>NC_137634.1:22785038-23190038 GCF_963383615.2 Lipophrys pholis | reverse complement strand
CCATCCATCCATCCATCCATCCATCCATTGTTAAATTGTATTAGAAACATGGAAACACTTTACAAACTGCAATGACATGCACTAAGGAATCACAGATTTCACTTTATTTCCTTGTAAAAATCCAACAGTGCAAAATCTGTTCGCGATTTCACTCTGTATGACACATATCATTTTACCGTCAATCTAACACTCAAAACATTTAACACAAAGTATTTCCTGTAATTTCTTTGCTCCTCTGAATATCTGCATCTTTCTGCTGGTGCATGTTTCTCACAGCAAACAACACAGTAAACAACTATCTACTGTAAACATGACACAAATATTATGTGTCAACATAACACACGTTAACATAACGTGCAAACATCATGTAAACAGAACCGATGTTAGAATAACAGATCCAAATTTGTACATATAACAACAAAAACAAACACACATAAATAAATGGAATACGGGAAAATAACATGTGTAAAGATGCCACACAAACATAACATGTACAACTCTAACACGTAAACATAACACACAGACTTGTGTAACTATAACATGTATAAGCACAACATACAGTATATAAACCCAACATGTGTAAATATAACATGAGTAAAGATACCACACAAACATAGCACGTGTAAATATAACACATAAACATAACAGGTTTAAATCGATGCAAACTTGTGAATATGACCATATAAACAAAGAAACAAACAAACATGCATGCATAGCAAAGAAACACAGTACGGGACACAACATGTAAACACAATTTGTAAACATTCCACGTATAAATAGAACACGTAAACATGGCACACACAGCCACAATGTGTGAACGCAATACGTAAACACAACTTGTAAACATTGATGGGAGCACTGGACACCTGTCAGTCACATCCTGTTTCCATAGAAACCACGATGGTGAAAGTTAACGCAGGCGAAGGGAAGCGCCAGACTCACCGGGCGTCGTGTGGCATCGCTTTGTTGCCGTCGGTTACCGAGCATCTCGGTGAAATCTGATACAACCGCTCAGCTTTCCATTTCTCTCTCTCTCTCGCTCGCTCTCTCTCTCTCTCTCTCTCTCTCTCGCTCTCTCTCTCTCTCTCTCTCTCTCTCTCTCTCTCTCTCTCTCTCTCTCTCTCTCTCTGTCAGGGTCCATTAGGATTAAATCTCCTTAATCGCTCACAGAGAAATGGTGGGATGGAGGGAGGGAGGGAGGGAAAGAGGGACCGAGGGATTGAGGATAATAAAGCCGCTGCCTCAGTCCTGGCTCCGCGTCAGAGCATCACACATGTTCAGACTGAAGTCCTCCACCACAGAAGAAAAACAAAAAGGGGGGTGGGGGTGGAGAGGATGAAGAGATGGAAGTGTGAAGGGGGAAACAGCTGAGGGGTCACCTTCCCTGCAGACACACACTGTGTCACATTGTGACATGCTGGACGGACACACGGTTCATGTGCATCCAGTCACTTTTCTACCATTCCTCCGGCTAATCCCTGCATTGACAGAAAAGAGAACATTTTTGTGCTTTCTGCTGGCGCTTAAAAACCAGTGTTTAGCACTAAATCCAATTTTATTTCTATTGCACCAGATTTAAACGCTGTTATATTACAGCACATATGTGGAAAAAACCCAAAATCCCACATGAGCAAGCTGTGGAGACAGGATAAAACCTGCAGAACCAGCCTCAGAGGAGGAGACTTTCTGCTTTTCCAGTTGGGGTTTGGCAATGGAAAGAAAGGAAACGATAGGACAGATAGAAAGATTGACTGAAGGGAATCAAACCCTGGTTTGGTTGGCGGGTGACGCAACCTGAAGGCAACAAAGAGATTGTCATAAAGGCATGAACCCATGGTGTGACGGGGGCAGGATCCTCAGACGAGGCAAAATAAATCTGATTGGTTACAATAGGTGAAGCAGGGCCCGAGAATGTCATATCAATGACCTGATAAAACCTACATCCCATTTGTACGAACATGCGACCGGTGTTTTGGTTGCCGTGGCAGCAGGGGGGTGGAGTGTGCATGGCGTGTTGAGGTGGCAGAGAGACCTGAGCAGGTGTTTGCTGGTACTCACCGAGCTCTGAGAGCGCTCACTGTGGACTTATCGATCCTGCAGAGACAGAGAGGAGAGCACAGGCTGTTCATACACTGTGACACTAGAACACACACACACACACACACACACACACACACACACACACACACACACACACACACACACACACACACACACACACACACACACACACACACACACACACACACACACACACACACACACACACACACACACACACACACACACACACACACACACACTTCCACATTCTCCATTAACCTGAGTAACCTGAGCTACTAAGAGGTGTTATCTCACAGGCTCACGGCAATAAAAACCCCATTTATTCAAGTACTGCAGACACACACACACACACACACACACACACACACACACACACACACACACACACACACACACACACACACACACACACACACACACACACACACACACACACACACACACACACACACACACACACACACACACACTCTGTGTTCACAGCTGCTCTACAGATAGCAGGAGCAGAACTGAAGGGTTAATACAGGACGTCAGATGTGACACAGGGGAGCAGGTGGAGAGTTCGAGTGCTGTAACAAAAAAAAAAAGGGAAGTAAAGGTCTTCAGGTTGAAAGCTCGGCACGTGTGATGACTCGGCAAAAACTCCTGCAGCTCATAAATAAAGCATCACGCTGCTAAATCTGCTTCAGACCGCCTGAACGCACCACAGAGATCTGCCAAAAATGAACCTGGCGCTAAGTGCTTTCACACCAGGGTAATCCGGGTCTCGGTTCGCCTGCGGGGAGGGGATTCACACCTTCATATGGTTTGGTTTGCTTTCACACTGCACCTTTGAGAGGGGACAAACCATTTGGACAGTGTCACGCTTGTTTGGGGGCGTTATCGCCTAAACCCAGATAGGAAAATATAGCATGAAGTAGAAGCATGACTCATTGATTAGTCCAGACCCAAAGTGTAAATCAAGCCCCTTTAGCCGGCTAGTGGCTAAAGGGGCTAGTTAGCTTGTGGCTAATGGTTATCGATATATATCCTTCAGACCACACAACAATGAGCGCTTTCCTCTCTACCTCTTCCTCACTCCTCCACATCTGCCCACGAGATATTTTCCAACTTTTTCTTTCTGCGTCTGCTTCTTCGGGTTAGCTTTGTTAGCTTTGTTTGTTCACTCCCAAAAATGCACAGCATTCTACGTCACTTCCTCTCACTAATATGTTTACACTGTCAGTGAACCAAGACCCATGTTTTCAAGTGGACCAGAGTTCACTTGTTTGATCTGGATCAGTCTGGAGCAGCTTTCACACTGGTCCCAATGAAGTGGACTTTACCCTGAAATGAAGTCTGGTCCAGATCAAACAGTGCTGGTGTGAATGCGCCCTAAACACAGTTGAAATTCAAGTCTAGTACTACTATTGTAATGAAAACACAGCCAGTTACAATAATAAGCACTTCGTCAAATGTTTAGTTACATGTTAAGGAAAACGTTGCAATTTTATCTTTAACTGCCATAATAATTTCAAATGTTCTGATATTTTACTCAAAGAAACTTATATATCTCCTGTTGAAAGTCCTTCAGCTTGTTTACATCATTCCCCTTGGGAGACTTTCTACCTCCTAAGGTTTTCACTCCTACCTACATTGCTGCTGTCATTATTATTACCACCACTAGAGGGCCACAAAGGTATAAAGCTCCGGCTCTCGATGGAGCAGTTGGGCCTTGTTAAGTTAAACTGATGGGTACAAATTTAAATATTGTGTGATCATGAACTTGATCCAAACTGACGGTTTGTTGAGATGCTGCATTTTAGGATGTGGGACAGATTCACTTTAGTGAACCAGATTTGTCTCTGGGAGCGATCCACCCGCAGAGCTGACTCAGCGTTTCCTGACTCGATTCCACATCAGACGGTGGAGTCGAAGCCAGGAGGAGCAGCTGAAGTGGGTGCGTCGCTGGGTTTCATGTGAGCTTCTCCTGCAGGCGCCCCGGAGCTGCTCCTGCATTATTTAACGACATGGCTCCACGAGCCGGCCCGGGCTGAACGCTGGGAGGACGAGGAGGAACCTGCAGGAGCTGATGAGGGAGGAGACGCCATCTGTTAACTTATTTTGAGGAAGAACCGAGAGGAGGAGGTGTTATGTAAGGTAATAATGAGGTCTGAGCAGATAATAAAGAAGGAAGGAGCGAGGACAGGAAACGTAGAGAAGGAAAGAAGGCGGCAGCAGAGAATTATAGAAGTATCTCTCTCCCACCCGTAACAATTCAAATAATCCATCACATACATCTGCTGTGAATATTGGATGTGCCTGTCCTCTGACATTTATATTTAGTTTTAGGAAGTTTTGTCCCGAATCGTTATTCAAAATACTGAATTGATTTTCCCCGATCCACTCTGCTTCAGTACAAACTTCCACATTAAATGTAAACAAACATTAACTATTGTGTTGATGTGGGTCTCTTATAATAGTCAAAACAACAAATTAATCATTAGCATATATTGAATAATAGTAATAAGGGACCAAAACTGGGTCCACAATGCGCGCAATCCTGTTCCCTGCCAGCGCCATGCTAATAGCATATTAGCACTACGTTAGCACCACATTTAGATCAAAAGGTGAGTCTTCAAGCCTGTGACACTGTTACGCTCACATTATCCAAAAAAGACAAATTAATTCAAAGTTTTCTTTATTTCTTTGTTCATTGATAGAATTGAGTCTGTCCTTGATCCTAACTGTGCAACACTATATTCCACTAAAACTCTCACATTTAGAACTTTATATTTATTTGATCTCTGACTTTAAATGTACAGTTTTCCCCCTTTCCTTGTCAAAAACAACCACAAACTTAATGCAAAAATATCTACATAACAAGACAACCTGAATCACTCTACTGCTCTTCCTGCGTTCTTCCTGCGGATTCAGACTCCAGCATTAACTGGAAATTTAACAACACTCAATAGTTACAATGCAGCTGATCCACTCTCTTCTGCACTACTTTGTAAATACTTCTGTTTGTGCCTCCCAGACTTGGTTGTACATATTTTAATATTTATAGCTTACCTCTGCTGTATTATATTTTCTAGGATTGTGTGTCTTTTGCTGCTGTCACTGAGGTTTCCTGTCACAACATTTCACTGCTGCTAACACTGTGTTTTAACATTGCTACAGAGTCAATAAGAGACAATAATGCACTATTCTATTCTATTCTGTTCTGTTCTATTCTATTCTATTCTATTCTATTCTATTCTATTCTATTCTATTCTATTCTATTCTATTCTATTCTATTCTTGTTTCCAGTTGAAATGGAGACTCGGGGCAGCTGCGTTTTTCTTCTACATGATCTTAAATACTTCAACGGTACTTCATATAAGAGCAACAACTAAAAGAAAGTTGGAAGAAGAGGAGAAATAAAGACGAACAAAAGGTTCAGAAGGAAGAAAATATTGATAAAAGGAGAAATGGAGAATGGAAAAGAAAGTCCAGCAGAAAAAAAAGGAAAGAAAAACAAAATTTGAACAAAGGTGAAGTGGAAAAGGGGAGCAGGAGGTTTGAGGGGAGGCACAAGGAGGAGGAAGAGAGTAAATGATTGAAAAGGACGCTTGTGTAAGAGTTAACACACACAGTTGTGTATTCTGGTCACAGTGAGTTCTGACAGGCAGAGATTTACTGAGGCGAGAATGACGGAGACGAGGAGAGGCCACTTTACATTCCCCTCTTCCTCCTCCTCCTGCTATAGTCTGAACTGGCCACAAAAATCTACATCGCCCAGCTTGAACCATCACAAACATTTATTTTCTGATTTAAATGGGGAAAATTGGGAACATTTCTATAAATAGGGAGTAGGCGATGGTCTCAGGCCAGAACTTGACATCGATGATGGCCCGTACTGGTCGTAGTACTAATGGGCCCAATGATGAAAGAAAGAGCGACAGTATAGAATCTATGATCACATCTTGATATCACAGTTTAAAGCATCCTGTGCCAGTTTCCTAAACTGTGGTGTCCCTCAGGGCTCCAACATGGGTTTGTTAAGTTATTCATAAAATGTACTTCATGATCAGTCTTTCACTCCTTGCAGATGACCCACAACTCTACGTTGACTGTCATTTGTATAACAGACTTCATATCAAACTTCTGGACTCTATAGCAGCTATTTTACAGAATGAGAACGTTTTTGATTGTTTGGTCAAAGGCTTTAACTTAGTCGCATGAAATCGAACAAGCTCAATCAAATGTCATCAGCCACAGAATCAAATTTGTGTCATTCATTCATTCATTCATTCATTCATTCATTCATTCATTCATTCATTCATTCATTCATTCATTCATTCATTCAGCCATGCTGCACCTACCAGAGACATAGGATCTGATTTAAAGTACCTCTGTTGGCTGTGGTAATGACAACAGAGAGGCAAAAAGCATAGACGTCGACAGTTAATACAGCTGTTTCATGTTTCTTTTAGCTAGATTTTTTAATTATTATTTCTTTCACCATGGCATCCCACAGGGCTCCTCACTGGGTCTATTATGTTAATTATGGTCATTTTTGTGTCTATTATACACATATCTCTAATAAAGTCTTACCCCATGCAGATGATGCAAATCTACATTAACATTGATGAGCAGAACTAATCAGAGTCTGTTTTAGCACAGGAAACCATTTTTAAATGTTCAAATGTCATATATTTGTTGTACAATTAATTTTTTGCAACCGTTTGCTAAGAACTTCTCTGATTGGTTAATTAAAGGCCTATACACAAACTTACACAAGTCTCTTTCAAGAAATATTCTGTTAATAGAGGTTTGTAGAGCGCATACTCTAGGGTTAAATCGAGGTGACCATTGTTCTAATAACAGCAGCAATATGAGGGATGAAGTATAAAGAAGAAACTCATCCCTCAGGGCTCCACACTGGACCCACTATATTACTTTCATTTGTTGAAATAATCAACTTCTTTCTGATAAACGTTCACCCTGCAGATGACAGACAAGTCTATGTTATCATCAATTTGCAATACAGACTGTTCATATGGCTGTTTAAGGACAGACCATAATTCTTTGACATTAAAATGGCTTAATTTAATGTTAATCAGACAGATAATTCAATTAATGACAAAGCCTTCTGAAGCAACGTTATAATAATATGGGGTTGTGCAAGTCAAGTTACACCAGATAGTGGCAAAGGGTCTGATTTACAGTGACCTCTAGTGGCAGTTGTAATAATGAAAGTGGCAGTGTAACAGAAGTTTACTTATATTGTGCTTTTCCACTGATGTAATCAGAGTGCTTTACAATGTTGAACAGATTCACCCATTCACACATTAATGGAGGAAGTTGCCATGCGAGGCGCTCAGTCCATTCAGTGGTAAACATTTGGGTTTCATTGGCTTGCTCAAGAACAGATGGGAAATCGAACCTGCAACCTTCTGATTGAGAGACAACTTGTTCTGCCCTAAAGAGGAAATAAGTATAAACAATCGGCTCCAGTTTCCTTCGAGCTCCACACACAAAAGACTGTGGACAAAGATCAGTATCTTTTTACTATGGAGTGACAGGGCTACCCACTGCACCACTAATCTCAAAAATGCTTTGGTTGAATAGAGATTAACTTGTGACGCTAATCCTGGTGAGTGATTTGAACAAAGAACATCCTCCTCTGAGACTTAAAGTCCCTTTGACTTCTCGAGAAAACTTCAGGTTGTTGATTGACAGTTTTTGTTCCCACAGCGACTCTACCAGACCCCATTCAAAGAGTCCTGGTTCAAGTCCCGAGGCTCTGACAGGTTCAGCTGGAGCCATAGTGATGACATCACAGTGATGACATCACATTGATGGCAGCTCAGGGTGGAAATGAACCCGACAACCCCTGAAAGTGTGAAGACGCGGCGAGCTGGCTCAGCGGTCTCCAAGAAGATAGAACACAAAGCACCGTCTTACCATCCGAAGCCTCCGAACGACACGCTCCTCTTCCTCCTCAGCATGGTGTCTCCTCCTCTTCTTTGTCTCCTCTTCCTTCTTATTGTGTCTGGATCTCTCTCCCCGGCTCTCTCTCTCTCTCTCTCTCTCTCTCTCTCTCTCTCTCTCTCTTTGTACCTCTGCCTCCCTCTCTCTGTCTCTAACTCACATCCCTCCACCTATAAATACTCTCATCCCTGTCAGACGCCCTCCTCCTCCTCCTCCTCCTCCTCCTCCTCCTCGTCTCCCTCCCTTCATCCTCCCAACGTTAATGTTTTCTTCTCGTCTCCCACTTCAATTCACAGGCAGGAGAGAGACGGCAGGAGTATTGGGGCGGAGGACTGTCTCTAACCCCCCCCCCCCCCCTTCTCTCTCTGGCTCTCATTCTTAATCCTCCCTCCCTCCCTCCTTCCCTCCCTCCCTCCCTCCCTCTCACAGAAAACTTTTCATACATAATAAATAGAGATAAATGGATGGAAGCGTGTCGCTTCGCTGGCTCTCATGTTGCATAACGACGTCCGAAGCTGCAGCTTTGACTCACACATGAACATTTATTTACTGAGCGGCAACGTCCCTCCTCTATATTTCTTCTCTGTGTTTAGGAAAATAAGATATTGGAGCACCATCAGATCTATTAATCCCACCTGAGCAAGAATATGTGTTATCAACATGAATTAATCCAACTAATATATCGTCACACAAAAATACAAAAGGTCGACAGTTTTAAAAGAAGGTCAAAACCAAGCCATTTGTTTTAAGACGCTGTGTAACTGCTTTTGGTTTATTTGCTTTGGACAATGTCTGAAAAGTGCTGAATCACATGTCCACAGCCAGAAGATTAATGAGACCTACAGTATATACTTCCTTTACAACAGATTAATTATGAAGTCAGACATTGATATTCACAGGATTTGTACCCAGTACCAAAAGCAGTTAAATGGTGAAAAGAATTGCAGTACCAGTAGAAATAAACAACCTGTAAGAATCCATTACCAGAAAGAGAAAGTCTATTTGTTTGGTAAACAACCAAAAAACATCCTACAACATGACATCCAACATTTAAAAAAAAAATTGAGAATCAAAATGATCTGATATGGGACGCAGCAAATAAGCCCCCATGACCTGCAGATGTAAAATTAAAATACAGTACCAGAGATGCAAAATGGGTCTATAGTTCCATAGACAGAAAACCCCACCTTTAAAGCTTAGATACAGCAACAAACAATAACAACAACAAAAATCCAGTGCCAGAGGCAGCCAAATGTTCTGTAGGCTTTCAAGGATTGAAAAATATCGAGCTCTAGAGACGGCGAGAAAACCCTGCTACCAGAAAAAACTAAATAATACCCAGTACCAGTGGGAGCATAACAGGCAGCATACATGAATCCAGTGCCCGGATCAGCAAGAGGACCTCCAGTACCAAAGATGTTGAGCCGATGTCCAGAATCCTCGGGACAAACTGACGATTCTGATTGTGAAAGCAGCCATAGCTAGCCGTTAGCCTAGCATGGTCCTCGGCGCAAGGCTAGGGCCTTGTAAAGGAAAACAAGCCAGTGACGTCCATGAGAACCATTCAGATCTCTGTGAGGGACAGTTTGTGATAAACAAAGAACACTGTGAGAGACGGTATCCGGCATTTTTTGTAAAATGTGTCTGAATAATCCAGCCCAACAGCTTTTAATCAATCTATAAACAGTTTGCCATCAATCCGAATGCTGAAAGATGACGCTTTATTCCTCCACTTTAGATGCTTTTTTGAAGCACTGTGTCAAATGTTATCTCTGAGCGTATTACACCAAATATTAAATGAACAGGTAACAATCCAACTTTGTTGAAATATCTGCAAACCTTTAACTATTTTTATTCCCTTCTCTGTGTTTCCAGGAGGAGTAAATGGAAAAATATAGGAATGGATGATGAATTTCACAGACTTCTGTCTGTATGAAGGACTCTGGACTGTGTTTTTAAGTGACGTTAATACGTCACCATGTTGACTCGTCGTGACCCCCGCCTGTTTCAGAGACGCGACAGCCAAACAGACTGCACTGATCATCAGGATTCTGTATCTGGTTATCGGGGTTTGTTATGATTGTTATCAGGTTTCAAGACACAAGGCCCCCGTTTACATTTCTGCGTTTTCGATTCAAAAATGTTTTGCATTTCCATGGCAACGTTTTTGAAAAAATATGTTCATCTACATAAACATGGCAGAAACACAGAAAACAATGTAGTGAGCATGCCAGGCCACTGGAGAGTGCTGTTGTTTGTTTTTGTAATGAAACCACACACACACACACACACACACACACACACACACACACACACACACACACACACACACACACACACACACACACACACACGCAGCAGAGAACAATCCACTTTAAACATTAACCATGTGAGAACAAGGACATTCTATCGGACAGACGACCACATTGGACTGTTATTACGGTGATTGTCAAAATAAAACTACCGAGTCCCAGGAGAATATGGACAGGGAGTCATGACACCAAAAATGAAACATTGTTCTGATTGTCTCTACTGAGCATGTGCAGTAGCAGTGTTTTAGAGAAGTTGGATAGTAATTGGATTTCACTTATATAGCGTTTCTGTACGGCTTGTTCAGTCCTGCTTTACACTGTTAATCACATTCACCATTCACACCTGCAGTCACACACCAATGGAGGCGACTGCTATGGAAGACACTCAGTCCGTCCATTGGGTTCAGTGTCTTCCTCAAGGACACTTCAACATGGGGGCAGGGGGAGATGGAGAATCCAACTTGAAACCTCGCGATTGAGACGAAGACCTCTCTACCAGCCGAGCCCCCCCAAGTTGTGTTTCCACAGAGACGGAGTGTAATAATCCACACAGAACAAAATGAAAGTTCTGTTTTCGTGTAAACTGCCCAGAACGTTTGTCTTTGGCTATAGAGAGATCATTTGTTTAATAGCTGATTTTTCCACCTGTACAGAGGAGGAGGAACACATTGAATAATTTGAAATGATGAAACATATTTAATTGGATCTTTAAGTACCACTTGGCCGTGTCCAGGTGTCTTTTTCTCTTGAAAATCAAAGCAGCTGAGTTTGAAGTCATTTATCAGAAATATGAAGTAATTCCTCGATGGTCCACCAGGAGGCATCAGCAGACCTCAGCTGAACAAGGAGTGTTGATCAATCCCTTCTGACCTGCTGCACAGCATTTATGTCCAATTTACTGACCCTCCACATGTCTTGACTCTGCTGTGAACACTCCACACTCACATTTATTTTCTTTGATAAAGATGGAGAGAAAAACACTTTGTCTTTTGAGGGTTTTTATTAGTGTTGTGCCGATACCAATACCAGTATCGGGAGGGGGGCCGATACTACACCAAAAGCTGGTATCGGTATCGGCAGGTAAGAACTATTAACTCGCCGATACGCAGCACCGTGTGTTTTTCTCTCTCCCGACTCTCACTCACTGCTGCCCTGACTCCTGATCCATGTACGGTGGCGTATTCAGTGCATGCCAAGGAAAGCCTCATATCTATATTATTTGTTATTTTAATTTAAATTTAACTGCGATGGCACTACTGTTTTACATGTATTTACCGGTACATGGATATTGCACTATTTTTTGGCATTTGTGAGCTAAAGCTCAGGTTTAAGAAAAGTTTTTTTTTTTTTCAGTTTCACCCATACCTGGTAGGAAATAAAAAAAATTGTCCTACATTTACTGTGTTGGTGTTTTTTTCCTGTTTCACAAAGGTTTAAGCAGTGCCAGATGAAGCCATAATAGCAATGATTCATACAACCAAGTGAGTATGTAGTTCTTAAGAAATGGAAGAAAAGCAGGCCATATCTTTTTTAAACACTGCGGTATAGGCAAGTATCGGTATCGGCAAGTATCGGTATAGGCAAGTATCGGTATCGGCCGATACTGTGCAACCGGGTATCGGTATCGGGACACAAAATTGGTATCGGAACAACACTAGTTTTTATTATTGTCTGATTGGTTATGCAATGAAGAGGACGCTGCACAGGAGACAAAGAACACACATGATTTATAGGACAACAGAGGAGTTGTGTGTGACACACTATTTCTTACTAAAAACCTCAAAGTTGTTGACACAAAGTATGAAAATGAAGTTGTGCAGGCCGATAAAGAAGATACAGAGAAAAGAATGGAAGTGTAAATATCCTAAAAGTAATTCATGTAGTAATTAAAAAAAACTACCCATCAATTTCTGAGATTCTTAAAAAGAAATGACAGAACAGATAAAAGTGCCCATTGATTTGATTATACTTTAAAAAAATCAAACTTAACATTAATAAGATTTATTTTTCTTCACGTCATGATTGAGTGTTTCTCTCTGTCCAGGCTGTTGAGCAGAGCCCAGATTGGAGCCGATTCATCGTCTCTCAGGTCACTCAGGATCTGCTCCTTTGTAATCAGCCGCTAAAACAATGAGACAAGAAAATGTGTCCATGAATGTAGAGTTTGTTAAAATATCTTTTTCTCAGAGGAAACAACAAAGTGAGTTTGACTTTTTTTTTTGTCAACAAAATCATTACGAAAGAAAAATATATTTACCAATGTATTATTCGAAAAACATTGTAATATATTATTTTCCTAATAAATTCTCCAATGCATATATATGTTGTAAATACATGGACTTATTTATTGACTATACAGATATTATACAATATATTATATAGTCATGTAATATATTGCAATATATTGCAAACTATACAAATGATTGCCGCTTTCTATATATTGTAATATATTAAACATGAATATAAAATGTACTTGTTCATATATCCCAAAATATATGTAATTTTATATTCATAAATATCCACCATCATGTATTGCGATTTATATGGAAAAATGTATTGGTAATATATGTAAAGATATAGTGTCCTATATATGTTGAATATATAGTAAATGTATTTTACATATATGAAACATTATATGGAAATATATGTAAAGGTAGATGACCAATATATGGTAGAATGTATTGTAAATGTATTCAAATTTGTAACCCTGTAACGTTTTAATGTTACAGGGTTTATACAGGTAGAAACAAGTCAAATTTAATGCTTTTTAATACCATTTTCAATGCCCAAATACTATATTTTAATGCCATAAACGCAGAAATAAAAACTGTATATTTAATTTCCTAAGATTTGCAAACATTTCATCAGAGGAGAGAGAGTTGGACAAAACGGAAAACTTTTGAGCCAAAAAATGTGGTCAATTTCAACCAAAACTGCAACTGAATACTTTTACAATAAAAATTGTTGCGCGATGTCGTCATTTCCCCATAAATTTACATTTAATGCCAGTTGGAATCTATTTTAATGCATTTTTTTTATGACATTTAAGGCCTTGATTTGGACTAATTTCACTTAATGACTTAACGTTTTTTAA
Source organism: Lipophrys pholis (assembly GCF_963383615.2). Taxonomy (NCBI): domain Eukaryota; kingdom Metazoa; phylum Chordata; class Actinopteri; order Blenniiformes; family Blenniidae; genus Lipophrys; species Lipophrys pholis. The sequence goes on along the minus strand of NC_137634.1, from coordinate 23,176,610 downwards.
TGCCCTGCGGAAACCCTGTGTTAGAAAAATACCAATTAACAAAAACTTAGTTGTGAAGGTCTGCAAGGTGTTGAAGTGGTGTTTCACCTGGACCGTCACTCTCAGCATCAGGTGCATCAGCATGTTGGGTGGTGCGGTTGTCAACATCTTTGTTGGTGGTGGTGTTGATGGAGACAAGTTTTCTCACCTCCACCAACAGAGCTGGAATTTCTGAGAAAAAAGTACAAGATTTTACAGACAGCAACCACGGAGACCAATATTGTCCAAGAAGCGACAAATCAATTGACGTAAAATAGACATTACAGGAGCAATTTATAAGATTGACACTGACTTCTCACTGACACCATGTACAGTATATCATGCTCCTTTACCCTGGGTTCATTAACAGTAACAATCAGTATAAATGATACAGACTGTGGCTGATGGTTGTTAGTTACACAATCATTTATATCAAAATGCAACCTCCTTATCATGCTTATTATACCTGTGAGTGATAAATATTCTGCTGATTCTTCAAACATGCTCTGAAAATGCCTGCAGCCCAACTATCTAACCACACATGGGCCGATATGAGTGATTGCTTTTTAGATTTAGATAGTATCCTTAGAATCACCATCAGCTCTAAATGGAGTATTACCACATGATATAGAGTAATATTGATGCTATAATTCTCTATACTTGCCTTTAACTACCATGTTCTGCAGTTTGGAGTTTTCTTTATGTAAGGCCTTGATCTGGCTCTGCAGATCTCTGGTAAAGTCACCGCTTTCCTGGCTTGATGATTCTGCTGGACTGGGGCTGAACTGACTGTCCCCTAACAGTAATTCTTCCTCCGCACATCTTTGAACAGCAACTCTCGCCTTTTTCTATTGAGCAAATATATGAATTTTTATCATTTAGTCATGTATAATCCAATACACAAATGATTCATAATATCAATTTCTGGTGAATTACCTGTTTTGGACTTCCAGAGGCTTTGTCACCAGCATAAGAACATTCTTCATCAACGTTCACTCTTTTTCTTTTTCTCACCCTCTTAGCTGGCATATTCCCGCTCAGTTCCGGCACTTCCAGTTTCAGCTCAGCAGTTTTCACTTTAGCCTCTGTTTCTACATTAATTCATTCGGATAAATTTAATATCAAAATAAACACCACTGTACTGAATAAATACAACAGTATAAATAATCATGTGCCAAAAATTTTAGACTGCAAAATAGTAAAATACGAGATACACACTTTGACATGATAAACAGTAAAAATACAGTACCTGATAGGGAAAAAAAGCAAGTGTGAGCGTGTGTAAGACCGACTTGCGAACTGAAGAACGACAGCATCTTTGAAGGGCCATCCATTAGCAGGCCTCTTGCTGTTAGTTGTTCGACATTCAACAAGATACGTCGCGTCAGTAGCAGCATCTGGGTTAAAATCAAATATCCAGCTGACGGGAACGATGCTGGTTTTATCTTTGTCAGGTCCCTTCGCCAAACTAACAAGGGCAAACTTATATTTTGACATTTTTGCTAAAGACAGTTACTTTAATGTAAGGTTCTGCCTCCTTCTTGTTCTTGTCTAGTTGTTGTGCCCATAGAAATAAATATATCAGCTCCGTTTCTGCTGCTCGCGCTTTAAGTAAACGACATTCGCGCCTAGCATAGCGCATGCGCGAAAGAAGTCATGGTGCATTCTGCTTGATTCTGGCTATTTATAGTCGCTAAAACACTGAGACAAGAAAATGTGTCCATGAATGTAGAGTGTGTTCAAATATCTTTATCTCAGAGGAAACAACAAAGTGAATTTGACTTTTTTTTTCCTCATCATCACAGAAAACATCCAAAGTAATGTTAAAGTAGTAATTATGTAAAAAACAATGTTGTGACAGAACCTGAAGGTAAATACCTTCAAAATGCTTCTGCAATGACGTTTCCTTCTTCAGTTGGGTAGAAGGCCACTTCTTTTGAACCAAACCTTCAGCCTTTTGAAAATCCCGAAAGTCGTGCTTCCTTTTTTCCATGTATGGTGCTTTGAACATCTCGCAGTAGGTGAGGCTGTTTCCCAGCTGATCCTTAGTGAGTATCAGCACCTGACATATGAGGTGAATTTCAATAAACACAAAGTTAAACTTCAATATTCCCCTACAGTCACAGTAAAACACAATAACAGTGAATACAGAAAAAGAGAATATACGCCACACGTCATAATCTGTAATCCAACCAGATTGCAGATTATGAATGAGACTCTCAACACGGGTTGGGTGAGGCTTTTAGTACTTTTACTCGAGTACAGGTCAGAGTACTTCCTCCACTGCTGGACAAGCAGATCAGTTTCACATTCGATGGATAAAATCATTCAAACAGGAGTGATAAAGTAGCGTTAGCTTGTTAGCAGCCGTTGCTAACCAGTGGTGAGTTTAGCAGGACTGAGAGGCCTGCAGAGACACGCAATGACCAAGAAAGACAAGAACACAATCGTCTGAAAGGCAAATTAAAGTGTGATGAAGGTGAAGATGAAGGTACCTCTCCTGGCTCCAAGTACAGGGCAACGGAAACTTGATCCCAGACATAAAACTGCTCCAAGCCGTTGACAGGGACCGCGTTAATCTGGTTCTCACTGACGTCCATCTCATACCTGACAACAAGAAGCAACAAACACAACCAATCAATCAGTTGACAAACCATGAGGACTTTCCACCGTCTCACTGCCACACAGCTCAAAGTGTCAGAGTTCGTCATGAGAACGGAGCTTCAGGTTCTAAAGTCAAAATGTTCCTGTGACACACAAGTAAGAACATTGATGAAGAACCTTAATTTTCATCTGGTCGACATCTCAACATGAACTGGAAAGAAGCAGTTCCTGGTTCTGGACTAGAGTCAATGATTGAACCACATCTTGAGTTTTTCACAGTTCAACATGTGATGTAATCTGCCTTTGTGGAGTTTGTGTGTCTTCCTCTTCTTCATCACTGCTGCCACCTCTGGTGAAAAGAGGTCAGTGCTAGTGTTTCATGACGGTGTGAGGCGTAAAGTGAATCAATATTGTGGATCTCAAGCTTGTGAAAAAGTAAACAGCTTGTTCAGCTGGTTCTCTGGTAGAACTAAGAACCAGCTCAGAGGCAGCGTCTAGTTTGATCTGGTGAAAAGTGCTTACAGAGAGTATTGGGGCTCTGCAGAGGTTCACCAGTCGGTGCTTCTGGGGTATCTGGTTTTCTTACCTGTGCGTCTCACACATGGCCTGAGACCTCCAGAGGAAGTGTCCATCGCTGTATTTACAGACGGCTTCTTCCGGCTGGTCTTCTAGGAGAGGATAGTTGGAGAAGCTCTCATGCTTTGGACTGTGGACCAGCACAGTGTATTGCACTTTCTGCTCGTATACAGAAGTCTTGTACACCCTCATGCCAGGTCGCTCTCCAGAGCAAAACTAGAGAAAATGAAAGAAGTTGAGTGAAGACTGAGTTCAGACTCACTGTTGTCATGACACAAGTGTTTTGTTGTGTCTAGCGCTCCAATGGCAGAGTCAGAGGAAGTTCATTTGAGTATCTTACAGAGCTTGTTAAGGGAGCCAGTCCTCCGGCTACTGAGGGAACACTGACCCCAGTTTGCAATGGCTGATGCACTATTTGGTCCTCTGCCTCCTGGTTACCACTAAGATTGCTGCATGATGTTCACAGAATGACCATAACCCAGTTCTCCGTGCCACAAACAATCCTTTGTTGTGCCCAAAGTGCAAATACATCTTTACTTTACTACTTTACTTTTACTTTACACACTTTCCCGTGGTTCACTTTTCAAGTTGCAGAGGTAAAGACAGCGGATTACAGTGTTCAAAACTTGTATGCACTTCCAGATCAGCATTCACCTGCCCATGACAGGAAACCTTCCCTTATAAACAGAGGGCCACCTAGTGGTCAAACCAACAAACCCATTTGGCTCCTACAGCGCTATATAAGTTAACTCCATTTACCATTTGAAACACACCGTCACCTTAACAAATCTTCCCTTCACCTTAAAGATGAAGAGGACAGGATGTAGTACAGCCACAGGTAACTGGGAAAGGATAGAATAGACAGAGAGATAGATTGAGGGGGAGATACAAACCTTGGAAACACACCCTGGTTCGGGTAGGAGAGGTAGAGAGAGAGGTCGAGAGAGAGGTGTGGGGGTTTGATGCAGTCCTAACTGTAAGCTTTAGTAAATAGAAAAGTCTTGAATCTCGTCTTTAAAGTAGAGACCGTTTCAGCCTCCCTAACTGAAACTGGGATCTGGTTCCACATCAGAGGAACCTGAAAGCTGAAAGATCTGCTTCTATTCTACTTTTAGAAAAACCTAGGAACCTCCATAAAGCCAGCACTCCAAGAACTAAGTGTTCTTCTGGGGAGATATGGGACGAACAGTTCTTTAAGATATGATGGAGCCTGGTTGTTAAGAGCTTTATAAGTTACAAGAAGGATTTTAAATTCTATTCTAGATTTAACAAGGAGCCAATGAAGAGAGGTTAGTATTGGAGTGACGGGATCTCTGATGCTGGTTCTTGTCAGGACCCTCACTGCAGCATTTAGAATCAGTTGAAGACTTTTTAAGCAGTTATTGTTTCACCCTGATAATAGGGAGTTACAATAGTTACTCTCGAAGTAACAAATGCATGAATTAGTTTTTCAGAATCACACTGAGTCAGCATGTTTCTAAATTTGGAAATATTACGGAGGTGAAAAAAGGCTGTCCTGCAGATTTGTTTAATGTGGAGTTGAAGGACAAATCCTGGTCAAAAATAACTCCCAGGTTCCTCACAGTGCTACTGGAGGACAAAGTAATACCGTCTAGTGTTACTAGATCTTTAGATCATTTCTCTCTCAGATGTTTTGGGCCAAATATAATAATTTCAGTTTTATCCAAGTTCAGAAGCAGAAAATTACGGCTCATCCAACCTTTATGTCTTCAAGACAAGCTTCTAGTTTAGAAAGTTGGTTATTATCGTCTGGTTTCATAGATAAATAGATTTGTGTGTCATCTGCATAACAATGGAAGTTAATCAAGTGTTTTTTAATAATATTCCCTACAGGAAGCATGTACAAGGTGAAAAGTATAGGACCTAAGACAGAACCCTGTGGAACTCCATGTTTAACTTCATTCTGGACTGAAGGGTTATTGTGAACATGAACGAAGTGGAACCTGTCTGATAAATATGTTTGGAACCAATTTAGTGCTGTACCTTTAAGCCCAATGATGTGTTCTAGTCTCTGTAATAGGATGTTATGATCAATAGAATCAAATGCAGCACTGAGATCTAATAGGACCAGAACAGAGACCAGTCCTTTGTCTGAGGCTACGAGAAGATCATTAGTAACTTTGACCAGACCTGTTTCTGTGCTATGATGAACTCTAAAACCCGACTGGAAAGACTCAAATAAGTCATTTTTGCTTAAATGGTCACATAACTGACTTGCAATCACTTTTTCTAGGATTTTAGAAATAACAGGAAGGTTGGATATTGACCTGTATCTTGCTAAGACACCTGGTCAAGGATAGGTTTTTTAAGAAGAGGTTTAACAACAGCAACCTTAAAGGCTTGTGGTACATAACCTGTTATTAAAGATATGTTGATCTGATCTAGTATTGATGTGCTAATCATGGGGAGAATATCTTTATACAGTTTAGTGGGGATTGGATGTCGTAGGCAAGCTGTTGGTTTAGATGAAACCAGAACAAGTTAAAGTTATCAACAAAACCTATATTGTGGCTTCTGCAGGCGGAAGTCAGAAATGTGTTCAGGCTTAAAATTCTGCTGAAGCCAGCTGAGCCTCCTCTTGTGAACCTTTGAAGCCGCTGTGACTGTAGATTCCTTTCAAACCGCTTGGACCAGTGTCATGCTTCAAATTAGACACAAGAAACTCGGGTTGGGGGTAACGTGGGAGATAATCGTTGTAAAGAGAATTATTTTGTGTTTTCTTTTTGTTCAAATCATTTTCTTCTTGCCTTGGTCTCAAATCCTTCAGGTTCAAGTGCTCTCCATCGTGGTCAATTTTTCTACTTCTCCTCGAGGTGTATCGTTCTACCATGGTCAGATTAAAGGTGATGACGATCAGAAACACCAAGTAGAAGAGCTTCTGCAGTGAGTTCACCGCCTGCTGCCTCAGAGAGGAATGAGATTTAACCTGTAATAGGTCTGGCTTTATGACAGCCCACACCCACAATTAAATGTCCGTGAACAGCTGACTCAAAACAAATACGTCACTATACTAAACCAGTCAGGCTTGTAAAAGAGATTATTTGATCTCAAGCAACCACCTGGACCACTCTCATCACGGCTTCCTGCAGGAGTCTGCGGCGAGAAGCGGAGGCCTTCTGATGGGTAGAGGGTCACTGGTCTGGCTGTCCAGGGGGAAGGGAGGTCACTCCAGCAACTTAAAATTTGGTTTAATCTTAAGAAGCACTAATGTTCTGATGGAATGTTATGGATTTGGACGTGGCAGCAGTGTTGCTTTTATCTTGCTGGATGTTTTTAGATTCTTCATATTCTCAGAGAATAACTGCTCCTTCAGTAATCTGTAAACTGCTCTGCAGAGTTTTGTGATTGGTTAGATGCTGCAAACTCCGCCCCTTTCCTGTGGACGCTCACACGTAGGTCTGGGTTGAACCAGTGAGTTGATAACCTGCTTGGTAGTAACGGTGATCAGGATGGCACACGTCTGGATAAGTCAACTCAGGAAACAGAGAGAGACCCTGGAAATGTTGATCACAGTTTGTAGTACAGGCCTCAGGAGTCCGTCTGTGCAGTTTGCTTATCATGTGTAAACAGAGAAAATACATCGACTTGAGCAACCAGCAGTACGTGTCGCATGCATCCTTTCAGTGGTGAAGTTACTACAGTAATGATGCCTGTTCTTTCATCTTTAAATATTACTTTACAATCACCATTTCATTCACGTGTGATATGAATCATGACAACATCACACAATCTGCAGAAACTTAAGAGACGAGCCAACACAGAAGAACTGATACGAGTTAGGTGTACAGTATTTCCACACTTCACTTCACACTGCTTGTTTTGGTGGTTGGTAAAAACTGCACAAGCTGCCAGGATATTGAGTACTACTGGAGTCCAGATTACTTTCACTGTGAACTCAAGGTGCAGATCAGAGGATTCAGAGCTTGTGTCAACATGTCCAGAAAGACTGAAAGTATTCTTGTGTGATCTTGGTACCTGCTGGCTGTAGGCGTTCAGGACCTCCTGCAGGGGGAGAGTGAAGCGGAACGAGCCGTAAGTGGACGTCTCGGAGAAGGCCGGCGAGGTGGCAAACTTCCACAGGAAGTTGTTGGTGGCTTCTTCCTGCGGCACCTTTGGGAAAGTTTCCTCCAGCAGCTTCGTCTCAGCAGATCTGATCTCCTCAGGACCCACAGCCAGACTGAACCACATCAGACACTCGTCTTGTGAACCTATGAAGCCGCTGACACTGTAGATTCCTTCCAAACCTCTTGGACCAGTGTCATGCTTCAAATTAGACACAAGAAACTCGGGTTGGGGGTAACGTGGGATATTATCTTTGTAAAGATAACTGTTTTGTATTCGACTTGTTTTCAAATCATTAAGGTTCAAGTGCTCTCCTCTGAAGTCAGTTGGTCGACCTCCCCTCAACGCGGGTCGTGCTGCCATGGTCAGATTGGAGGCGATGAAGATCAGAAACACGAAGTAGAAGAGCTTCTTGTTTGGAGTGAGTTCACCGCCTGGTGATAGTTCTGGCTTTATGACATCCCACACCCACATTTAAATGTCCGTGAACAGCTGACCCAAAACAAATACGTCACTATGCAAAACCAGTCAGACTTGTAAAAGAGATTATTTGATCTGAAGCAACCACCTGGTGTAATAAAAGAACAATATAACAGGATTACTGGAAATAACAAGAAATTATTTTCTTTGAGAATATTTTGGAGACTATAAAGAAGACGGTGTTGAGTGCTGGTCAATCATTCCCAGCAAAATAAATAGAGTCTGATTGAACAAACAGCTGGAAAACAAAGAAGCCAGGTCTATTTGTCATATTGTATCGTCCATAGTTTGAATTCTGATCTGAATTCTTAGACTTTCTCTCCAATTCAGTAGCGAGTTCAGATAAATTAATTAATAGTTATATATACTCTGTAGTATGGTTACATTTTATTCTATTTTATGTTATTTGGTTTGATTTGATTTGATTTTACTCTTGTTGATATGTATGTTTTTATTCTCATTCTCTTATTTGCTTTCTTTCTCATTTTACTGTCTGATTTTACTGGAAAGAACATTGATCACCGTGAGTGTTGGAAAAGGCTTTATAAATGAATGTTGAGTGATTGATAGTGAGTGACTTCAACATTCATGCAGATTGTCGGTGATCTGCAAAGAGTTTATGGTGCTGCAGTGCCATGTTGTACAGCCATTTAAAGGTGTAGCGGTGCAGATATTAAAGGATGCATAGTGAGGATTTTATTGGACTATATTAATGTAAATTATTGTTTCTGTACTGGGCTAATTGTAATAAGGACACCAGGCATTGTTGTTTAACTATTTTATTTCCCTTTGTTTCTTTTGTATTCACACCACACACACACACAACCGCAGACCTACCTGCTGCAGAAAATAAAGTTGAGGAAAGATTCTCTGACCGCAATCGTCTGTAGTGCTCCAACCCCAACCACTAAATAACCACAATCCGTCTCAAACACAGATGTTAGAAGTATAGAGGAATCTTCACTGTCAAATTGTGATTCATGGCCTTCTGACGTCAACATCTTTTATCCCTTTATGACCCTTTTATGGTTTTATGACTGTTATTGATTCATGACCTCTCTGCTGATTTATTCTGTATTCTATTATACATGGTATATTGCACGTGTTCACTGTATATATATTGCAGGTTTATAAGGGGATTTTTTTCTGATTCTATTTGGCAAAACTCTGGTCTACATGTTGAATTAGTTTTTTTGAGTCGACACACGTTTAGTGAGACAGTATTTCATTTCTACTGTGTCTTGCATGTGCAGTGGAAATTTACAATAAAGCTCACTTTGACACTTTGACTTTGAAGAGATTCTGGCAAGGTCAGGCCAAGGTTTTTTAAGAGGTCAAATATTTTATAGTTAAATCCTTTGATTTTGCAGCGATTAGCAGAATCGGCCCATACTGTACACAGTATCAATGAATTGTTTTGTGCTTATTTGGATTCAGCGTATCAATGTTGTAATTACCACAGATGAAGATAACTTTAGATTGACTTTTGAAAACATTTCTTTCACCCAGTCCTTAAATGTGTCCATATTTGAGCCTGATGCTCTATATCACATGTGTCAAACTCAAGGTCTGCAGGCCAAATGTGCCCCGCCACGTTATTTTATGTGGCTCAGGGCTTAAAGGTCTGATTGTCTTAAAATAAACAGACGTGCAGTGCACAAGCGCAAGGCTTGTGGTGCGTGTCTATTGAGATCGTGTGAGCGCAGGTTCAAATATTCTATAAAATATGGTAATTACATGTGCCTTCGTTGACACGGGAGTAGTTCTGAACTTGTGCAGATCCAGATTAAGATGTTCCCCGCACCCGACCCGTGTTCCACCCGACGGAGGAGAATCCCCCGTGAGCGGCCCCTGCCCCCACATGCGCTGCGTTGGGGCACGGACAAGGAGGGACAAAGACCCAATGAGGAGCGCCGCGCGGCGGGTTGGGAGGGGAACGGGGCGACTGAAACATGGCATCGCTTTTCATTTTTATGCTGACAACAGCCAAATTTATTTTCCTCTTAATCAAGACAATGCTTTTTCCGTGAAACCGCTCCTTGACTGCATTGTTGAAATCAAGGCCTGGTCGTCCCTGAACCTTTTACATTTAAACAATGAAAAGACAGAGGTCATGTTGTTTGGGCCAGTGATTCCATCAAGGTTCATGTTGATCTGGGTCCTTTAAGGCAACACTTTATTTTTTTATTTATTTTTTTATTTAATTGTATTATTTGTCTGTACAGCACTTTGGCCAACAGTGTTGTTTATAAAGTGCTCTATAAATAAAGTTGAGTTGAGAGTTGAGTTGTAGTATTTTCTACTATCTTATAATTCAAATCATTTTCCACATATAAAGCCACTCTTCCATGTTACTGTAGTTTACATTCGGGCTCCTGCTATTGAAGTGAACCATTGACAATCTGACATCCGTGTTCACTTTCTGGTTGTATTGTTCATCTGTGTAACAGCAGAACGAACCAACTGTGTCCCGGAGGGCATTCATGGCTGTCTGAAGTGGCTTTAGGGACTCTTGGATTAGCCCGGAGACATCATCCTTCAGCCCGGCTACTTTTCTTCTGCTTAGAGTTTCTCATTTTGGTTTCAGTAGCTTTACTGCACTTCACTACAACAGTCCGGTACATTACTGCTGCCGCGTTACTCTCATATGACCACTTTTTTTAGTAACGAGTAATCTAACGCATTACTATTTCCCAACCAGTAATCAGATTAAAGTTACTTGCCCAGGGTAAAAGGTCCCATAGAGTAGGCAGTGCAAATAAATAAATAGTGTAACAACAGACTACAACTACATCACGGGGTAAACAAATACCAGTAATAGTAAAAATCAGATAATAAAACCGAGTCAGATATAATTACAACAAAGAATGAAGGTCAAAGGTTAAATATGTATCAGCAGGAGGTCGGGCAGTGATCAGCAGAGCTTTTGGTAAAACCGGTTGTCATTTTTATGTTGAGACTCTGGACGGTGTTGTCAGCAGCTACTGACAGTAACTAAAAAGTTACTTGTAATCTAACTTAACTCCTTTTAAAATCAGGTAATCAGCAAAGTAACTAAGTAACTTTTTTAAGGAGTAACTAGTAATCAGTAATCACATTACTTATTCAAGGTCATTGTGGCAACACTGCTCGTGAATAAGTCCCATGGCGGCCTCCAGCTTACTGTTAATGTTAATTTTATTCAATAATTGAATTGAATTAATAAAATTGAACTAATAACGCAACTATTTTTCATTTCATTTCATTTATTTATTGTTACGGCGGGGAGACAGAGGCTCAAGCGCAGAAAGTCACCAGAACAAAGATGAAGGGAACCAAGGATTTTATTTATCATAAGAAATAATAATTTTAGAGTTCTCCTCCAGAAGAGATAAAGTCTTGGGGAGAGTGGCTCACGGGTCAGGCTAGCGTGGACGGAGTCTGGCTGACGGAGCGAGGGGACGTGTCCTTGTCCGGACGGGGGCTCCCGGGAATCAGCACCAGAGCCGAGTACAGAGCAGATTGGGGCAGAGCAGGTTGAAGCGGTGGTCCAGTGGGCGGTGGCCGAGGCGGTGTGGGAAGAGCGGGTGCTGGCTGGGCCCGAGCGTGGAGTGCTGACGATGTCACTCTGATGATAAGGAGGAGTGAGAGAGTGTATGAGCAGGTAGCAAGAGGTAGCGTTAACAGACAAACACCACAACTACTAACTCTTGTTGATTTTACGGTCCCGCGTCGAGTGGAGTGAGGAGCCCGTTTAAAAAGCAGAGCCACTCCTCCAAAACGCCTCCACCTGCTACCCACAGCTGTACTGAATCCTGGTAATTAACCCAGCCAGCTCTTCCATCCCAAACACCACCTCCAGGCACGCCCACCTGAAACACACTGCAGGGGAAAAAAGCACACACCTGCAGCCAATAACCCCTCCCCCTAAGGAGCTACAGCAGAGCCGATCATGACAGTACCCCCCCCCCCTTACGTGCGCCTCCTGGCGTACCATTGAGTTGCCCCGGGTTCAGGCGGTGGAACTCCCGGATGAGTTCCCGATCCATAATGCGACTTCGGGGCACCCAGGAACGTTCCTCCGGACCATAACCCTCCCAGTCCACCAGGTACTGGAGACCACGCCCCCGGCGACGAACGTTCAACAATCGCCGCACGGTGTAGACAAGGCCACCATCCAGCATCCTGGGTGGTGGAGGGGGGCGGGCCGGAGGGGACAGTTCACTCTCCTTCACCAGTTTGACCTGAGACACGTGGAAAGTGGGGTGAATACGCATTGAGGCAGGTAATTTCAACCGTAACGCACTCCGGTTGATGATCCTTTGGATCTCGAATGGACCCACGAAGCGTGGGGCGAGCTTCCTTGATTCCACCCGCAGTGGAAGGTCCTTGGCCCTCAACCACACCTTCTGCCCAGGGATATAGCAAGGGGCCGGAGAGCGCTTCTTATTAGCCTGTCGTTCCATCTTGCGGGATGACTGGAGTAGCGCTGCCCGGGCCTGCCTCCAGATCCTACGGCATCGCCTGACATGGGCCTGTACCGAAGGAACCGCCAGTTCTTGTTCCTGGGACGGGAAGGGGGGGGCTGGTAACCCAGGGAACATTGGAAGGGAGACAGGCCAGAAGATGAGTTGACCAACGAGTTATGTGCATACTCCACCCAGGCCAGATGGTCACTCCAGGCTGAGGGGTTCTCTGCAGTTACACATCTGAGAAGGGTCTCCATCTCTTGGTTGAGTCGCTCTGTCTGCCCGTTAGACTGCGGATGGAAACCCAAAGACAGGCTCACCTTTGCTCCCAGTGCCGTGCAGAACGCCCTCCAAACCTCTGACGTGAACTGAGGGCCTCGGTCCGACACAATGTCCAAGGGAATGCCATGCAAACGAAAAACCTCAGAAACCAGCAGGTCTGCCGTCTCCCTGGCAGTGGGTAGCTTGGGTAGGGCCACAAGGTGCGCTGCCTTTGAAAAGCGGTCAATAATAGACAAGATGGTGGTCTTACCCTTAGAAGTTGGCAGGCCAGTGACAAAATCCACTGCAATATGGGACCAGGGGCGGGTCGGGATGGGCAGTGGCTGGAGGAGACCGGAACTGGGTTGGTTAGAGGTCTTATTGCGGGCACAGATGGTGCAGGCCGCTACAAATTCCCGGGTGTCCCGATCCATGGTAGGCCACCAGAATCTTTGACGCACCACTCCCAAGGTGCGGGTGACGCCAGGGTGACAGGAGAACCGGGACGAGTGACCCCACTGCAGGACCTGGGAGTGTACAGGGACAGGAACAAACATTGTGTTAGCAGGTCCACCACCTGGGTCCGGTTGTAGCCGGAGGGCCTCTTGGACCAAGGCCTCGATCTCCCAGGTGAGAGAGGCCACTGTGCAGGTCTTAGGCAGGATCGGGACAGGTTCAGATGGGGGTTCCTCAATGGAGAACTGACGGGACAAGGCATCTGGTTTGACATTGCGGGATCCTGGGCGATAGGTGAGTGTGAACCGGAAACGCCCAAAAAACAGGGTCCAACGGGCCTGGCGAGAATTTAGTCTCTTGGCAGAGCGAATATATTCCAGGTTCTTATGATCCGTCCATACAATGAATGCCTGCTCAGCTCCCTCTAACCAGTGCCTCCATTCCTCCAGGGCCATCTTGACAGCCAATAGTTCCCGGTTTCCAATGTCGTAATTGCGTTCTGCCGGAGAGAGACGTCGAGAGAAGAATGCGCAGGGATGGAGCTTATTGTCTGACGCGGAACGCTGTGAGAGCATCGCTCCCACCCCCGAGTCTGAGGCGTCCACCTCCACCACAAACTGACGACCGGGATCTGGCTGGACGAGAATAGGCGCTGAGATGAACCGGAGCTTGAGGGTCTGAAAGGCCTGGGCTGCTTCACGAGTCCAAACAAATGGTCGAAGGGTTGAAGTCAAGGCGGTCAGGGGAGCAGCGGTCTTGCTGTAGTCCCGGATGAATCGTCTGTAGAAGTTGGCAAACCCGAGGAATCGCTGGAGCTGCTTCCGATTCTCAGGTTGCGGCCAATCCTGAACCACCGAGACCTTAATGGGATCCATCCTCACCTCCCCTGGCGAGATGATGTAGCCAAGGAATGACACCGTGGTCTTGTGGAACTCGCATTTCTCCGCCTTTACATAGAGCCGGTTCTTGAGGAGACGCTCCAGGACTTGGTGGACATGTTGAGTGTGTTCCTTAACATTGCGGGAGTAGATAAGAATGTCATCCAGGTAGATGAAGACAAAGCGGTCAACCATGTCTCTGAGGATGTCGTTCATGAGTCCTTGGAAAACTGCAGGGGCGTTAGTGAGTCCAAAGGGCATCACAAGGTACTCAAAGTGTCCCAGAGGTGTGTTGAACGCAGTCTTCCATTCATCCCCCTCACGGATGCGTACGAGGTGATAGGCGTTTCGAAGGTCCAGCTTGGTGAATATAGTGGCGCCGTGGAGGGGCGTGAACGCAGAGCTGAGCAGAGGTAAAGGGTACCGGTTCTTGATGGTGATGTCGTTGAGTCCCCGGAAGTCTATGCATGGTCGTAGTGAGCCGTCCTTCTTGCCCACAAAGAAGAACCCGGCTTCTACTGGAGAAGAAGATGGTCGAATGAGGCCTGCAGCCAGGGACTCCCGAATGTAGGTCTCCATGGCGGTGCGTTCAGGTCGGGACAGATTATACAGGCGGCTGTGAGGCAGCGTGGCTCCTGGTAAGAGGTCAATAGGGCAGTCATATGGGCGATGTGGGGGTAACGAGAGAGCCTTGTCCTTATCGAACACTGGAGCCAGGTCACGATATGCCTCAGGGACCAGGGAGAGGTCCGTGGCATCCGGGGGTGCAGGCCTGGTGGGCGTAGACGGAGTCAGGGCCGACCGCAGACAGTGGTTAAGGCAGTAGGCGCTCCAGGAACTGACCTCCTCCCTCACCCAGTCGATCCGCGGGTTGTGAGTACGCAACCAAGGGTACCCCAGAACCAGCGGGGGGCGAGAGTGGTCGATGAGATGAAAGGAGAGGATCTCCTGGTGGTTACCTGCAAGCACCAGAGTGACGGGGACAGTCTTATGGGTGACCCGAGCCAGATGGAGACCGTTGAGAGACCGGGCTTCTAATTGGGATTCCAAGGGGACAGACGGGATGCTTACTTGTTCTGCCAACTGGTAGTCCATGAAGTTCTCCTCTGCTCCGGAATCCACTAACGCAGAGACCATCAGAGTCTGGGTCTGGAAACAGAGCGTCTCGGATAATTGGAGTTGCTGGGGGGCATCAGAGAGGTTTTGGCTCACCAGTAACCCTCTTACTACTGGTGGGCCCGTCCTTTTCCCGGGCGTGTAGGACAACGGGTGATGTAGTGTCCCAGTTCACCACAGTAGAGGCAAGCGTCATTGGACCGGCGTAGTTGTCTCTCCTGCGGGGTGAGCTGGGCATGTCCAATCTGCATGGCTTCTGGCTCGGGGCTAGGACCTGGGGAATCTGCCCGCGGCTGTCTGGGGAGTGCAGGAGTCCAGTGCAGAGATCGCTCGCGGCGACGCTCCCTGCGACGGTTGTCGATCTGGATGCTAAGTTTAATCAGCTTGTCGAGGTCTTCAGTTCGGTCTCGGGTGGCGATCTCATCCTGGAGGTGATCCTGCAATCCCCGGTAGAATGCAGACTGGAGCGAACGGTCATTCCAACCACTACCCGCTGCTAGGGTCTGGAACTTGATTGCAAATTCAGCCACACTGCGGTTTCCCTGGCGGATGAGGGTGAGTCGGTCACTGGCCTCCCTTCCACGAACTGGGTGGTCAAATATCCGCTTCATTTCCTCCGTGAACGTCTGGTACGAGCGACACTCAGGAGCCTGGCCCTCCCACAACGCTGTTCCCCAAGTTCTGGCGGTTCCGGACAGGAGTCCAATAAGGTAAGCAATCCGGGATCGGTCGGAGGAATAGGACTGGGGCTGTAGTTCAAACACCAGGCCCACCTGGGTCAGGAAGGCCTGGCATGATCCCAGATCACCTGCGTACCTCTCTGGAACGGGAGCAAAGGGTTCTCTGAAGTGGGCTGCAGGAGGTGGACCCAGGGCTGGCACTGAGACCAAAGGCTCAGGTAACCAGAGGGCCGGGTTCTGCTGGACAGTCAGGCTGGTCATCTGGGAGGTCAGGCTGGCCACCTGGGAGGTCAGGCTGGCCACCTGGTCTAGAATTGCCCGATTGTTGGCTACTAGGCTCTGCAGAAAGGTGTCATGCTGACCCAGTCTGGCGTCTTGGCTGGAGAGGCACTGCTGGAGAGACTGGTCCATATCTGATCCTGGCTGGTGATCTGCTGAGCTCATCTTGGCGGGACCGTACTGTTACGGCGGGGAGACAGAGGCTCAAGCGCAGAAAGTCACCAGAACAAAGATGAAGGGAACCAAGGATTTTATTTATCATAAGAAATAATAATTTTAGAGTTCTCCTCCAGAAGAGATAAAGTCTTGGGGAGAGTGGCTCACGGGTCAGGCTAGCGTGGACGGAGTCTGGCTGACGAAGCGAGGGGACGTGTCCTTGTCCGGACGGGGGCTCCCGGGAATCAGCACCAGAGCCGAGTACAGAGCAGATTGGGGCAGAGCAGGTTGAAGCGGTGGTTCAGTGGGCGGCGGCCGAGGCGGTGTGGGAAGAGCGGGTGCTGGCTGGGCCCGAGCGTGGAGTGCTGACGATGTCACTCTGATGATAAGGAGGAGTGAGAGAGTGTATGAGCAGGTAGCAAGAGGTAGCGTTAACAGACAAACACCACAACTACTAACTCTTGTTGATTTTACGGTCCCGCGTCGAGTGGAGTGAGGAGCCCGTTTAAAAAGCAGAGCCACTCCTCCAAAACGCCTCCACCTGCTACCCGCAGCTGTACTGAATCCTGGTAATTAACCCAGCCAGCTCTTCCATCCCAAACACCACCTCCAGGCACACCCACCTGAAACACACTGCAGGGAAAAAAGCACACACCTGCAGCCAATAACCCCTCCCCCTAAGGGGCTGCAGGAGAGCCGATCATGACATTTATTTAAAAGGGACCGTGTACAATTTAAACATAAACGTCACCATTTGATGCACCATACCAGATTTAGCGGGAGGCTAATTCGCATCTGCAGTCCCGCAACTAACTCAATGAACACTCAATTAATTGCCAGAATGATGGAAAGAATACTCGATGACTAAAAAATAATCAGCACTATGAAAAATTTGCACTGGCATGAAACACAAATGGTCGTAAGGCGATGTGTTCAGTTTTTTTTCCTTGGCGCAATCAGCACAGCATCTCATCAGTCACATCAGTGGGGACCAGGCAACAGAGTCGCAGTCCTACACGCCTCTCTGAGTTTCCCTCTCGGCAGTCACCAACCATAGCTAACTTAGTTAAACATCCCATAGAGACTGTGTCTATCCCTCGGACCACCACAAGTATAAAACTATCTAAACCTAGGAAAACAACTTCTAATGACTACAAAAACTTAATCCGTATCAAGTGTGAAACTAGACAAAATCAAGACACAAAAATTTAATGTGGTTTCCTAAACATTAGATCTTTATCATCCAAAGCTCTTCTAGTCAATGATCTGATAACCGAACACAACATTGATCGCTTTGGATGAACAGAAACCTGGCTACGTAAAGATGAGTATGTTAGTCTAAATGAAGCCTCCCCTCCAAGTCATACTAACACTCAAATAGCTCGTGAAAGTGGTCGAGGAGGGGGCGTGGCAGCCATCTATAACTCTCAGTTACTAATTAATATTAACCCAAAATCCAACTTTAGTTCTTTTGAGAGTCTGAGCATGACCATGCGACACCCGTCAAATAAAATAGTAAATTCTGTAGAATTTGTAATCATTTATCGTCCTCCTGGACCTTATTCAACTTTTTTAACTGAATTCTCTGAATTTCTGTCAGATCTAGCCCTGACTAAAGATAAGGTTATCATGGTAGGAGACTTCAATGTTCATGTTGACGTAGAAAATGATAGTTTCAGTGCCAGCTTTAAATCTATACTTGACTCTCTAGGTTTCTCTCAGGTAGTAGACGGGCCTACCCATAAACATCTGCACACCTTAGACCTTATTCTAACTTGTGGTTTGAATATAGAGCATCTGACCATCTCTCCTCACAATGATTTCCTGTCAGATCACTTCTTAATAACCTTTGACTTTGTTCTAAATAGTTATAAACCTCCGGCTAAAGCCGTGTTAACCAGGTCTCTCTCTGATAACATAGTAACTAAATTCAAGGAAAGAATTCCCTCTGCTATAGAATCAGTAGTGAATCTTCCTGACCCGTATACTGTTGCTAGCTCAGACATTGAATACCTAACAAACAGTCTGACAGATATGCTAAAAACAATGCTAGACGACATAGCTCCTCAAAAAATGAAACTGAAAAAACAGGAAAAGTCATCCCCATGGTTTAACTCGTCAACCCGCGAGCTTAAACAACGATCCCGTAGATTAGAAAGAACTTGGCGTTCAACAAAAACAGACATAGATTATATAGCCTGGAAGGATAGCTTCAAAACTTATAAGAAAGCTCTGAGTAGAAGTAGAACTAATTACTACTCATCCTTAATAGAGGAAAACAAAAACAACCCTCACTTTCTTTTCAGTACTGTAGCCAAACTGACCAAGAACCAAAATAGCGTCGAGCCCACCATTCCTATCAATATATGTAGTGAGGACTTCATGAAGTTCTTTCAAAATAAAATTACAACGCTTAGGGATAACATCCATCAAACCCTACCGTCCGTTAGCCCCATAACAGAGGAACTGGTTAAACCGAACAGTCATCTGGAATGCTTTCAGCAAATACAACTAGTCAAACTAAATTCCCTTATTTCTTCTGCTAAACCAACTACTAGCCTGTTGGACCCAATTCCTACTAGAATTCTGAAAGAGGCACTGCCACTAATCAATAATTCTATACTCACAATTATTAACCAGTCTCTAACAATAGGCTATGTGCCACAATCCTTTAAACTAGGAGTTATTAAACCTCTCATTAAAAAGCCAAACTTAGACACAAGCCTTCTCTCAAACTACAGGCCGATCTCCAACCTTCCTTTCCTGTCAAAGGTTCTGGAGAAAGTAGTCGCTAAACAACTCCAGGATTACCTGCACGAGAATAATCTGTTAGAGGACTTTCAGTCCGGCTTCAGAATGAACCACAGTACAGAGACTGCACTGCTAAAAGTTACTAATGACCTTCTAATGGCCTCAGATAGAGGTCTTCTATCTGTTTTAGTTCTTCTGGACCTTAGTGCCGCATTTGATACTGTCGATCATAATATACTTTTAAGGAGATTAGAAGCTGCCGTCGGCATTAAAAACTTAGCCTTAAACTGGTTTAAATCATATTTATCTGACCGGTTTCAATTTGTTCATGTAAATAACAAATCTTCAATGCATGAACGGGTCCGGTGTGGAGTACCACAAGGCTCCGTCCTCGGACCGATTTTGTTTAATCTCTATATGTTACCACTCGGAAATATTATTAGGAAACACAACATTAACTTTCATTGTTATGCAGATGATACTCAGCTATATTTATCAATTAAAGCCAATCAAGCCGACTAACTTGTTAAATTAGAGTCCTGCCTCAGGGACGTTAAGTCCTGGACGTCTATCAACTTCTTAATGCTCAACACATCCAAGACTGAGGTTATAGTCCTAGGTCCTAAAAAGCTCAGGGATTACTTTTCAGATAGTCTGATTACCTTAGATAATATTACCTTAACCTCTAACAGTGATATTAGGAACCTGGGTGTTATTTTTGATCAGGATCAGTCCTTTGTTTCCCATGTTAAACATGTCTCCAGGACAGCCTTCTTCCATCTAAGGAATATTGCAAAAATTAGAAACTTCTTGTCCTTCAAAGATGCAGAAAAAATTATTCATGCCTTTGTGACTTCAAGATTAGATTATTGTAACTCCCTAATGTCAGGCTGTCCAAACTCCTCTGTTAGGATCTTACAGCTAGTGCAGAACGCTGCTGCACATTTACTAACCAGAACTGGAAGAAGAGAGCACATCCCCCCAGTCTTAGCATCCTTACACTGGCTTCCAATTAAATCTAGAATAGAATTCAAGATCCTTCTGATCACATATAAAACTCTTCATCAGAAGGCTCCGTCCTATATCGAGAAACTTCTAGAAGTTTATCACCCTCCACGAGCCCTTGGCTCTGAGGATGCAGGACTGTTGGTAATCCCTAAAGTCCATAAAAGTAAAACAGGAGGCAGGAGTTTCAGCCATATGGCTCCTTTACTCTGGAATCAACTAGCAGCCTCGGTCCGAAGGGCCGACACCATTAGTTTATTTAAGAGTAGACTAAAAACCTTCCTCTTTGATAAAGCTTATCATTAGGAATAAAATAGGAGCACTAAGTTGAGCTGCTCTAGGCCTAGACTGCTGAGGGGATTTTCTCTCTCCCGTTAAAGGGAGGAACTCTACATTTGGAGGTTCTGTTTCTTGTCTTTCTTTCTTTCTCTCTGTGTAACATTACTGTAGCCACCAGATACTGCCGCCGTCTTTTTTCTCCCTGACAGGAGGGGAGCAGGATCCAGGGGATCAGACCCAAGACTCACAGAGTGGAGTTACCACGGTCCTACTACCCGACCCCACCACAGCACCGGGACCCCACCGCAACGGCACGGCCCTTAAACTCCAGACTAGGATTGGTTCATCATCAGACCAACGCTCATCATAGACTTTTCTTAGTATTTGTACTTATCTGGCCTGTCTGCCACTCTCTCTCTCCCTCTTCTTTTCCTCTCTCTCCCTGTCCTATCCCATGTACTTCTCCCCCCAACCGGTCAAGGCGGATGGCCGCCCTTCCAGAGTCTAGGGTCCGCCCCACGCTTTCTTCCTGAAGAGGGAGTTCTTATGAACTTCTCTAAATGCGAGGGAGTTTTTCCTGGTTTCCACTGTTGCTTGTTACATCTGCTGCTTTGGAAAGGTTTAGGTGGGTTCTGTTGTTCTCTATCATTGTAAGAGCGCTTTGAGATGTTTGTTGATGTGATTTAGCGCTTTACAAATAAAATTGAATTGAATTGAATCTCCATTTTGCATTCTGTGCTTTACATTCTGTGCTTTGCATTCTGTGCTTTGCATTCTGTGCTTTGCATTCTGTGCTTTGCATTCTGTGCTTTGCATGGGCTTTACAGAATCAAAAGTGAAAGTGAGTGTGCTGTGTATTATTGTACACATAAAAAGTAATGAATTAAATTAAGTCTCAAGTCTGTTTGGGGGCCCTATGCAAGATTGTGTTTGAGGGCCCCTATCTTGTCAAACTACGATGGATAGATTCCTAACTCTTTTGGGTGCTCCATAAAGATGCAAGAATCTGTTACATTATAAGAGGAAAACAGGCCAGAGTCATGAAAACTTCTCTCAAATTAAAATCAAACATCTTAAGTTGACTCACCCTAGTAAGTTGAACTGACAGAAAATGATAATACAATTTAAACAATAGGGATCCTCGATAGGTCAATAAATGAAACTGATGGAGTGTTCCTCAACGTTCTTTTATTTTAAGTTGGTCAGGAGGTGCTGAAGATGGCCGTGCTGCTTCCTGGTCTGTGGCTCCAAGATATTTCAGAATTGCTCCTGCAAAGATGAAAATCCTCAAGTTTCCAAGCAAAATAGATCCTAAGCAAATATTCATACTATATGATTGAGTTATGTTACACTATTGGAGAAATTCATAATCTCTTTTCATTTTAAACCACGCAATATACAGCACAGTGTCCTTTAAAGCAGGGGTCTCAAACTCAATTGACCCGGGGGCCGCTGGAGGCAGAGTCTGGGTGAGGCTGGGCCGCATCAGAGATTCCACAAAAAAAGTTGTACAAAAAATCCTCCAATGTCATTATTAACAGTTTTAATGATTTCTTCTGAACGTGAAGTGTCCTGAACATGAAAGGAACATTGAATGAAGATCATGAACGGCTCTTCTGAACATGGTTTCTCTTGCCTACACTTGTTATCACATATCTGAGCCACATTTGGCTTGATTGAAGAAGCAGTTAAGACCCTCAAAATGTCTAGAACAGGGGACAGCAACCCGCAGGTTTCTGGTTCCTCGAGCTGTGGAGCGTCAACTTCCCATAAATACTGATATTTGTGGAAGTCTACTTTCATGATCAACGTATAGTGGGATATGGCACAATAACACAAAAGTACAGTAAACCACACCAGTCTCTCAGCGGATCGCTGCAGTGCACCATGGGAGTTTCTGTACATCGCGTTTTAGCTGTTGTTGGGGGTTTAAATGAAAAGAGATTAGGAATTTCTCCATTAGTGTAACATGACTCAATCATATAGTATGTATATTTGCTTAGGATCTATTTTTTTTTGTTCCTTTGTTCATGTAGTTAGTTAATTCATCTAGTTTAGTTTGGTTTATTAGTTGTGGGTGGGCAACCAGGAGTGAAGAAGGTTTAGTGTGGGGTCTGATGCTGACATGGTTTGTCCAACTGATGCTGTCTAAGCATTAGCTCAACTTTTACAGAGTGAGAAGTGGTAAAGATGCAGTTCATATCAATACCCAATACTATCTACTTTAACAGCAAAACTGTTGTCCACTGATCTTGTACTAACATTATAAAGTACAATATGCCCACTCTGATCGTGGGTGTATTAACAAGGTGTGGCTGTGACTTTGAGACCCCTGAGTTAAAGTTTGAGAACAATAGCTAGTGTGTGAGCCCTGAAAGTTGTTAGCATGCCGCAGGGTTTGGAGTTACCTGCTGCTCCTGATTGGACAAACATGTCCTCTCAGGTCTGCCGATTCGTACGGATCATTTGCATCACTTCCGCCTGTATGGGCCACACAAGCTTCTGGGACTGGTCGTAGGTGGAAGCAGCACAGCGTCTCCATTTTGCATTTTGTGCTTTGCATTTTGTGCTTTACGGAATCAAAAGTGAAAGTGAGTGTGCCGTGTATTATCGTACACATAATGTCAGGTCCAACCTCTGAACATTTATTAATTCTGCAAGAAAGAACAGACACACAAGTTAAGATGGTTTTACGCGCGAGGAGAACGGACAGAGAGTGTTTCAGTTACAATCTCCAACCCGCTCTGAAAAACCTCTGCCGCCTCCTCTCCTTTTATTAGGGTTCCTCTTATCTGATTTCAAGGCACTTCCCATCTGCAGACCACATTCCTCCTTACCATAAAAGATCACAGTGGAGAAATACAAGTCGTAATAGATGAGAAAGAATGTTGGTACAATGAATGTGATAACTTTTCGTAAGATTATTCCAACATTTCCCTCCTGTTTATCACATGAACGAATACAGCGTTAATCAATTTTAGAAACAATGAATGAAAGTAGCACCGTCACAGCAGTTACATGGGAGACAACACCTATAGGATGAAAAGCTCAAAACAAACGCATCAATTTTGTCTTCAAGGAAGCACCATAAAACATAACAATAATAAAAAATGTATAGAACATCACCCTCCTGTTTATCATCTTATTTGCACAAATTCTCATATTCACTCAACAACTTCTTCAGTAAGATTTTCAGTTGTAAGGTCATGTTTATGAAAACAAACAGATTTACACTCAAAGAGGTGAATGTTTGAATGATTGTTCTTAGATATGCATCACGTCATAGTTATCAGAACATGAAAAAAGAAACCAGACACGGAGAGGAGAGCCTCCTCCTCGTCTCTGTTGGGCCTGGACATCTCGGGTTGGTGTGTCAGCGTCAACATGGCAGTGGTGATGGAGCTGTGAATCATCCTCCTGTGACAGGCCTTCCAAGGCACTTGTGGTTGCATTTATGAACAGCGCCATTCGCCAGTTTTGTGTTTCAAAACGCAGTAGCAGTTTACCCCACTCTCACCCACGGGAACAATGACAAGGTGATCTTCTGGCCTGTACTCCAAACCTTAAACTCAGCAGGGACATCCAAGCCCCATACTGCGTCATGGTCGTGGAGTTCAAGGCTCCTCCTCCTCCGCTTAGGGGAGTGGGGCGGCACTTTCTCTGCATACACCACAAAGGAGCTGTCAGTGACATTCAAGGGCGTACAACTACGACCGTGGGGTTGGCTGTTGACACAGGTATTTTGGTACATACATAACAATCAGTCCGATTAGTCCCTCTCGCTGTGAATTCAGCGAAGCGGTACCATGCATTAGTTTGATACTTATTCTCGGGATCAGTACCTTGCCACCATTTGTTGCTAGATTTAGTTCTAACTACTTTGGTCTCTGGAATGTACATTATGAGAATCCAGGCTAGTGAGAGTAAATATCATTGCTGCAGAGTCTTGTCCTCTAATCAAACGTTGTGAAACAACTTCTACTGACTTTCGGGCCTACCCAAACTCTACTCGTCTGAATCCACCCTATTATCAGACTTTATGTAGCAGAATAGTCCTGTCTGGGACAAGACTATTTAAGGTGGTTTAAGTCTCTAGTTTACGCCTCCCTCTTAGCCAATCAGGGCAGTCCACCCTACTATAAAGCGGGGGGGGGGGGGGGGGGGGGGGGGGGGGGCTGGTCTCCTTGTGCGCCCTCTCTCTCCAAGGCTGAGGGCACGCCCCTGTCGGTCGCTCCGCTCCGCACTTCCGGAAACATCGTGACTCTCAGAGCTGGTTGAACCCGCATCACGTTATGGATTGCTACTGGTAGGTTGCGCTTTTTGTCCAGTTATAGCCTCTCAAGGCACGGAGGTGACCCGTATATTAAAGCTCGCAAATGTTATAGGAAGCTACGGGTGGCTACAACGCTCAGACGTGCTTTCCCTCCCAGGTGTGGCACACCGCGTCCCTGAGGTATGTAGCCTAAATGGTGCCAGTCAGTAAATGAGGTGTTTGGCTCTCGATGTGAGCTTCCCCTGTGATCCCTGTTTACATTTAGTGGCTGCATTGGAGAGCTGCGGCTGCTACTGGGCCGGTGCACCTCGCCGCTGCTTTGCCTCCCGGCTAATTTGCCTGCCAGCTGTTCTGCCTCACTACTGCCTCACCGGACTTCCAGCCCCGCTCCTAGCCGTGTAAACTCCAGCCTCATCTCGGCTGCCGGGCCGGCCACGGCTGGGCCGGGTTCTGCCCGTTCTGGTTTTAACCTTTGGTGTCAAACCACTGCCTTTTAAGTTGAGCTTCTGCCTCCTTTTAAAACGTGTACGCAGTTGGGTTACACTGTTTTCGGATTATGTCGTTGTGGTTGACTTTCTGTTATGTTTATTGTTTGTGTAGATAATCTCATTTTGTTTAGTTAAAATATCATTTCCTTTGTACTTGTTTTATAATATTATAGGTGGCTGTTTGGCACCTATCATATGGTCTTTGCTTTTCATTTCTTTCCTTTTCCTGTGTTGAGTGTTCCCTATTCATTATATCCCTCCATTTCAGACGCTGAGCCCCTACGGTGGTGGACTAGAGTCCGTGGTGGTGGTACCCCTCTTCTTGTTTGTGCTGTGCGAGTCCCGGGCCCACTTTTGGTTTCTTCCCGTCACGTGAGTGTGTGTGTGTGAGAGTGTGTGTGTGTGTGGCTAGCGTTCACCTGGTGACCTCCCCCTGGGATCCACTCACCCCCGTCGACACACTGCCCCGAGGTAAGCCGGCTCTGATCTGGAACACCTCCCCCTTTATTTTACGAGTGTTTTTATGGGTGATGTTGTAATTTGTTAATAAAAAGATATTGTGTCAAGGAACCACGTCTCTTGCCTCTTGGTATAACGGACCTGTGTGCCTCTGAAGTAGTGACCAGAAGTTGAACAATTCCCGGGGTGAAATTCCCCGGGTGGCGTTGTCAGCAACTTGCTGAGTCTTTTGGAACAAGTTTCCACTCGGCTCTAAGCTCCCCCCACAATCTTGGTGATCTAGCCCCCAATTCCGCCACACTTGGCGTTGTCGGCAGGATTTACTACCAGGCAAAGACGTGTGTTCCTTGTTGTTCGTTTTTTGTTTGTTTGTTGTTGTTTTTTCCCCTAACCTGCTAACTGTTTTTTTTTTTTTTTGAGCGGGTTGTTGCTTTGTATACATCGAGGCTTATCTTTTTTTTATCATTTTAAGGCAAAGCAGCGGCGATGGTCCTTTACTTGTAGCCAGCCTTGGGAGGGTAAATTTGTATTTTTCATTGTTCTGCTGCTAGCTTGGCTAGTTAGTCAGTGTCTCCTCAGCAGTGAAAATCTTAGCTATGGCTGAAGAGTTGCAGCAATTGAGGGATTTGGTTGCACAGTTAAGGGCAGATAATGATAAACTGCGCCAGGAACAGGATGCCGCCACGCCCGGCCCCAATACCATGCCTTCTGCCACTGGGCCATCCATCGCTCTTTCCCCTGCTAGTGCTCCTTTGACCGAGAGACTGGTGTTCGTTCCAAGAGATAGGAAATGTCCTATGTTTAGGGGAAGGTCAGGCATAGGATTGACTGAGTGGATTGAGGAAGTGCAGGCTTGCATGAGGGCACGTCACTTATCTGTAGCTGATCAGGCATTTTTTCTGTTCGACCACTTGGAGGGGGAAGCACGTGAGGAGATTAAATATCGCTCCAGTGCAGAGAGAGCAGACCCATCGACGATCATTGTAGTGTTACAGGAACTATATGGGTGCTCGGAGTCCTATGTAGCTTTACAGGAGGCCTTCTTTTCCAGACGACAGCAAGAAGGGGAAACCTTACAAGAGTTCTCCCTGGCCTTAATGAGCCTTATGGCAAGGGTAAAGGAGCGTGCACCTAGCAGCATGCAAAATGCGGAAGTTCTATTGCGTGACCAGTTTGTGGAGTATGTTACGGATGGTGCCCTCCGCCGCGAATTGAAACAGTTTGTTCGTGGACAGCCAACTGCTTCTTTGCTGGAGGTCAGGAGCGAAGCGATCAGATGGGAGCGTGAGGGTTTGCCAGCGGGCATGAGGGGACGTAGTCATTCTGTTCCCTCAGCATTTGGTCTCCAGTATGGAGTTCAGAGCAGTTCTCAGGGAGTAATACATTCACCCCCAGTGTCCGAGTTGAGGGAGGTGAGGGAAATGCTAAAGCACCAGCAGGAGCAGCTAAATACCCTCACCCAGAGTCTGGCCCGTTTACACAGCTCTCAGGAGCGTGGTCCTCCTTTTCGTAACGGCCCCATTATATGTAGACGCTGCCAGCAGCCAGGTCACTTTGCAAGGGAGTGCGATGGGGTACGTGCCCCTTCTCGCCCTCGGGCCACTTTGCCTGTCCCCCAACAACCGGGTAGACAGTCGGAGTGCTCTCAGGCGTCGGAAAACTAGCACCTGCCGGACTGCAGAGTCACAGTTCGGTGGGGGTATCCACTGGCTCCCGAGGCGTTGTTAGTGATCTGGAAGAGGCATCGAAGTTGGTGTCAGCTTGTCCACATGTGACCGTGACGTTAGGTGGGGTGGGGGTTCCTTGCCTTGTAGATACTGGGTCTATGGTGTCTACAGTTACTGAAACCTTCTTCTTCCAGCATTTTGAGCCGTGGGGTCAGGAGAGACTCCAGTCTTGTCACTGGCTGCAGCTCCGGGCAGCTAATGGGTTAGCCATTCCCTACATTGGCTATTTGGAGCTGGATGTTGAGCTTTGTGGTAAGTTGATGCCAGGGTGTGGAGTGCTAGTGGTTAAAGACCCCCATGAGAAGAAGTATCCTCCGGTCCCGGGTGTTTTAGGAATGAACGTGATCCACAAATGCTATGGGGAGCTTTTTGGCCAGCATGGCCTAAATTTGTTTGAGGCATCTGAAGTGTCGGGCGCCCCAGAATCTGTCTTACAGGCATTGCAAAAGTGCCATTGGGCTGGTCCAGAAACCCCTCGAGTTAGCAGCAGCAAGGTAAAGCTTCGAGGCAGGAAGGCTTGTCGCATCCCGGGAGGTGTAATGAAAATTGTGGCAGCCACCTGTCCAGAGAAGTATTCTGCCAGCACGGTGTTGTTCGAACCCCTGGACTCTGGCTTACCCGCTGGATTTCTTGCTTCCCCTGCCCTGGTCCAGGTGATTGGGGGCACAGCCTACATCCCAATAGTTAATGTTGGTTCAACTGACGTGCTGCTCTATCCCCGTACCACCATGGGCACTTTGGATGGGGTTCATGTGGTTAGCCTGCCAGCAGGAGTCGTCGAGGTGCCATCAGGTGTGGTTACGACAGCATCCCACTCTGTGTCCCCTGCTGTGCCAGACCACGTCGAAGCCATCAACCTGTCCTCATTGCCTGTAAATGAGCAGTCGCACGTACGGTCTCTACTTAGAAAATACACATCCGTCTTTTCTGCTCATGATGGAGATTTGGGTTGCACAAATTTAATTTCTCATGACATCCCTCTTATGGATGAGGTCCCAGTCCGGCAACGCTACAGGCGTATTCCCCCAGTACAATACGAAGTTGTAAAGGAGCATATCAACCAACTGCTTGAGACTCAGGTAATCCAGGAGAGTAGCAGCCCATATGCCTCCCCCATCGTGCTGGTCAGGAAAAAGGATGGTGGCGTACGCATGTGTGTGGACTACAGGCAACTTAACAGTAAGACGAGGAAAGACGCTTTTCCTCTCCCTCGAATAGAAGAGTCTCTGGATGCGCTGACAGGGGCACGGTGGTTTTCCACCATGGACCTGACTAGTGGGTATAACCAGGTTCCAGTCGCCGAGGCAGACAGACCCAAAACTGCATTCTGTACACCCTTTGGCTTGTTTGAGTGGAATCGCATGCCTTTCGGCCTCTGTAATGCCCCCAGTACCTTCCAGCGACTGATGCAACGGATGTTCGGCGATCAGCAATGCCAATCCCTGCTCCTCTATCTCGATGACATTGTGGTCTTTTCCTCCACAGTTGAGCAACATCTGGAGAGATTGGAGGTGGTGTTGAAGCGACTCCAGCAGCAGGGCCTCAAGGCAAAGCTGACTAAATGTGCATTTTTCCAGCAGGAGGTACGCTACCTGGGCCATGTGATCTCTGCTGGGGGTGTCGCAACGGACCCAACCAAGGTAGAAATGGTGGCTAACTGGCAGCCCCCTACTACCACTTCTGGGTTGCGGTCCTTTCTTGGGTTTGCCAGTTACTACAGGTGGTTTGTGGAGGGTTTTGCAAAGTTAGCGGCTCCTCTTCATAAATTGGTAGCCGAGCTGGAAGGCTCCAAAGTAAAGAGAGGTAAACCGACTACCAGTGACAGCTGGACGGAGGAGTGCCACCGCAGCTTCGAGACCCTGAAGAACAAACTCACCACTGCACCGGTGCTGGCATATGCTGACTTTTCCTTGCCCTTCATCCTGGAAGTCGATGCTAGCCATGGTGGCTTAGGGGCTATGTTATCACAGGAACAAGAGGGTAGGGTTAGGCCAATCGCTTATGCAAGTCGGGGGTTGAGGCCCACAGAGCGCAACATGTCGAACTATAGCTCGATGAAACTGGAGTTCTTGGCGCTAAAGTGGGCAATGACTGAAAAGTTTAGGGAGTATCTGCTGGGCCACAAGTGCGTAGTGTACACGGACAACAATCCACTGAGTCACTTGTCTTCTGCCAAACTTGGTGCCACAGAACAACGTTGGGTGGCCCAACTAGCGTCTTTTGATTTTGAAATAAAGTACCGATCGGGCAGAAGCAACAAAAATGCTGACGCACTATCCCGTCAGCACCAACCCAGAGTATTGGATCTGGGGGCTATGTTCCCTGGTACATCTCTTCCTAAGCCCCTGCAGCAAGCTCTGGAGCTGGGAGGGGCAGAGGTAAATCAAGCTGTTATTATGGCCTTGCCTCAATATACCCCGTCTAACATCTGTGCTTTACAACAGGCTGACCCTGCTATCCAGCAAATTTTGGTGTACTGGCAACGGAAGCAGTGTCCTGACCCTGAGCAGCGGAAGCGGATGTCGCAACCCGCATTGACATTGTTGCGACAGTGGGACAGGCTGGTTGAGCGGAACAGTATCTTGTACCGCCAGATCTTCCGCCCTGATGGAGCTGAAGCGGTTTTCCAAGTGGTGTTACCTGCCGTTTTAAAAGATCAGGTGCTGAATCAGGTGCACCAGCAGCATGGCCATCAAGGTGTAGAGAGGACACTGGAGCTACTACGGGCTCGGTGTTATTGGCCAGGTATGGCCTCAGAGGTGGCACAGTGGATTCAGGCCTGTGACAGATGCCAGGTGGCAAAGGATACTCAGCCGGGTGCCCATAGTTTTATGGGGCATTTACTAGCTTCCCGGCCAAATGAGATTCTGGCCATCGATTATACCATCTTAGAACCTTCCCGAAATGGTCTGGAGAATGTCCTTGTTATGACGGACGTGTTCAGCAAGTACACCCTGGCGGTTCCCACTCGTGACCAACAAGCCTCCACCGTGGCTCAGGTCCTGGTTGGAGAGTGGTTCTCAAAGTTTGGGGTCCCTGCTCGCCTGCATTCAGACCAGGGCCGCAACTTTGAGAGCTCCCTCATTAAACAGCTTTGTGGCCTGTATGGCATTGAGAAGTCTCGGACAACCCCGTATCATCCAGCTGGCAATGGCCAATGCGAGCGCTTTAACCGGACTCTCCACAACTTACTGCGTACCTTGCCGGTGTCTCGAAAAAGAGATTGGAACTCCTGCCTGCCTCAGGTACTCTACTCTTACAACTCTACTCCCCATCAGGCCACTGGTGAGTCTCCATTCTTTCTGATGTTCGGACAAGAACCCAGACTACCAGTTGACTTTTTGTTGGGTCGGGTTCAGGACCCTGTTGGTGGTGATGTCCATGAGTGGATTCTGGAGCACCAGACCCGCTTGCAGATAACCTTTGAAGGCGCCAGAGAGCGGTTGAGAGTCGCGGCAGAGCGCCGAAAACACAATTATGATAAGCATGTTCGTGATGCACCACTGAAAGAGGGCCAGTTAGTGTGGCTGCGGGACCTCAATGCCCGAGGGCGGCATTGAGGTCCTGAGAATTGCTCCTGCAAAGATGAAAATCCTCAAGTTTCCAAGCAAAATAGATCCTAAGCAAATATTCATACTATATGATTGAGTTATGTTACACTATTGGAGAAATTCATAATCTCTTTTCATTTTAAACCACGCAATATACAGCGCAGTGTCCTTTAAAGCAGGGGTCTCAAACTCAATTGACCCGGGGGCCGCTGGAGGCAGAGTCTGGGTGAGGCTGGGCCGCATCAGAGATTCCACAAAAAAAGTTGTACAAAAAATCCTCCAATGTCATTATTAACAGTTTTAATGATTTCTTCTGAACGTGAAGTGTCCTGAACATGAAAGGAACATTGAATGAAGATCATGAACGGCTCTTCTGAACATGGTTTCTCTTGCCTACACTTGTTATCACATATCTGAGCCACATTTGGCTTGATTGAAGAAGCAGTTAAGACCCTCAAAATGTCTAGAACAGGGGACAGCAACCCGCAGCTTTCTGGTTCCTCGAGCTGTGGAGCGTCAACTTCCCATAAATACTGATATTTGTGGAAGTCTACTTTCATGATCAACGTATAGTGGGATATGGCACAATAACACAAAAGTACAGTAAACCACACCAGTCTCTCAGCGGATCGCTGCAGTGCACCATGGGAGTTTCTGTACATCGCGTTTTAGCTGTTGTTGGGGGTTTAAATGAAAAGAGATTAGGAATTTCTCCATTAGTGTAACATAACTCAATCATATAGTATGTATATTTGCTTAGGATCTTTTTTTTTTGTTCCTTTGTTCATGTAGTTAGTTAATTCATCTAGTTTAGTTTGGTTTATTAGTTGTGGGTGGGTAACCAGGAGTGAAGAAGGTTTAGTGTGGGGTCTGATGCTGACATGGTTTGTCCAACTGATGCTGTCTAAGCATTAGCTCAACTTTTACAGAGTGAGAAGTGGTAAAGATGCAGTTCATATCAATACCCAATACTATCTACTTTAACAGCAAAACTGTTGTCCACTGATCTTGTACTAACATTATAAAGTACAATATGCCCACTCTGATCGTGGGTGTATTAACAAGGTGTGGCTGTGACTTTGAGACCCCTGAGTTAAAGTTTGAGAACAATAGCTAGTGTGTGAGCCCTGAAAGTTGTTAGCATGCCGCAGGGTTTGGAGTTACCTGCTGCTCCTGATTGGACAAACATGTCCTCTCAGGTCTGCCGATTCGTACGGATCATTTGCATCACTTCCGCCTGTATGGGCCACACAAGCTTCTGGGACTGGTCGTAGGTGGAAGCAGCGCAGCGTCTCCATTTTGCATTTTGTGCTTTGCATTTTGTGCTTTACGGAATCAAAAGTGAAAGTGAGTGTGCCGTGTATTATCGTACACATAATGTCAGGTCCAACCTCTGAACATTTATTAATTCTGCAAGAAAGAACAGACACACAAGTTAAGATGGTTTTACGCG
Source organism: Lipophrys pholis (assembly GCF_963383615.2). NCBI lineage: Eukaryota > Metazoa > Chordata > Actinopteri > Blenniiformes > Blenniidae > Lipophrys > Lipophrys pholis. The sequence continues at coordinate 23,144,589 of NC_137634.1, read as the reverse complement.
CGAGGAGAACGGACAGAGAGTGTTTCAGTTACAATCTCCAACCCGCTCTGAAAAACCTCTGCCGCCTCCTCTCCTTTTATTAGGGTTCCTCTTATCTGATTTCAAGGCACTTCCCATCTGCAGACCACATTCCTCCTTACCATAAAAGATCACAGTGGAGAAATACAAGTCGTAATAGATGAGAAAGAATGTTGGTACAATGAATGTGATAACTTTTCGTAAGATTATTCCAACATTTCCCTCCTGTTTATCACATGAACGAATACAGCGTTAATCAATTTTAGAAACAATGAATGAAAGTAGCACCGTCACAGCAGTTACATGGGAGACAACACCTATAGGATGAAAAGCTCAAAACAAACGCATCAATTTTGTCTTCAAGGAAGCACCATAAAACATAACAATAATAAAAAATGTATAGAACATCACCCTCCTGTTTATCATCTTATTTGCACAAATTCTCATATTCACTCAACAACTTCTTCAGTAAGATTTTCAGTTGTAAGGTCATGTTTATGAAAACAAACAGATTTACACTCAAAGAGGTGAATGTTTGAATGATTGTTCTTAGATATGCATCACGTCATAGTTATCAGAACATGAAAAAAGAAACCAGACACGGAGAGGAGAGCCTCCTCCTCGTCTCTGTTGGGCCTGGACATCTCGGGTTGGTGTGTCAGCGTCAACATGGCAGTGGTGATGGAGCTGTGAATCATCCTCCTGTGACAGGCCTTCCAAGGCACTTGTGGTTGCATTTATGAACAGCGCCATTCGCCAGTTTTGTGTTTCAAAACGCAGTAGCAGTTTACCCCACTCTCACCCACGGGAACAATGACAAGGTGATCTTCTGGCCTGTACTCCAAACCTTAAACTCAGCAGGGACATCCAAGCCCCATACTGCGTCATGGTCGTGGAGTTCAAGGCTCCTCCTCCTCCGCTTAGGGGAGTGGGGCGGCGCTTTCTCTGCATACACCACAAAGGAGCTGTCAGTGACATTCAAGGGTGTACAACTACGACCGTGGGGTTGGCTGTTGACACAGGTATTTTGGTACATACATAACAATCAGTCCGATTAGTCCCTCTCGCTGTGAATTCAGCGAAGCAGTACCATGCATTAGTTTGATACTTATTCTCGGGATCAGTACCTTGCCACCATTTGTTGCTAGATTTAGTTCTAACTACTTTGGTCTCTGGAATGTACATTATGAGAATCCAGGCTAGTGAGAGTAAATATCATTGCTGCAGAGTCTTGTCCTCTAATCAAACGTTGTGAAACAACTTCTACTGACTTTCGGGCCTACCCAAACTCTACTCGTCTGAGTCCACCCTATTATCAGACTTTAGCTCACTCGGCTTATCAGGTGGCTCTGCACCAATGATCTTTTTACCGTGGGACAGATGTATCCACGAGGGTCTTTCAGCTATTTTCCTCATATAGTCTGCTAAATTAGCTTCCTCCTCTGGTTCCCAATCATTTTTTAATCTATTTTTTATTGTTCCATTCATTCGCTATAGTTCCTATATTTTTAATCACTGCATTTACAAAATGTCTAGCATTATCGCTTCTGATTATCTCTTGAATTCTATATCTAGGTATTATGTCTTTACATAATGCTTTGGCTACTGTCAAGGAATCTGGTGTCCTTGTCAGAAATAACTCTATCCACTTAGTGAATGCGTCAATTATCACTAGGCAGTATTCATATCCTTCACTTTTGTTTAATTCTATGTAGTCCATGTGGATTACTTGGAATGGATATTCTGGCTCTGGAAATTAACCACATTTTGGCCTGAGGTTACCTTGCGTATTGTGTTTAGCGAATGTTAAACATGCTCTACAAAAGTTAAATCCATAGGTTGTATATATTGTTTATATTTGTCCTACCATCCCTCCTGTTGAGACATGTGAGACACCATGGCTCAATATTGCTGCCCATTTATATAGGTTTTTTGATAGGATTTTTTTTGTTTTCTGGTCAGAAATAGATACTATCTTTTAATTTAGCGCCTTGTTTTTTCCAATAATCTTGTTCTGTTGGTGGACTTTGTTTTTGCACAGTTCTAAGTAAGTCTTGATCTAAGTGGTCGTGTTTTGTATTGATGGAGCAAGAATTCTCCCTGTTGCTGCATCTTTTGCTATTTTATCAGCGAAAGCATTTCCTTTGCTAACCCTGTCAGTGCCGCTAGTGTGAGCTGGACATTTTTAGCTCTGATTCGTACATCAATTTTGAAAGTTCAGCTGTTTCTTCAGCATAATTTGGTATCCATGCTCTACAGTAGTTGGTCATTCCTAAGAAAGACATCATCTGTTTCTTAGTAATTGGTTTTGGGGCCTGTAACACAGCCTGTTTTCTGCTTTCTAGGATAGTTATTCCTCCTGCACTGAGACAGTGACCTAGTCATTTGACCTCTGGGCGACACCACTGCAGTTTACTTTTGCTGACCTTATGACCTTCTTCCTATAAGTGTAATCAGTCCCAACTGAAGTTTGGACAAGAGGTCACGCCCCAGCAGATTCACAGGGCAATTTAGATAATACAGGACTGATGCCTGGGCCCTCCAGGCCAGATGGATGGTCATCCACTATCTGTAGAGGCTTTGTAAGTCTTATCTTAGTTGTGGCTCCATTAGCTGTTCTTACATACACTGTTTCATTTGTTTGTACAAGGCCGGGTACTGGCTCGTTTAACGTTGTGCGACACGCTCCCGTGTCGCAGAGAAAAGTAATTTGTTTTCCATTACAAATTAACGTTCTCAGGTAATTGGTGGGCAGAATACATTATTTCTTCAAAATTTAATTGTACCTCTGTGTTTATGTTCTCTGCGCTCATGACATCATAGAAATCTCCTTCATATTCTGCTCCTGCATACAATGGAATAGGTTGATAACCATGTTGCTGTTGATATCTTATCAGTGCCTCATCAAATTCTTCTATCACTCTGTCACACTTCTCATTTACCCTGTCTAGTCATGCTTGCTGTCCCTTCATTCCACCTGGATTTGATCTCTTTGTGCAGTTTCTAGCTATGTGATCTAGCTCTCCACAAATCCAACATCCATCTTCTCTACTTCCTGGTCATCCTCTGCCTCTGCATCTGCCTCTTTGTCCTCTGAATGGCTTACGCCCTTCCTCTGAACTTTTCCCTGGCCCTTCGTAAAACACTTCCTCTATCTCTCTGTCATCTTCCTGATAATATGCTCCTGCAGCTGTCTGTCTCTCTGCTACTTGAGCACTCTTCTTTTGATTTACATTTCCCATCTCTATAAAGTGTTTATTCACCCAAAATCTAATTGAGTCTAGGGACCCTACATGTAGAGCATTTTTCAGCTGTTGTTGATGAGGTCCCTGCTGGTTATTGTCTGGTTGCAACCCACTGTGGATTCTAAAAATGTTGGTCATCCTGATCTGGTATTGTTCGAAAGTTTCATCCTCTCTCTGTTCAGTTCTCCCTATGACTGTATAATTTGCCCTTGGAGCAAACTGAGTTGTAGCTCTGTCTCGAAGATTGGTTACACTCTGTACTAAATCTCGTGCGTTGTGAGTCAGGGCGTTTTCATCATTATCAAAAGGATTCCAATCTCCCACTATCTTATGCCAATCTATTCCTGTGACCGCCATCCACACCTGCTGAGTCTCAACATGTTTTCTACTCTGCAGAGGATCTGAAGGATTTTGGCTCTGACTCCAGTCACATTTGTTTTTGGTCTTGCTTCTGGTTGTAGGAGGTGAAAACCTTGTTGGGAGTGCCTTTAATTCTGGATATATTGAGCGGACTGCACCCCCAGAGGGCGAGTCTGGATATGGTGGCGGAGCTGCTGGTGTTTCAGGGTTTTTAGGGCTTATTAATGAAGTTACCTCTGTGTCTTCACTGTCCTGCTCTTCCTCTCTCTGCTCCTGCCTTTGTCTCATTCTCTTCGCTCTGAGTATGTTAGACGGCACATATCCTATTTGATCATCTTCTCTTTTATTTAGCATTAAATCTTGTTTTGCTTGTTTCTCTCTCTCCTTCTCTTTTCCTCCCTTTTTTTTTTTTTCTTTTCATTTCCCTTGGTATCTTTTATTATCGAATCTCTCAGCCGGGTTAATTTTCTGTGTTTTGAGGCTCCCGTTGAACCCGTGTTTAGTTATCCTTAATGTCTAAATGTTTTGTCAGGTCCGCATCCTAATTTTAAACAAATTTCCAATCTTTACATGTTAATGTTTCACGTGGTTTTTGTCCCATTTTGAATTTAATTTGGACCGACCGTACTACATAGGGTAGTCTATGGTTCCGCTTTATTACTTCTTCAACAGGGTAGTGGTTAATTTGTAACTGAACGCGGTAATTCTCGCTTCAACCCTCTCAGGTGGAGAATTCTTGCCTGTGCATCCATGTCAGCCCACTACTTACTTTCCTGTTGCTTTAAATGATGCCCGAAACCTAGTGGTTCTCAGTACATCCACACATTCATCATCATTCACACTTTTGGCGCAGGATTTCCGGAGACACAAGAACCGCGGACCCTGCCGTCCTTATACAACGAGTATTTCCCAGGCCCAGTTAACCTCAGTGTCTTTTTTTATCTTTTGGCGCAGGATTTTCGGAGACACAAGAACCGCGGACCCTGCCGTCCTATACAACGAGTATTTTCCAGGCCCCGTTAACCTCAGTGTCTTTTTTTTTATCTTTACCTATAAGTGCCTAGGATTATAGGGACACACACACACACCCACACACACGTGACGGGAAGAAACCAAAAGTGGGCCCGGGACTCGCACGGCACAGACAAGAAGAGGGGTACCACCACCACGGACTCTAGTCCACCACCGTAGGGGCTCAGCGTCTGAAATGGAGGGATATAATGAATAGGGAACACTCAACACAGGAAAAGAAAAGAATTGAAAAGCAAAGACCATATGATAGGTGACAAACAGCCACCTATAATATTATAAAACAAGTACAAAGGAAATGATATTTTAACTAAACAAAATGAGATCATCTACACAAACTGAACATTAAACCCAAAACAATAAACACAACAAAAAGTCAACCACAACAACATGAACCGAAAACAGTGTAACCCCACTGCGTACACGTTTTAAAAGGAGGCGGAAGCTCAACTTAAAAGGCAGTGGTTTGACATGAAAGGTTAAAACCAGAACGGGCAGAACCTGGCCCAGCCGTGGCCGCCTCCTCTCCTTTTATTAGGGTTCCTCTTATCTGATTTCAAGGCACTTCCCATCTGCAGACCACATTCCTCCTTACCATAAAAGATCACAGTGGAGAAATACAAGTCGTAATAGATGAGAAAGAATGTTGGTACAATGAATGTGATAACGTTTCGTAAGATTATTCCAACACATAAAAAGTAGTGAATTAAATGAAGTCTCAAGGCATTTTAGTGGTAGAAGTACTTGAATAGGAATCGTTTCAGTCCTAGTTTTCAGTGTTCCTCAGCAGATACCGATGTTGTGCCGATATCATCGCCCATCCCTAATTGGCGGTTGACCAGAATCAGGTGGAAATGATCTGATTTTTGAAAATCTTTTTTCCAATTTATGCTACTGTATACTTGTACTACTCCACTACATCAAAGAGGGAAATACTGAACGTTTTACTCCACTACTTTTATCTGACACTTAACATAGGTTTCTTTTCAGTTTACTTTTGTATCTCCACATTTAGGTATTTTTAGTTTGAATGTTTGTGACAAATTGAAACTTTAGGTGTTCATTAGATGAGGAATTTGCCCTACTTCTATAAAAGCTAAATACTTAATTCCAAAATCCTCTTGGATGAGCTGTATAAGACATTGTCTTCCAATCAAGTTATTTTCACAGCGAGGTATGAGTACTTTTATAGAAGTAAAGGAAAAAAATACTTTGACTGCCACTGTCAGGTGTTTTCAAAGTATCAGATCAAAATACTCAAAATGAAATGACTGGGACTCGAGGCAGGAAAGGGGACCGGGACATGCCCACTGATCTCACTCACAAATGATCATAATCGGCAAGAACAAAAATATTGGAGCATCCCGGGTAAATTAGTACATAGTACTTAATGTAATTAATTTAAGCTTGTGAACTCTCCTTTCTCGCACTTTTAAAAACCTCCAGTCTACATATTTAAAATACAATGTGAGTGAATGAATGAATGCATATATTGCATTGCAGGATACATCGAGAGAAGAAGCCCTCGCCTCAGTGACAGTTGGGGTGCTGACGGTTGTCAGTGAAGAAGCTCAACAGCAGTGTCTGAATACAGTGGACCTCCATCCCCTCTCCACCGCCATCATACTTGCGGGAGGTGTATGTATGGCCTTCACTTGCAAGTAATCCTGCCTGGATTGAGAAAGAAAAGCCTTTTATGAAAGCTGACTGCCCACCTTTCTCCAGATAGAAGCGAAGGCTAACCGCATCAAAATCAAGAGGGCACACTGCACACTGGCTCCCAGTTCAATCCAAATTTATTGGTACCTGTCAGGTCCAACCTCTGAACATTTATTAATTCTGCAAGAAAGAACACACCAAGTTAAGTTTGGTTTTACTCGCGAGGAGAACGGACAGAGAGTGTTTCAGTTACAATCTCCAACCCGCTCTGAAAAACCTCTGCCGCCTCCTCTCCTTTTATTAGGGTTCCTCTTATCTGATTTCAAAGCACTTCCCATCTGCAGACTACATTCCTCCTTACCATAAAAGATCACAGTGGAGAAATACAAGTCGTAATAGATGAAAAAGAATGTTGGTACAATGAATGTGATAACTTTTCGTAAGATTATTCCAACAGTACCTGTACATATTTTTTTGTGCTTCAGGAGAGGGCATCTGGCAGTAGATACAGATACGCTAAAAATGCAGGAAAAAAACAGTGGGGCCCACACATGTCACTGGCTCACTGACAGGTTAAAAAATAGATAGATAGATAGATAGATAAAAGGAACCACTTAGATGCCACTATAAAAAACATGTTGAACAAATGATAAAGAATAGGCAATAAATAGATATACATCAGGCCGAACTCCCTTAAATAACAAGACCCAAGAGTAAAATACATTTAAGACTGATTTCGAAGAGAAATGGCAACAGGAACAAAGCTGGTCCTGTAGCGGCTCATCTTTAATTTTGGGACTTTAAATCTACGCCCACATGGCAGGAGCTGGAACTCTCTGGCCAGGGGATGCGAGTCGTCTCCAGAAATGGAGTTTACAGTCGCTGTAGCTGCCTGTTGTACAGCGACTGTAAACTCCGCCGTGACTCCCTGTCGTGTTCTCATCTCGCATTACACTAACCACGCAGGACACGTTTTCAGTTGACTGCTTTATTCCAGGTCCCCATGTTAACTCTCACACAGGTTTTAATCACCTCATGAACTGTACAAAAAGTGACGTACACTACACCCCCCCAATCAGCCGACTAGCCCATTTTATTAACTGACTGAGGCCACGTTTACACGTACCTGGGTATTTGAAAAAAACTGTGATATTTCTCTGTGTTTGGGCCGCGCGTTTACACATAAACACAGCTACGACTCACCACAAATGATGATTCTTGAAAACTCCAGCCACTGTGGAGATCTCGATAAACTCTGTGTCTCCGGTTGCATCTAAAGGGGGGAAGGCGATGATTTACATCACAATTAGTTTTTTCCAGGATTCTGATTGGCTATAATGGCTTCATGATTCTCACTACACTGCCCCCTACAGGTTTGGCATGCTCATAGCAGCTCTGACCCAGGTCAAGAGATGCCAGTGGGGAAAACCAAGATGGCGGTGTTGCGGGCGCCGCCATATTTGTTTCTCGGTCGCCGCCATCTTGAAATGGTGCTATGAGGAAGCATGGACGCAAAATGACGCACCGGTGTAGGTACCAGATCTGTCCGGGCTACCAGATCTGTCCGGGGCGGGGTTTGCGCATGCGCCTGAGCTACCAGAGCTGTCCAGGGCGGGGCTTGAACCCGCGCGCGGTGATGACGTTTCACATTATGATTGGCTATGATGGCATTTCGCATTTTTACTGGCTGCAAGTTTCTCCCGTCACAATATGAAGCTAACATTAGCTTTCGCAGTTAGCTTCGTAGCTCCGTGAAAAGCTAACAAGACTGTGTGAGGTGAACAGGACGCTACGAGAGGTTTTTTGCCTCTGAATGTCCCGAAGCAGCAGGGATCTGTCTGGTATAATTTCAGGATAGTTTATGGAGAGTCTGGTGGTGCTTCGTCTGATTTCATGAAGTGTCCTTTTTTGCCCACTTAATGCTGTAAAGACCTGTGATGGGTGACAGAGACATTAGTCTGTTTCTCATATGATCAAGCACGTGAAACAATAAACGGAGTGTTTTCCAAGACTGAAGATAAATATTGTGGCCACATGAATGAGAAGGAATATACAGATATAATGTAGCGATAAGTGACTTTTCATTATATTACCAAATACATACACAATATTATAATATTGGACATAGCGACAAAGGTAGAATTCTTATGAAAAAGTTTATCCATCTATCGATCGATCGATCCAGCCTGTAATGTAGTTTGTTTATATGGAGTTGCCGTAGATCATATTGTGTGTGACGTCATTGACCGTCGCAGGCACGAACTCCGCCCGGAACGATCTGGTAGCCTGAGCGCATGCGCAAGCCCCGCCCCAGACAGATCTGGTAGCCCGGACAGATCTGGTACCTACACCGGAAGTGACGTATATAGGAGCCGACCCACAGGAAGTGACGTAACCACCGAACATGCAGGAAGTTACATCAAGAGATGCCAGTGGGGAAAACCAAGATGGTGGTGTTGAGGGCGGCGCCATATTTATTTCTTGGTCGCCGCCATCTTAAAATGGTGCTGTACGGAAGCATGGACGGAAATTACACAAAATGACGCACCGGAAATGACGTTGATAAAAGCCGACTCACAGGAAGTGACGTGACGGATCAAACATGCAGGAAGTGACGTGGCGGGACCCACTCGCTGTAAATTAATTCGGCGCCGCGTTGTTCAAACGCACATTTGTTGTTTCGTCTTTGGTTTCTTCACACGTGTATTCGAAGCTCAACAGAGTAAAGGATTGTCTTCTGTTAAGGTAAAGAATTGCTTTATTCTTTATGTAGAAAATCTCAGCCTGCACTAATAAGAATGAAATGGTAGCTGTAGTTATATCAGTATTAATGAGAGTAGGAATAGTTTTATAGTTATGTTAGGAGCAATGCACGTAAGATCAGCTGGAAGTTTATGTTGCTCTTTCTATCTTGGTCCCATGTGTTGGTTTATTAAAAACGTGTAATTTATTGCCACAAGAAAACTTTCTAAAGTAAAGGTGGGTTGAAAAGCTGTTTGTTGAAATGAAAAGAAATGGCAAAAGGACCTTCTCACTCCTTCAACTGCATCACTCAGGCCTCCAGCATGGAGCCAGACTCTGCTCAGCCTTGTTGGCTTTTAGTTTGAACTAACAACATGTAACACACATGAACCATCACTCATCCACCTACATATCTACTGAGAAAAAGATCACACCTAATCCATCTGATTCCTCAGCCTCTGCCTCGTGAAATGATGTTAGAGTATTGCTTTGTCTGAGCTTCACTGTGGTTACAGCTGCAGCAGAGTTAGACAACTTAGTCAATCATGTACGCAGCAGGTGTAAACAGAATAAACTTTTGTTACATGGCTCATCGACATTTTGGGATATAAAATGACACGGTTGCAGTGAAGTGAAATGTAAATGTAAAGCAGAATTTAGACTAGAGCAGAGTGGAGTTAGATGAGACACTTTTCTTATTTTGACCTAAAGGTAAGGAAATATGACGAATAGACATCCTGAAATAATTCTACCTTGTTTCATTGTCAATAATTCCTTTCCAGTCATACATTATTGCCTCAAATAGCAATGTTTTCATTTCTTTTCAGAAATGTTTGTTGTGATTCCATCTGAGCCTGGAGATCAGTCACAGGCTGTTTTTATGATGATACTTCAAATTTCTACCTCCTCAATCCACTTGGCTCTGGACCTTATAAATGCACTCTGAGCTTTATTCAGATAAAATCTACCTGGATGTACCTTCCAGTGTACTTGTGCTTCCTAGAACTGAACATGACCCATGAAGCCATGACGTAACTTTAGCCACTGACGTCATTCTGCCTTTTAAATATGGCGGTGACCGTAAACAAGCATGTCGGCAACCACAAACAAGTACGACGGTGCCCATACACCGCCATTATTTGATACCGCACTGGCGGGGATTCAATTTTGAGAGTAGCATGGCACTGACCGTGAGCAATTATGGCGGCGACCGCTAACAAGTATGTCAGCGCCCGTAAGCTACATTCTTGATATCGCACTGGCGGGGTTTCAATTCTGGAGAAGCAAGGTCGCACTGCAGATCATGTACTCTTGCCTCCCACCGACAGTGGCGCTGTGAATGTGCTTTGGAACAAAATGGTGGCGACCTGCAGGAGGCGGCCATATTTCATGTACTAGCGCCTCCCACCGAGAGTGGCGCTGTGGTGGTGATTCAAAACAAAATGGCGGAACAATGTGGCGGCGATCACAAAGAAAGCAGCCATATTGTCGGCCATTTTGGATTCCCCACTGGCAGCCTCTCATATCTTTTTACCAAAATCAAAAATAATCGTTGCAAACTTAGGCAAAACACTTTTAAAGTATTAATTAACCATTTTAAGAACATCTTATACATTTCTAACATATTAACTTATTTATTACAGAAAACAACTGCCCTAAGGGCAACACAACAATATTTAATCATTTGAGAGAATAAAGCCCTTTAGAAGTCTTGGGCATTCATTTAAATGTTCATCAACAATGTCTGGATTCTAATTAGCTGCTATAAGTCCATTAACTTTGTTCTTTTTAACTGTTAACTGTGATAGTTTGGATCTTTTTGTATTAATAAGCCTGTTGAGGCGCTCTTACAAACCCTTTTCTGTGTACTTTGTCGCCCTCTTGTGGTCAGCTCTGCTGCCGCCGCTGTGCCTCATCTCCGCTGTCATGTGCGTCATCTGCCATTGTTCAACTTGCACAACTTCTCAATCAACAAGTGTCTATAAATGATGATCTATGACACTAAGCACGACTCAGTAAGTGTCATCGTAGCAAGACCAACACTTCCTTGTCGTCTTCTTCTCTCTAATTTGAGACAGTGAATAGACTCGTTGATCAAAGGTGATTTCACACAATAAGGTTAGTTCGGTCTGAGGGGAGTAACCATGTCTACTATAGAGGAACATTTGCTGTGAAAAAGCTTCACCAGGGTTTGGACATCATCACAGTCTGACAGAGCATGTTGACCAAATAAAGCAGGGACCTTTTCAGCTGTGTGTTCATTTATGGTGCGTCTTGAATGCAGTGGCGGTCGTACATTTCAGACGTCGGCCTTCAGTTTAATCAATCCACCCCCCAACATAAAAAAACATTTCATTATGTAGAAATGCAGCATAAAGAGCTGTAGCATTGCTTATAGATATTCGTGTCGCCACAATAAATGGATTTACCGACGAAACAAAAACACAGTGCACAACACTCCTGCTGCAGTTCAGCTGCATAGAAATGCATCAATAACAACCTCATTAAATGTGAATATGGATGAGGAATACAGCAACATTTTACTCAGTAGAAATCCTGATTATTTCTACACAAAATCCATCCTCCTTTGTTTCCTCAGTCAGAGTTCACTTTCTCTGTCGAACAGGTTTTCTCTGTTTAATTTCCAACAAGAAGTCCTTTTTTATCACCAGTGAAGCTAAAGCTGAAAGTGGAGCTGCCCTCTCACATTCACACATAAGTCTAAATTAACTTTAGGGCTGAAAATGTCCGCTGGACAGAAGCAGTGGACACGGGATTCTCACAGCTGCCTCATGTTCTCACTCAGAATCTTCTGCTGAAAGAAATCAAGGAGATCAGTGGGACATTTTCCTGCAAAATCATTCATAGCTTACATGACACTTCTGTTCTTAACTGAGATGGATCCAAAAGTTTTCCAGGCGGCTCCAAGATGGAGATGGTGGCTCGCTAAAGCTGCAGTTAGCTTGCGAGCCAGTGAAGTCTCTTTCCCCTGCGCCTCCAACTGGTGATATAATCTCAATTATCACAAGATTTGAATTGAAATCAGAGGAAAAGAGGCTGCCAGGCCACGAGGAACTAAAGTGAAACTAAAAGAACATCACATTGAGAATGGTTGCTCACGATCACCTTCCACTCAGAAATCAACATTAATTCAAAATAAATATGATTTTATGAAAATGTTCCATTTATACAAGATTACATGATGTTGTAGGCATACAAATGTGCAACAGCTTAAAGCATCCTAGGTAAATGAAATATGTTCAATAAAACAATGTGGCTAAAAATGTCTCTGATCCCTTTTTCTTGAACGACAGAATGCTCTGCTTTATCAATTATAATCTTAGAATAAGGCTTGCATATCATCAGAACCAGCACATCAGTAAACACTGACATGTAGACTTTATTGTACTTTGACGTTGCTCTGAATTAAACAGGCTGTGAAACTGTAATGTGACAAAATAGTAGATTTCCAAATGAAATTACTATCAGATAATCAATGGCCCAACACTACCACACTTCAACGAATGACTAATATCTCATCTCCCCTATTGAGTGCTGGACAACCAGGTGAGCTAATATTTACTGGGCTATTAAAGGGCAGCTGGGGAGTGTGGAGTTGAGTGAAAGCAAACTGGAGAAAGAGTTTGCTGTAGCTGCTATATGGTCTTCCATGCAGCAAAACACCGGAGGTGCTGATGGTATTTGTAGTAAGATCCTTAAAGACTTTGTAAATGAAGTCGCTGAGCCATTTGACTTCATGATTAATCTGTCCTTACAATCTGGCATCGTTCCACTACAGGCTAAGGTGGCAAAAATAATCCCAGTATATCAATTTGGAGACAAGAATGACATGCAAAACTACAGGCCTATATCAATTCTGCCAACCATGTCAAAAGTACTATAAACAGTAGTTTACACAAGACTAGTGAATTACTTAGAGGAACACAACATACTGGTATCTTCACAGTAGGGCTTGAGAAAAATAGTAGCACAAGTATGGCCATTTCAGATCTTGTTAAGGAATTTGATGATGCATTTGAAAGATGAGAAATTGGAATTGGAGTCTTTCTGAACCTTTCCCAGGCATTTGATACGATCGATTTCCAAATCTTACTTGGAAAGCTGCCGCACTACGTTGTCAGGGGCGGGGCTCTACAGTGGTTCAGCCAGGACGTTTATGGAAGACAGCAACACGTAAATATAAATGGTGTAAATTCCAAAAAGGAAAACCTAGAATTTGGTGTTCCCCAGGGATCTATTCTGGGACCTCTTTTGTTTATGTTTATGACTTTGTACATTGTTCTAGCGATATTCATAAAATACTCTTTGCAGATGACACAAATTTGTTTATGTCACACGAGCAATTTGAAAAGCTTCTGAATGAGCAACTTGATAAGGTAAATACTTGGTTTAAATGTAATAAATTATCAGTAAATATTTGCAAGACCTCCTATATTATTTTCCGCTCAAACAGTGAAAAGTACAGTGATCAGGTCATGGAATAGCTGATTTTTCCACCTGTACAGAGGAGGAGGAACACTTTGAATAATTTAAAATGATGAAACATATTTAATTGGATCTTTAAGTACCACTTGGCCGTGTCCAGGTGTCTTTTTCTCTTGAAAATCAAAGCAGCTGAGTTTAAAGTCATTTATCAGAAATACGAAGTAATTCCTCGATGGTCCACCAGGAGGCATCAGCAGACCTCAGCTGAACAAGGAGTGTTGATCAATCCCTTCTGACCTGCTGCACAGCATTTATGTCCAATTTACTGACCCTTCACATGTCTTGACTCTGCTGTGAACACTCCACACTCACATTTATTTTCTTTGATAAAGATGGAGAGAAAATCAGTTTGTCTTTTGAGGGTTTTTATTATTATCTGATTGGTTATGCAATGAAGAGGACGCCGCACAGGAGACAAAGAACACACATGATTTATAGGACAACAGAGGAGTTGTGTGTGACACACTATTTCTTACTAAAAACCTCAAAGTTGTTGACACAAAGTATGAAAATGAAGCTGTGCAGGCAGATAAAGAAGATACAGAGAAAATAATGGATGTGTAAATATCAGTAATTCATGTAGTAATTTAAAAAAAATTGCCCTTCAATTTCTGAGATTCTTAAAAAGAAATGATAGAACAGATATAAGTGCCCATTGATTAAACTTGTCAAAAATCAAACAGCATCAATAAGATTTGTATTCATTGACTGAATTGAATTGATTAAAAAAAGAATTTCCTCTGTGATTAAAAAAGTTTTCTGATTCTGATTCATGATTGAGTGTTTCTCTCTGTCCAGGCTGTTGAGCAGAGCCCAGATTGGAGCCGATCATCGTCTCTCAGGTCACTCAGGATCTGCTCCTTCGCCATTGGCCACTGAAACAATGAGACAAGAAAATGTGTCCATGAATGTAGAGTTTGTTAAAATATCTTTTTCTCAGAGGAAACAACAAAGTGAGTTGGACTTTTTGTTTTCTCAACAAAATCACAAAACAGTAGTAAATGTGAAAACAACAATGTTGTGAAGGACCTGAAGGTAAATACCTTCAAAATGCTTCTGCAATGACGTTTCCTTCTTCAGTTGGGTAGAAGGCCACTTCTTTTGAACCAAACCTTCAGCCTTTTGAAAATCCCAGAAGTCTTGCTTCCTTTTTTCCACGTATGGTGCTTCGAACATCTCGCAGTAGGTGAGGCTGTTTCCCAGCTGATCCTTATCGAGTTTCAGCACCTGACATATGAGGTGAATTTCAATAAACACAAAGTTAAACTTCAATATTCCCGACAGTCACAGTAAAACACAATAACAGTGAATACAGAAAAAGAGAATATACGCCACACGTCATAATCTGTAATCCAACCAGATTGCAGATTATGAATGAGTGACTCTCAACACGGGTTGGGTGAGGTTTTGAGTACTTTTACTCGAGTACAGGTCAGAGTACTTCCTCCACTGCTGGACAAGCAGATCAGTTTCACATTCGATGGATAAAATCATTCAAACAGGAGTGCTAAAGTAGCGTTAGCTTGTTAGCAGCCGTTGCTAACCAGTGTTGAGTTTAGCAGGACTGAGAGGCCTGCAGAGACACGCAATGACCAAGAAAGACAAGAACACAATCGTCTGAAAGGCAAATTAAAGTGTGATGAAGGTGAAGATGAAGGTACCTCTCCTGGCTTCAAGTACAGGGCAACGGAAACTTGATCCCAGACATAAAACTCCTTAAAGCCGTCGACCGCTTTAATCTGGTTCTCACTGACGTCCATCTCATACCTGACAACAAGAAGCAACAAACACAACCAATCAGTCAGTTGACAAACCATGAGGACTTTCCACCGTCTCACTGCCACACAGCTCAAAGTGTCAGAGTTCGTCATGAGAACGGAGCTTCAGGTTCTAAAGTCAAAATGTTCCTGTGACACACAAGTAAGAACATTGATGAAGAACCTTAATTTTCATCTGGTCGACATCTCAACATGAACTGGAAAGAAGCAGTTCCTGGTTCTGGACTAGAGTCAATGATTGAACCACATCTTGAGTTTTTCACAGTTCAACATGTGATGTAATCTGCCTTTGTGGAGTTTATTTGTCTTCCTCTTCTTCATCACTGCTGCCACCTCTGGTGAAAAGAGGTCAGTGCTAGTGTTTCATGACGGTGTGAGGCGTAAAGTGAATCAATATTGTGGTTCTCACGCTTGTGAAAAAGTAAACAGCTTGTTCAGCTGGTTCTCTGGTAGAACTAAGAACCAGCTCAGAGGCAGCGTCTAGTTTGATCTGGTGAAAAGTGCTTACAGAGAGTATTGGGGCTCTGCAGAGGTTCACCAGTCGGTGCTTCTGGGGTATCTGGTTTTCTTACCTGTGCGTCTCACACATGGCCTGAGACCTCCAGAGGAAGTGTCCATCGCTGTATTTACAGACGGCTTCTTCCGGCTGGTCTTCTAGGAGAGGATAGTTGGAGAAGCTCTCATGCTTTGGACTGTGGACCAGCACAGTGTATTGCACTTTCTGCTTGTATACAGAAGTCTTGTACACCCTCATGCCAGGTCGCTCTCCAGAGCAAAACTAGAGAAAATGAAAGAAGTTGAGTGAAGACTGAGTTCAGACTCACTGTTGTCATGACACAAGTGTTTTGTTGTGTCTAGCGCTCCAATGGCAGAGTCAGAGGAAGTTCATTTGAGTATCTTACAGAGCTTGTTAAGGGAGCCAGTCCTCCGGCTACTGAGGGAACACTGACCCCAGTTTGCAATGGCTGATGCACTATTTGGTCCTCTGCCTCCTGGTTACCACTAAGATTGCTGCATGATGTTCACAGAATGACCATAACCCAGTTCTCCGTGCCACAAACAATCCTTTGTTGTGCCCAAAGTGCAAATACATCTTTACTTTACTACTTTACTTTTACTTTACACACTTTCCCGTGGTTCACTTTTCAAGTTGCAGAGGTAAAGACAGCGGATTACAGTGTTCAAAACTTGTATGCACTTCCAGATCAGCATTCACCTGCCCATGACAGGAAACCTTCCCTTATAAACAGAGCGCCACCTAGTGGTCAAACCAACAAACCCATTTGGCTCCTACAGCGCTATATAAGTTAACTCCATTTGCCATTTGAAACACACCGTCACCTTAACAAATCTTCCCTTCACCTTAAAGATGAAGAGGACAGGATGTAGTACAGCCACAGGTAACTGGGAAAGGATAGAATAGACAGAGAGATAGATTGAGGGGGAGATACAAACCTTGGAAACACACCCTGGTTCGGGTAGGAGAGGTAGAGAGAGAAGTCGAGAGAGAGGTGTGGGGGTTTGATGCAGTCCTAACTAAGCTTTAGTAAATAGAAAAGTCTTGAATCTCGTCTTTAAAGTAGAGACCGTTTCAGCCTCCCTAACTGAAACTGGGATCTGGTTCCACATCAGAGGAACCTGAAAGCTGAAAGATCTGCTTCTATTCTACTTTTAGAAAAACCTAGGAACCTCCATAAAGCCAGCACTCCAAGAACTAAGCGTTCTTCTGGGGAGATATGGGACGAACAGTTCTTTAAGATATGATGGAGCCTGGTTGTTAAGAGCTTTATAAGTTACAAGAAGGATTTTAAATTCTATTCTAGATTTAACAAGGAGCCAATGAAGAGAAGTTAGTATTGGAGTGACGGGATCTCTGATGCTGGTTCTTGTCAGGACCCTCGCTGCAGCATTTAGAATCAGTTGAAGACTTTTTAAGCAGTTATTGTTTCACCCAGATAATAGGGAGTTACAATAGTTACTCTCGAAGTAACAAATGCATGAATTAGTTTTTCAGAATCACACTGAGTCAGCATGTTTCTAAATTTGGAAATATTACGGAGGTGAAAAAAGGCTGTCCTGCAGATTTGTTTAATGTGGAGTTGAAGGACAAATCCTGGTCAAAAATAACTCCCAGGTTCCTCACAGTGCTACTGGAGGACAAAGTAATACCGTCTAGTGTTACTAGATCTTTAGATCATTTCTCTCTCAGATGTTTTGGGCCAAATATAATAATTTCAGTTTTATCCGAGTTCAGAAGCAGAAAATTACGGCTCATCCAACCTTTATGTCTTCAAGACAAGCTTCTAGTTTAGAAAGTTGGTTATTATCGTCTGGTTTCATAGATAAATAGATTTGTGTGTCATCTGCATAACAATGGAAGTTAATCAAGTGTTTTTTAATAATATTCCCTACAGGAAGCATGTACAAGGTGAAAAGTATAGGACCTAAGACAGAACCCTGTGGAACTCCATGTTTAACTTCATTCTGGACTGAAGGGTTATTGTGAACATGAACGAAGTGGAACCTGTCTGATAAATATGTTTGGAACCAATTTAGTGCTGTACCTTTAAGCCCAATGATGTGTTCTAGACTCTGTAATAGGATGTTATGATCAATAGTATCAAATGCAGCACTGAGATCTAATAGGACCAGAACAGAGACCAGTCCTTTGTCTGAGGCTACGAGAAGATCATTAGTAACTTTGACCAGACCTGTTTCTGTGCTATGATGAACTCTAAAACCCAACTGGAAAGACTCAAATAAGTCATTTTTGCTTAAATGGTCACATAACTGACTTGCAATCACTTTTTCTAGGATTTTAGAAATAACAGGAAGGTTGGATATTGACCTGTATCTTGCTAAGACACCTGGTCAAGGATAGGTTTTTTAAGAAGAGGTTTAACAACAGCAACCTTAAAGGCTTGTGGTACATAACCTGTTATTAAAGATATGTTGATCTGATCTAGTATTGATGTGCTAATCATGGGGAGAATATCTTTATACAGTTTAGTGGGGATTGGATCTCGTAGGCAAGCTGTTGGTTTAGATGAAACCAGAACAAGTTAAAGTTATCAACAAAACCTATATTGTGGCTTCTGCAGGCGGAAGTCAGAAATGTGTTCAGGCTTAAAATTCTGCTGAAGCCAGCTGAGCCTCCTCTTGTGAACCTTTGAAGCCGCTGTGACTGTAGATTCCTTTCAAACCGCTTGGACCAGTGTCATGCTTCAAATTAGACACAAGAAACTCGGGTTGGGGGTAACGTGGGAGATAATCGTTGTAAAGAGAATTATTTTGTGTTTTCTTTTTGTTCAAATCATTTTCTTCTTGCCTTGGTCTCAAATCCTTCAGGTTCAAGTGCTCTCCATCGTGGTCAATTTTTCTACTTCTCCTCGAGGTGTATCGTTCTACCATGGTCAGATTAAAGGTGATGACGATCAGAAACACCAAGTAGAAGAGCTTCTGCAGTGAGTTCACCGCCTGCTGCCTCAGAGAGGAATGAGATTTAACCTGTAATAGGTCTGGCTTTATGACAGCCCACACCCACAATTAAATGTCCGTGAACAGCTGACTCAAAACAAATACGTCACTATACAAAACCAGTCAGGCTTGTAAAAGAGATTATTTGATCTCAAGCAACCACCTGGACCACTCTCATCACGGCTTCCTGCAGGAGTCTGCGGCGAGAAGCGGAGGCCTTCTGATGGGTAGAGGGTCACTGGTCTGGCTGTCCAGGGGGAAGGGAGGTCACTCCAGCGACTTAAAATTTGGTTTAATCTTAAGAAGCACTAATGTTCTGATGGAATGTTATGGATTTGGACGTGGCAGCAGTGTTGCTTTTATCTTGCTGGATGTTTTTAGATTCTTCATATTCTCAGAGAATAACTGCTCCTTCAGTAATCTGTAAACTGCTCTGCAGAGTTTTGTGATTGGTTAGATGCTGCAAACTCCGCCCCTTTCCTGTGGACGCTCACACGTAGGTCTGGGTTGAACCAGTGAGTTGATAACCTGCTTGGTAGTAACGGTGATCAGGATGGCACACGTCTGGATAAGTCAACTCAGGAAACAGAGAGAGACCCTGGAAATGTTGATCACAGTTTGTAGTACAGGCCTCAGGAGTCCGTCTGTGCAGTTTGCTTATCATGTGTAAACAGAGAAAATACATCGACTTGAGCAACCAGCAGTACGTGTCGCATGCATCCTTTCAGTGGTGAAGTTACTACAGTAATGATGCCTGTTCTTTCATCTTTAAATATTACTTTACAATCACCATTTCATTCACGTGTGATATGAATCATGACAACATCACACAATCTGCAGAAACTTAAGAGACGAGCCAACACAGAAGAACTGATACGAGTTAGGTCTACAGTATTTCCACACTTCACTTCACACTGCTTGTTTTGGTGGTTGGTAAAAACTGTACAAGCTGCCAGGATATTGAGTACTACTGGAGTCCAGATTACTTTCACTGTGAACTCAAGGTGCAGATCAGAGGATTCAGAGCTTGTGTCAACATGTCCAGAAAGACTGAAAGTATTCTTGTGTGATCTTGGTACCTGCTGGCTGTAGGCGTTCAGGACCTCCTGCAGAGAGAGAGTGAAGCGGAACGAGCCGTAAGTGGACGTCTCGGAGAAGGCCGGCGAGGTGGCAAACTTCCACAGGAAGTTGTTGGTGGCTTCTTCCTGCGGCACCTTTGGGAAAGTTTCCTCCAGCAGCCTCTTCTCAGCAGATCTGATCTCCTCAGGACCCACAGCCAGACTGAACCACATCAGACACTCGTCTTGTGAACCTATGAAGCCGCTGACACTGGAGATTCCTTCCAAACCTCTTGGACCAGTGTCATGCTTCAAATTAGACACAAGAAACTCGGGTTGGGGGTAAGGTGGGATATTATCTTTGTAAAGATAACGGTTTTGTATTCGACTTGTTTTCAAATCATTAAGGTTCAAGTGCTCTCCTCTGAAGTCAGTTGGTCGACCTCCCCTCAACGCGGGTCGTGCTGCCATGGTCAGATTGGAGGCGATGAAGATCAGAAACACGAAGTAGAAGAGCTTCTTGTTTGGAGTGAGTTCACCGCCTGGTGATAGTTCTGGCTTTATGACATCCCACACCCACATTTAAATGTCCGTGAACAGCTGACCCAAAACAAATACGTCACTATGCAAAACCAGTCAGACTTGTAAAAGAGATTATTTGATCTGAAGCAACCACCTGGTGTAATAAAAGAACAATATAACAGGATTACTGGAAATAACAAGAAATTATTTTCTTTGAGAATATTTTGGAGACTATAAAGAAGACGGTGTTGAGTGCTGGTCAATCATTCCCAGCAAAATAAATAGAGTCTGATTGAACAAACAGCTGGAAAACAAAGAAGCCA
Source organism: Lipophrys pholis (assembly GCF_963383615.2). Lineage (NCBI taxonomy): Eukaryota > Metazoa > Chordata > Actinopteri > Blenniiformes > Blenniidae > Lipophrys > Lipophrys pholis. Next base: position 23,123,872 of record NC_137634.1, on the reverse strand, counting down.
GGTCTATTTGTCATATTGTATCGTCCATAGTTTGAATTCTGATCTGAATTCTTAGACTTTCTCTCCAATTCAGTAGCGAGTTCAGATAAATTAATTAATAGTTATATATACTCTGTAGTATGGTTACATTTTATTCTATTTTATGTTATTTGGTTTGATTTGATTTGATTTTACTCTTGTTGATATGTATGTTTTTATTCTCATTCTCTTATTTGCTTTCTTTCTCATTTTACTGTCTGATTTTACTGGAAAGAACATTGATCACCGTGAGTGTTGGAAAAGGCTTTATAAATGAATGTTGAGTGATTGATAGTGAGTGACTTCAACATTCATGCAGATTGTCGGTGATCTGCAAAGAGTTTATGGTGCTGCAGTGCCATGTTGTACAGCCATTTAAAGGTGTAGCGGTGCAGATATTAAAGGATGCATAGTGAGGATTTTATTGGACTATATTAATGTAAATTATTGTTTCTGTACTGGGCTAATTGTAATAAGGACACCAGGCATTGTTGTTTAACTATTTTATTTCCCTTTGTTTCTTTTGTATTCACACCACACACACACACAACCGCAGACCTACCTGCTGCAGAAAATAAAGTTGAGGAAAGATTCTCTGACCGCAATCGTCTGTAGTGCTCCAACCCCAACCACTAAATAACCACAATCCGTCTCAAACACAGATGTTAGAAGTATAGAGGAATCTTCACTGTCAAATTGTGATTCATGACCTTCTGACGTCAACATCTTTTATCCCTTTATGACCCTTTTATGGTTTTATGACTGTTATTGATTCATGACCTCTCTGCTGATTTATTCTGTATTCTATTATACATGGTATATTGCACGTGTTCACTGTATATATATTGCAGGTTTATAAGGGGATTTTTTTCTGATTCTATTTGGCAAAACTCTGGTCTACATGTTGAATTAGTTTTTTTGAGTCGACACACGTTTAGTGAGACAGTATTTCATTTCTACTGTGTCTTGCATGTGCAGTGGAAATTTACAATAAAGCTCACTTTGACTCTTTGACTTTGAAGAGATTCTGGCAAGGTCAGGCCAAGGTTTTTTAAGAGGTCAAATATTTTATAGTTAAATCCTTTGATTTTGCAGCGATTAGCAGAATCGGCCCATACTGTACACAGTATCAATGAATTGTTTTGTGCTTATTTGGATTCAGCGTATCAATGTTGTAATTACCACAGATGAAGATAACTTTAGATTGACTTTTGAAAACATTTCTTTCACCCAGTCCTTAAATGTGTCCATATTTGAGCCTGATGCTCTATATCACATGTGTCAAACTCAAGGTCTGCAGGCCAAATGTGCCCCGCCACGTTATTTTATGTGGCTCAGGGCTTAAAGGTCTGATTGTCTTAAAATAAACAGACGTGCAGTGCACAAGCGCAAGGCTTGTGGTGCGTGTCTATTGAGATCGTGTGAGCGCAGGTTCAAATATTCTATAAAATATGGTAATTACATGTGCCTTCGTTGACACGGGAGTAGTTCTGAACTTGTGCAGATCCAGATTAAGATGTTCCCCGCACCCGACCCGTGTTCCACCCGACGGAGGAGAATCCCCCGTGAGCGGCCCCTGCCCCCACATGCGCTGCGTTGGGGCACGGACAAGGAGGGACAAAGACCCAATGAGGAGCGCCGCGTGGCGGGTTGGGAGGGGAACGGGGCGACTGAAACATGGCATCGCTTTTCATTTTTATGCTGACAACAGCCAAATTTATTTTCCTCTTAATCAAGACAATGCTTTTTCCGTGAAACCGCTCCTTGACTGCATTGTTGAAATCAAGGCCTGGTCGTCCCTGAACCTTTTACATTTAAACAATGAAAAGACAGAGGTCATGTTGTTTGGGCCAGTGATTCCATCAAGGTTCATGTTGATCTGGGTCCTTTAAGGCAACACTTTATTTTTTTATTTATTTTTTTATTTAATTGTATTATTTGTCTGTACAGCACTTTGGCCAACAGTGTTGTTTATAAAGTGCTCTATAAATAAAGTTGAGTTGAGAGTTGAGTTGTAGTATTTTCTACTATCTTATAATTCAAATCATTTTCCACATATAAAGCCACTCTTCCATGTTACTGTAGTTTACATTCGGGCTCCTGCTATTGAAGTGAACCATTGACAATCTGACATCCGTGTTCACTTTCTGGTTGTATTGTTCATCTGTGTAACAGCAGAACGAACCAACTGTGTCCCGGAGGGCATTCATGGCTGTCTGAAGTGGCTTTAGGGACTCTTGGATTAGCCCGGAGACATCATCCTTCAGCCCGGCTCTCTGCTTCGCCAGTTCAGCCACCATTTGCGACACGGAGATGGTGTGGGGTAGCGTCTCCCTGGACAGGTGAGCTAACGTTAGAAACATTGCTACTCATGTTAGCAGGAGCTGCGGTGGCCGCCATGGCTGAACGTTTACTAGCTATGCTGGTGCTGCCTCATGTTGCGACTGAAGTTAGTGCGTTACTTTTCTTCTGCTTAGAGTTTCTCATTTTGGTTTCAGTAGCTTTACTGCACTTCACTACAACAGTCCGGTACATTACTGCTGCCGCGTTACTCTCATATGACCACTTTTTTTAGTAACGAGTAATCTAACGCATTACTATTTCCCAACCAGTAATCAGATTAAAGTTACTTGCCCAGGGTAAAAGGTCCCATAGAGTAGGCAGTGCAAATAAATAAATAGTGTAACAACAGACTACAACTACATCACGGGGTAAACAAATACCAGTAATAGTAAAAATCAGATAATAAAACCGAGTCAGATATAATTACAACAAAGAATGAAGGTCAAAGGTTAAATATGTATCAGCAGGAGGTCGGGCAGTGATCAGCAGAGCTTTTGGTAAAACCGGTTGTCATTTTTATGTTGAGACTCTGGACGGTGTTGTCAGCAGCTACTGACAGTAACTAAAAAGTTACTTGTAATCTAACTTAACTCCTTTTAAAATCAGGTAATCAGCAAAGTAACTAAGTAACTTTTTTAAGGAGTAACTAGTAATCAGTAATCACATTACTTATTCAAGGTCATTGTGGCAACACTGCTCGTGAATAAGTCCCATGGCGGCCTCCAGCTTACTGTTAATGTTAATTTTATTCAATAATTGAATTGAATTAATAAAATTGAACTAATAACGCAACTATTTTTCACGCACTCCGGTTGATGATCCTTTGGATCTCGAATGGACCCACGAAGCGTGGGGCGAGCTTCCTTGATTCCACCCGCAGTGGAAGGTCCTTGGCCCTCAACCACACCTTCTGCCCAGGGATATAGCAAGGGGCCGGAGAGCGCTTCTTATTAGCCTGTCGTTCCATCTTGCGGGATGACTGGAGTAGCGCTGCCCGGGCCTGCCTCCAGATCCTACGGCATCGCCTGACATGGGCCTGTACCGAAGGAACCGCCAGTTCTTGTTCCTGGGACGGGAAGGGGGGGGCTGGTAACCCAGGGAACATTGGAAGGGAGACAGGCCAGAAGATGAGTTGACCAACGAGTTATGTGCATACTCCACCCAGGCCAGATGGTCACTCCAGGCTGAGGGGTTCTCTGCAGTTACACATCTGAGAAGGGTCTCCATCTCTTGGTTGAGTCGCTCTGTCTGCCCGTTAGACTGCGGATGGAAACCCAAAGACAGGCTCACCTTTGCTCCCAGTGCCGTGCAGAACGCCCTCCAAACCTCTGACGTGAACTGAGGGCCTCGGTCCGACACAATGTCCAAGGGAATGCCATGCAAACGAAAAACCTCAGAAACCAGCAGGTCTGCCGTCTCCCTCGCAGTGGGTAGCTTGGGTAGGGCCACAAGGTGCGCTGCCTTTGAAAAGCGGTCAATAATAGACAAGATGGTGGTCTTACCCTTAGAAGTTGGCAGGCCAGTGACAAAATCCACTGCAATATGGGACCAGGGGCGGGTCGGGATGGGCAGTGGCTGGAGGAGACCGGAACTGGGTTGGTTAGAGGTCTTATTGCGGGCACAGATGGTGCAGGCCGCTACAAATTCCCGGGTGTCCCGATCCATGGTAGGCCACCAGAATCTTTGACGCACCACTCCCAAGGTGCGGGTGACGCCAGGGTGACAGGAGAACCGGGACGAGTGACCCCACTGCAGGACCTGGGAGTGTACAGGGACAGGAACAAACATTGTGTTAGCAGGTCCACCACCTGGGTCCGGTTGTAGCCGGAGGGCCTCTTGGACCAAGGCCTCGATCTCCCAGGTGAGAGAGGCCACTGTGCAGGTCTTAGGCAGGATCGGGACAGGTTCAGATGGGGGTTCCTCAATGGAGAACTGACGGGACAAGGCATCTGGTTTGACATTGCGGGATCCTGGGCGATAGGTGAGTGTGAACCGGAAACGCCCAAAAAACAGGGTCCAACGGGCCTGGCGAGAATTTAGTCTCTTGGCAGAGCGAATATATTCCAGGTTCTTATGATCCGTCCATACAATGAATGCCTGCTCAGCTCCCTCTAACCAGTGCCTCCATTCCTCCAGGGCCATCTTGACAGCCAATAGTTCCCGGTTTCCAATGTCGTAATTGCGTTCTGCCGGAGAGAGACGTCGAGAGAAGAATGCGCAGGGATGGAGCTTATTGTCTGACGCGGAACGCTGTGAGAGCATCGCTCCCACCCCCGAGTCTGAGGCGTCCACCTCCACCACAAACTGACGACCGGGATCTGGCTGGACGAGAATAGGCGCTGAGATGAACCGGAGCTTGAGGGTCTGAAAGGCCTGGGCTGCTTCACGAGTCCAAACAAATGGTCGAAGGGTTGAAGTCAAGGCGGTCAGGGGAGCAGCGGTCTTGCTGTAGTCCCGGATGAATCGTCTGTAGAAGTTGGCAAACCCGAGGAATCGCTGGAGCTGCTTCCGATTCTCAGGTTGCGGCCAATCCTGAACCACCGAGACCTTAATGGGATCCATCCTCACCTCCCCTGGCGAGATGATGTAGCCAAGGAATGACACCGTGGTCTTGTGGAACTCGCATTTCTCCGCCTTTACATAGAGCCGGTTCTTGAGGAGACGCTCCAGGACTTGGTGGACATGTTGAGTGTGTTCCTTAACATTGCGGGAGTAGATAAGAATGTCATCCAGGTAGATGAAGACAAAGCGGTCAACCATGTCTCTGAGGATGTCGTTCATGAGTCCTTGGAAAACTGCAGGGGCGTTAGTGAGTCCAAAGGGCATCACAAGGTACTCAAAGTGTCCCAGAGGTGTGTTGAACGCAGTCTTCCATTCATCCCCCTCACGGATGCGTACGAGGTGATAGGCGTTTCGAAGGTCCAGCTTGGTGAATATAGTGGCGCCGTGGAGGGGCGTGAACGCAGAGCTGAGCAGAGGTAAAGGGTACCGGTTCTTGATGGTGATGTCGTTGAGTCCCCGGAAGTCTATGCACGGTCGTAGTGAGCCGTCCTTCTTGCCCACAAAGAAGAACCCGGCTCCTACTGGAGAAGAAGATGGTCGAATGAGGCCTGCAGCCAGGGACTCCCGAATGTAGGTCTCCATGGCGGTGCGTTCAGGTCGGGACAGATTATACAGGCGGCTGTGAGGCAGCGTGGCTCCTGGTAAGAGGTCAATAGGGCAGTCATATGGGCGATGTGGGGGTAACGAGAGAGCCTTGTCCTTATCGAACACTGGAGCCAGGTCACGATATGCCTCAGGGACCAGGGAGAGGTCCGTGGCATCCGGGGGTGCAGGCCTGGTGGGCGTAGACGGAGTCAGGGCCGACCGCAGACAGTGGTTAAGGCAGTAGGCGCTCCAGGAACTGACCTCCTCCCTCACCCAGTCGATCCGCGGGTTGTGAGTACGCAACCAAGGGTACCCCAGAACCAGCGGGGGGCGAGAGTGGTCGATGAGATGAAAGGAGAGGATCTCCTGGTGGTTACCTGCAAGCACCAGAGTGACGGGGACAGTCTTATGGGTGACCCGAGCCAGATGGAGACCGTTGAGAGACCGGGCTTCTAATTGGGATTCCAAGGGGACAGACGGGATGCTTACTTGTTCTGCCAACTGGTAGTCCATGAAGTTCTCCTCTGCTCCGGAATCCACTAACGCAGAGACCATCAGAGTCTGGGTCTGGAAACAGAGCGTCTCGGATAATTGGAGTTGCTGGGGGGCATCAGAGAGGTTTTGGCTCACCAGTAACCCTCTTACTACTGGTGGGCCCGTCCTTTTCCCGGGCGTGTAGGACAAGACAACGGGTGATGTAGTGTCCCAGTTCACCACAGTAGAGGCAAGCGTCATTGGACCGGCGTAGTTGTCTCTCCTGCGGGGTGAGCTGGGCATGTCCAATCTGCATGGCTTCTGGCTCGGGGCTAGGACCTGGGGAATCTGCCCGCGGCTGTCTGGGGAGTGCAGGAGTCCAGTGCAGAGATCGCTCGCGGCGACGCTCCCTGCGACGGTTGTCGATCTGGATGCTAAGTTTAATCAGCTTGTCGAGGTCTTCAGTTCGGTCTCGGGTGGCGATCTCATCCTGGAGGTGATCCTGCAATCCCCGGTAGAATGCAGACTGGAGCGAACGGTCATTCCAACCACTACCCGCTGCTAGGGTCTGGAACTTGATTGCAAATTCAGCCACACTGCGGTTTCCCTGGCGGATGAGGGTGAGTCGGTCACTGGCCTCCCTTCCACGAACTGGGTGGTCAAATATCCGCTTCATTTCCTCCGTGAACGTCTGGTACGAGCGACACTCAGGAGCCTGGCCCTCCCACAACGCTGTTCCCCAAGTTCTGGCGGTTCCGGACAGGAGTCCAATAAGGTAAGCAATCCGGGATCGGTCGGAGGAATAGGACTGGGGCTGTAGTTCAAACACCAGGCCCACCTGGGTCAGGAAGGCCTGGCATGATCCCAGATCACCTGCGTACCTCTCTGGAACGGGAGCAAAGGGTTCTCTGAAGTGGGCTGCAGGAGGTGGACCCAGGGCTGGCACTGAGACCAAAGGCTCAGGTAACCAGAGGGCCGGGTTCTGCTGGACAGTCAGGCTGGTCATCTGGGAGGTCAGGCTGGCCACCTGGGAGGTCAGGCTGGCCACCTGGTCTAGAATTGCCCGATTGTTGGCTACTAGGCTCTGCAGAAAGGTGTCATGCTGACCCAGTCTGGCGTCTTGGCTGGAGAGGCACTGCTGGAGAGACTGGTCCATATCTGATCCTGGCTGGTGATCTGCTGAGCTCATCTTGGCGGGACCGTACTGTTACGGCGGGGAGACAGAGGCTCAAGCGCAGAAAGTCACCAGAACAAAGATGAAGGGAACCAAGGATTTTATTTATCATAAGAAATAATAATTTTAGAGTTCTCCTCCAGAAGAGATAAAGTCTTGGGGAGAGTGGCTCACGGGTCAGGCTAGCGTGGACGGAGTCTGGCTGACGAAGCGAGGGGACGTGTCCTTGTCCGGACGGGGGCTCCCGGGAATCAGCACCAGAGCCGAGTACAGAGCAGATTGGGGCAGAGCAGGTTGAAGCGGTGGTTCAGTGGGCGGCGGCCGAGGCGGTGTGGGAAGAGCGGGTGCTGGCTGGGCCCGAGCGTGGAGTGCTGACGATGTCACTCTGATGATAAGGAGGAGTGAGAGAGTGTATGAGCAGGTAGCAAGAGGTAGCGTTAACAGACAAACACCACAACTACTAACTCTTGTTGATTTTACGGTCCCGCGTCGAGTGGAGTGAGGAGCCCGTTTAAAAAGCAGAGCCACTCCTCCAAAACGCCTCCACCTGCTACCCGCAGCTGTACTGAATCCTGGTAATTAACCCAGCCAGCTCTTCCATCCCAAACACCACCTCCAGGCACACCCACCTGAAACACACTGCAGGGAAAAAAGCACACACCTGCAGCCAATAACCCCTCCCCCTAAGGGGCTGCAGGAGAGCCGATCATGACATTTATTTAAAAGGGACCGTGTACAATTTAAACATAAACGTCACCATTTGATGCACCATACCAGATTTAGCGGGAGGCTAATTCGCATCTGCAGTCCCGCAACTAACTCAATGAACACTCAATTAATTGCCAGAATGATGGAAAGAATACTCGATGACTAAAAAATAATCAGCACTATGAAAAATTTGCACTGGCATGAAACACAAATGGTCGTAAGGCGATGTGTTCAGTTTTTTTTCCTTGGCACAATCAGCACAGCATCTCATCAGTCACATCAGTGGGGACCAGGCAACAGAGTCGCAGTCCTACACGCCTCTCTGAGTTTCCCTCTCGGCAGTCACCAACCATAGCTAACTTAGTTAAACATCCCATAGAGACTGTGTCTATCCCTCGGACCACCACAAGTATAAAACTATCTAAACCTAGGAAAACAACTTCTAATGACTACAAAAACTTAATCCGTATCAAGTGTGAAACTAGACAAAATCAAGACACAAAAATTTAATGTGGTTTCCTAAACATTAGATCTTTATCATCCAAAGCTCTTCTAGTCAATGATCTGATAACCGAACACAACATTGATCGCTTTGGATGAACAGAAACCTGGCTACGTAAAGATGAGTATGTTAGTCTAAATGAAGCCTCCCCTCCAAGTCATACTAACACTCAAATAGCTCGTGAAAGTGGTCGAGGAGGGGGCGTGGCAGCCATCTATAACTCTCAGTTACTAATTAATATTAACCCAAAATCCAACTTTAGTTCTTTTGAGAGTCTGAGCATGACCATGCGACACCCGTCAAATAAAATAGTAAATTCTGTAGAATTTGTAATCATTTATCGTCCTCCTGGACCTTATTCAACTTTTTTAACTGAATTCTCTGAATTTCTGTCAGATCTAGCCCTGACTAAAGATAAGGTTATCATGGTAGGAGACTTCAATGTTCATGTTGACGTAGAAAATGATAGTTTCAGTGCCAGCTTTAAATCTATACTTGACTCTCTAGGTTTCTCTCAGGTAGTAGACGGGCCTACCCATAAACATCTGCACACCTTAGACCTTATTCTAACTTGTGGTTTGAATATAGAGCATCTGACCATCTCTCCTCACAATGATTTCCTGTCAGATCACTTCTTAATAACCTTTGACTTTGTTCTAAATAGTTATAAACCTCCGGCTAAAGCCGTGTTAACCAGGTCTCTCTCTGATAACATAGTAACTAAATTCAAGGAAAGAATTCCCTCTGCTATAGAATCAGTAGTGAATCTTCCTGACCCGTATACTGTTGCTAGCTCAGACATTGAATACCTAACAAACAGTCTGACAGATATGCTAAAAACAACGCTAGACGACATAGCTCCTCAAAAAATGAAACTGAAAAAACAGGAAAAGTCATCCCCATGGTTTAACTCATCAACCCGTGAGCTTAAACAACGCTCCCGTAGATTAGAAAGAACTTGGCGTTCAACAAAAACAGACATAGATTATATAGCCTGGAAGGATAGCTTCAAAACTTATAAGAAAGCTCTGAGTAGAAGTAGAACTAATTACTACTCATCCTTAATAGAGGAAAACAAAAACAACCCTCGCTTTCTTTTCAGTACTGTAGCCAAACTGACCAAGAACCAAAATAGCGTCGAGCCCACCATTCCTATCAATATATGTAGTGAGGACTTCATGAAGTTCTTTCAAAATAAAATTACAACGCTTAGGGATAACATCCATCAAACCCTACCGTCCGTTAGCCCCATAACAGAGGAACTGGTTAAACCGAACAGTCATCTGGAATGCTTTCAGCAAATACAACTAGTCGAACTAAATTCCCTTATTTCTTCTGCTAAACCAACTACTAGCCTGTTGGACCCAATTCCTACTAGAATTCTGAAAGAGGCACTGCCACTAATTAATAATTCTATACTCGCAATTATTAACCAGTCTCTATCAATAGGCTATGTGCCCCAATCCTTTAAACTAGCAGTTATTAAACCTCTCATTAAGAAGCTAAACTTAGACACAAGCCTTCTCTCAAACTACAGGCCGATCTCCAACCTTCCTTTCCTGTCAAAGGTTCTGGAGAAAGTAGTCGCTAAACAACTCCAGGATTACCTGCACGAGAATAATCTGTTAGAGGACTTTCAGTCCGGCTTCAGAATGAACCACAGTACAGAGACTGCACTGCTAAAAGTTACTAATGACCTTCTAATGGCCTCAGATAGAGGTCTTCTATCTGTTTTAGTTCTTCTGGACCTTAGTGCCGCATTTGATACTGTCGATCATAATATACTTTTAAGGAGATTAGAAGCTGCCATCGGCATTAAAAACTTAGCCTTAAACTGGTTTAAATCATATTTATCTGACCGGTTTCAATTTGTTCATGTAAATAACAAATCTTCAATGCATGAACGGGTCCTGTGTGGAGTACCACAAGGCTCCGTCCTCGGACCGATTTTGTTTAATCTCTATATGTTACCACTCGGAAATATTATTAGGAAACACCACATTAACTTTCATTGTTATGCAGATGATACTCAGCTATATTTATCAATTAAAGCCAATCAAGCCGACTAACTTGTTAAATTAGAGTCCTGCCTCAGGGACGTTAAGTCCTGGATGTCTATCAACTTCTTAATGCTCAACACATCCAAGACTGAGGTTATAATCCTAGGTCCTAAAAAGCTCAGGGATAACTTTTCAGATAGTCTGATTACCTTAGATAATATTACCTTAACCTCTAACAGTGATATTAGGAACCTGGGTGTTATTTTTGATCAGGATCTGTCCTTTGTTTCCCATGTTAAACATGTCTCCAGGACAGCCTTCTTCCATCTAAGGAATATTGCAAAAATTAGAAACTTCTTGTCCTTCAAAGATGCAGAAAAAATTATTCATGCCTTTGTGACTTCAAGATTAGATTATTGTAACTCCCTAATGTCAGGCTGTCCAAACTCCTCTGTTAGGATCTTACAGCTAGTGCAGAACGCTGCTGCACATTTACTAACCAGAACTGGAAGAAGAGAGCACATCCCCCCAGTCTTAGCATCCTTACACTGGTTTCCAATTAAATCTAGAATAGAATTCAAGATCCTTCTGATCACATATAAAACTCTTCATCAGAAGGCTCCGTCCTATATCGAGAAACTTCTAGAAGTTTATCACCCTCCACGAGCCCTTGGCTCTGAGGATGCAGGACTGTTGGTAATCCCTAAAGTCCATAAAAGTAAAATAGGAGGCAGGAGTTTCAGCCATATGGCTCCTTCACTCTGGAATCAACTAGCAGCCTCGGTCCGAAGGGCCGACACCATTAGTTTATTTAAGAGTAGTCTAAAAACCTTCCTCTTTGATAAAGCTTCTCATTAGGAATAAAATAGGAGCACTAAGTTGAGCTGCTCTAGGCCTAGACTGCTGAGGGGATTTTCTCTCTTCCGTTAAAGGGAGTAACTCTACATTTGGCGGTTCTGTTTCTTGTCTTTCTTTCTTTCTCTCTGTGTAACAACATTACTGTAGCCACCAGATACTGCCGCCGTCTTTTTTCTCCCTGACAGGAGGGGAGCAGGATCCAGGGGATCAGACCCAAGACTCACAGAGTGGAGTTACCACGGTCCTACTACCCAACCCCACCACAGCACCGGGACCCCACCGCAACGGCACGGCCCTTAAACTCCAGACTAGGATTGGTTCATCATCAGACCAACGCTCATCATAGACTTTTCTTAGTATTTGTACTTATCTGGCCTGTCTGCCACTCTCTCTCTCCCTCTTCTATTCCTCTCTCTCCCTGTCCTATCCCATGTACTTCTCCCCCCAACCGGTCAAGGCGGATGGCCGCCCTTCCAGAGTCTAGGGTCCGCCCTACGCTTTCTTCCTGAAGAGGGAGTTCTTATGAACTATTCTAAATGCGAGGGAGTTTTTCCTGGTTTCCACTGTTGCTTGTTACATCTGCTGCTTTGGAAAGGTTTAGTTGGATTCTGTTGTCCTCTATCATGGTAAGAGCGCTTTGAGATGTTTGTTGATGTGATTTAGCGCTTTACAAATAAAATTTAATTGAATTGAATCTCCATTTTGCATTCTGTGCTTTACATTCTGTGCTTTGCATTCTGTGCTTTGCATTCTGTGCTTTGCATGGGCTTTACAGAATCAAAAGTGAAAGTGAGTGTGCTGTGTATTATTGTACACATAAAAAGTAATGAATTAAATTAAGTCTCAAGTCTGTTTGGGGGCCCTATGCAAGATTGTGTTTGAGGGCCCCTATCTTGTCAAACTACGATGGATAGATTCCTAACTCTTTTGGGTGCTCCATAAAGATGCAAGAATCTGTTACATTATAAGAGGAAAACAGGCCAGAGTCATGAAAACTTCTCTCAAATTAAAATCAAACATCTTAAGTTGACTCACCCTAGTAAGTTGAACTGACAGAAAATGATAATACAATTTAAACAATAGGGATCCTCGATAGGTCAATAAATGAAACTGATGGAGTGTTCCTCAACGTTCTTTTATTTTAAGTTGGTCAGGAGGTGCTGAAGATGGCCGTGCTGCTTCCTGGTCTGTGGCTCCAAGATATTTCAGAATTGCTCCTGCAAAGATGAAAATCCTCAAGTTTCCAAGCAAAATAGATCCTAAGCAAATATTCATACTATATGATTGAGTTATGTTACACTATTGGAGAAATTCATAATCTCTTTTCATTTTAAACCACGCAATATACAGCACAGTGTCCTTTAAAGCAGGGGTCTCAAACTCAATTGACCCGGGGGCCGCTGGAGGCAGAGTCTGGGTGAGGCTGGGCCGCATCAGAGATTCCACAAAAAAAGTTGTACAAAAAATCCTCCAATGTCATTATTAACAGTTTTAATGATTTCTTCTGAACGTGAAGTGTCCTGAACATGAAAGGAACATTGAATGAAGATCATGAACGGCTCTTCTGAACATGGTTTCTCTTGCCTACACTTGTTATCACATATCTGAGCCACATTTGGCTTGATTGAAGAAGCAGTTAAGACCCTCAAAATGTCTAGAACAGGGGACAGCAACCCGCAGCTTTCTGGTTCCTCGAGCTGTGGAGCGTCAACTTCCCATAAATACTGATATTTGTAGAAGTCTACTTTCATGATCAACGTATAGTGGGATATGGCACAATAACACAAAAGTACAGTAAACCACACCAGTCTCTCAGCGGATCGCTGCAGTGCACCATGGGAGTTTCTGTACATCGCGTTTTAGCTGTTGTTGGGGGTTTAAATGAAAAGAGATTAGGAATTTCTCCATTAGTGTAACATGACTCAATCATATAGTATGTATATTTGCTTAGGATCTTTTTTTTTTGTTCCTTTGTTCATGTAGTTAGTTAATTCATCTAGTTTAGTTTGGTTTATTAGTTGTGGGTGGGTAACCAGGAGTGAAGAAGGTTTAGTGTGGGGTCTGATGCTGACATGGTTTGTCCAACTGATGCTGTCTAAGCATTAGCTCAACTTTTACAGAGTGAGAAGTGGTAAAGATGCAGTTCATATCAATACCCAATACTATCTACTTTAACAGCAAAACTGTTGTCCACTGATCTTGTACTAACATTATAAAGTACAATATGCCCACTCTGATCGTGGGTGTATTAACAAGGTGTGGCTGTGACTTTGAGACCCCTGAGTTAAAGTTTGAGAACAATAGCTAGTGTGTGAGCCCTGAAAGTTGTTAGCATGCCGCAGGGTTTGGAGTTACCTGCTGCTCCTGATTGGACAAACATGTCCTCTCAGGTCTGCCGATTCGTACGGATCATTTGCATCACTTCCGCCTGTATGGGCCACACAAGCTTCTGGGACTGGTCGTAGGTGGAAGCAGCGCAGCGTCTCCATTTTGCATTTTGTGCTTTGCATTTTGTGCTTTACGGAATCAAAAGTGAAAGTGAGTGTGCCGTGTATTATCGTACACATAATGTCAGGTCCAACCTCTGAACATTTATTAATTCTGCAAGAAAGAACAGACACACAAGTTAAGATGGTTTTACGCGCGAGGAGAACGGACAGAGAGTGTTTCAGTTACAATCTCCAACCCGCTCTGAAAAACCTCTGCCGCCTCCTCTCCTTTTATTAGGGTTCCTCTTATCTGATTTCAAGGCACTTCCCATCTGCAGACCACATTCCTCCTTACCATAAAAGATCACAGTGGAGAAATACAAGTCGTAATAGATGAGAAAGAATGTTGGTACAATGAATGTGATAACTTTTCGTAAGATTATTCCAACATTTCCCTCCTGTTTATCACATGAACGAATACAGCGTTAATCAATTTTAGAAACAATGAATGAAAGTAGCACCGTCACAGCAGTTACATGGGAGACAACACCTATAGGATGAAAAGCTCAAAACAAACGCATCAATTTTGTCTTCAAGGAAGCACCATAAAACATAACAATAATAAAAAATGTATAGAACATCACCCTCCTGTTTATCATCTTATTTGCACAAATTCTCATATTCACTCAACAACTTCTTCAGTAAGATTTTCAGTTGTAAGGTCATGTTTATGAAAACAAACAGATTTACACTCAAAGAGGTGAATGTTTGAATGATTGTTCTTAGATATGCATCACGTCATAGTTATCAGAACATGAAAAAAGAAACCAGACACGGAGAGGAGAGCCTCCTCCTCGTCTCTGTTGGGCCTGGACATCTCGGGTTGGTGTGTCAGCGTCAACATGGCAGTGGTGATGGAGCTGTGAATCATCCTCCTGTGACAGGCCTTCCAAGGCACTTGTGGTTGCATTTATGAACAGCGCCATTCGCCAGTTTTGTGTTTCAAAACGCAGTAGCAGTTTACCCCACTCTCACCCACGGGAACAATGACAAGGTGATCTTCTGGCCTGTACTCCAAACCTTAAACTCAGCAGGGACATCCAAGCCCCATACTGCGTCATGGTCGTGGAGTTCAAGGCTCCTCCTCCTCCGCTTAGGGGAGTGGGGCGGCACTTTCTCTGCATACACCACAAAGGAGCTGTCAGTGACATTCAAGGGCGTACAACTACGACCGTGGGGTTGGCTGTTGACACAGGTATTTTGGTACATACATAACAATCAGTCCGATTAGTCCCTCTCGCTGTGAATTCAGCGAAGCGGTACCATGCATTAGTTTGATACTTATTCTCGGGATCAGTACCTTGCCACCATTTGTTGCTAGATTTAGTTCTAACTACTTTGGTCTCTGGAATGTACATTATGAGAATCCAGGCTAGTGAGAGTAAATATCATTGCTGCAGAGTCTTGTCCTCTAATCAAACGTTGTGAAACAACTTCTACTGACTTTCGGGCCTACCCAAACTCTACTCGTCTGAATCCACCCTATTATCAGACTTTATGTAGCAGAATAGTCCTGTCTGGGACAAGACTATTTAAGGTGGTTTAAGTCTCTAGTTTACGCCTCCCTCTTAGCCAATCAGGGCAGTCCACCCTACTATAAAGCGGGGGGGGGGGGGGGGGGGGGGGGGGGGCTGGTCTCCTTGTGCGCCCTCTCTCTCCAAGGCTGAGGGCACGCCCCTGTTGGTCGCTCCGCTCCGCACTTCCGGAAACATCGTGACTCTCAGAGCTGGTTGAACCCGCATCACGTTATGGATTGCTACTGGTAGGTTGCGCTTTTTGTCCAGTTATAGCCTCTCAAGGCACGGAGGTGACCCGTATATTAAAGCTCGCAAATGTTATAGGAAGCTACGGGTGGCTACAACGCTCAGACGTGCTTTCCCTCCCAGGTGTGGCACACCGCGTCCCTGAGGTATGTAGCCTAAATGGTGCCAGTCAGTAAATGAGGTGTTTGGCTCTCGATGTGAGCTTCCCCTGTGATCCCTGTTTACATTTAGTGGCTGCATTGGAGAGCTGCGGCTGCTACTGGGCCGGTGCACCTCGCCGCTGCTTTGCCTCCCGGCTAATTTGCCTGCCAGCTGTTCTGCCTCACTACTGCCTCACCGGACTTCCAGCCCCGCTCCTAGCCGTGTAAACTCCAGCCTCATCTCGGCTGCCGGGCCGGCCACGGCTGGGCCGGGTTCTGCCCGTTCTGGTTTTAACCTTTGGTGTCAAACCACTGCCTTTTAAGTTGAGCTTCTGCCTCCTTTTAAAACGTGTACGCAGTTGGGTTACACTGTTTTCGGATTATGTCGTTGTGGTTGACTTTCTGTTATGTTTATTGTTTGTGTAGATAATCTCATTTTGTTTAGTTAAAATATCATTTCCTTTGTACTTGTTTTATAATATTATAGGTGGCTGTTTGGCACCTATCATATGGTCTTTGCTTTTCATTTCTTTCCTTTTCCTGTGTTGAGTGTTCCCTATTCATTATATCCCTCCATTTCAGACGCTGAGCCCCTACGGTGGTGGACTAGAGTCCGTGGTGGTGGTACCCCTCTTCTTGTTTGTGCTGTGCGAGTCCCGGGCCCACTTTTGGTTTCTTCCCGTCACGTGAGTGTGTGTGTGTGAGAGTGTGTGTGTGTGTGGCTAGCGTTCACCTGGTGACCTCCCCCTGGGATCCACTCACCCCCGTCGACACACTGCCCCGAGGTAAGCCGGCTCTGATCTGGAACACCTCCCCCTTTATTTTACGAGTGTTTTTATGGGTGATGTTGTAATTTGTTAATAAAAAGATATTGTGTCAAGGAACCACGTCTCTTGCCTCTTGGTATAACGGACCTGTGTGCCTCTGAAGTAGTGACCAGAAGTTGAACAATTCCCGGGGTGAAATTCCCCGGGTGGCGTTGTCAGCAACTTGCTGAGTCTTTTGGAACAAGTTTCCACTCGGCTCTAAGCTCCCCCCACAATCTTGGTGATCTAGCCCCCAATTCCGCCACACTTGGCGTTGTCGGCAGGATTTACTACCAGGCAAAGACGTGTGTTCCTTGTTGTTCGTTTTTTGTTTGTTTGTTGTTGTTTTTTCCCCTAACCTGCTAACTGTTTTTTTTTTTTTTTGAGCGGGTTGTTGCTTTGTATACATCGAGGCTTATCTTTTTTTTATCATTTTAAGGCAAAGCAGCGGCGATGGTCCTTTACTTGTAGCCAGCCTTGGGAGGGTAAATTTGTATTTTTCATTGTTCTGCTGCTAGCTTGGCTAGTTAGTCAGTGTCTCCTCAGCAGTGAAAATCTTAGCTATGGCTGAAGAGTTGCAGCAATTGAGGGATTTGGTTGCACAGTTAAGGGCAGATAATGATAAACTGCGCCAGGAACAGGATGCCGCCACGCCCGGCCCCAATACCATGCCTTCTGCCACTGGGCCATCCATCGCTCTTTCCCCTGCTAGTGCTCCTTTGACCGAGAGACTGGTGTTCGTTCCAAGAGATAGGAAATGTCCTATGTTTAGGGGAAGGTCAGGCATAGGATTGACTGAGTGGATTGAGGAAGTGCAGGCTTGCATGAGGGCACGTCACTTATCTGTAGCTGATCAGGCATTTTTTCTGTTCGACCACTTGGAGGGGGAAGCACGTGAGGAGATTAAATATCGCTCCAGTGCAGAGAGAGCAGACCCATCGACGATCATTGTAGTGTTACAGGAACTATATGGGTGCTCGGAGTCCTATGTAGCTTTACAGGAGGCCTTCTTTTCCAGACGACAGCAAGAAGGGGAAACCTTACAAGAGTTCTCCCTGGCCTTAATGAGCCTTATGGCAAGGGTAAAGGAGCGTGCACCTAGCAGCATGCAAAATGCGGAAGTTCTATTGCGTGACCAGTTTGTGGAGTATGTTACGGATGGTGCCCTCCGCCGCGAATTGAAACAGTTTGTTCGTGGACAGCCAACTGCTTCTTTGCTGGAGGTCAGGAGCGAAGCGATCAGATGGGAGCGTGAGGGTTTGCCAGCGGGCATGAGGGGACGTAGTCATTCTGTTCCCTCAGCATTTGGTCTCCAGTATGGAGTTCAGAGCAGTTCTCAGGGAGTAATACATTCACCCCCAGTGTCCGAGTTGAGGGAGGTGAGGGAAATGCTAAAGCACCAGCAGGAGCAGCTAAATACCCTCACCCAGAGTCTGGCCCGTTTACACAGCTCTCAGGAGCGTGGTCCTCCTTTTCGTAACGGCCCCATTATATGTAGACGCTGCCAGCAGCCAGGTCACTTTGCAAGGGAGTGCGATGGGGTACGTGCCCCTTCTCGCCCTCGGGCCACTTTGCCTGTCCCCCAACAACCGGGTAGACAGTCGGAGTGCTCTCAGGCGTCGGAAAACTAGCACCTGCCGGACTGCAGAGTCACAGTTCGGTGGGGGTATCCACTGGCTCCCGAGGCGTTGTTAGTGATCTGGAAGAGGCATCGAAGTTGGTGTCAGCTTGTCCACATGTGACCGTGACGTTAGGTGGGGTGGGGGTTCCTTGCCTTGTAGATACTGGGTCTATGGTGTCTACAGTTACTGAAACCTTCTTCTTCCAGCATTTTGAGCCGTGGGGTCAGGAGAGACTCCAGTCTTGTCACTGGCTGCAGCTCCGGGCAGCTAATGGGTTAGCCATTCCCTACATTGGCTATTTGGAGCTGGATGTTGAGCTTTGTGGTAAGTTGATGCCAGGGTGTGGAGTGCTAGTGGTTAAAGACCCCCATGAGAAGAAGTATCCTCCGGTCCCGGGTGTTTTAGGAATGAACGTGATCCACAAATGCTATGGGGAGCTTTTTGGCCAGCATGGCCTAAATTTGTTTGAGGCATCTGAAGTGTCGGGCGCCCCAGAATCTGTCTTACAGGCATTGCAAAAGTGCCATTGGGCTGGTCCAGAAACCCCTCGAGTTAGCAGCAGCAAGGTAAAGCTTCGAGGCAGGAAGGCTTGTCGCATCCCGGGAGGTGTAATGAAAATTGTGGCAGCCACCTGTCCAGAGAAGTATTCTGCCAGCACG
Source organism: Lipophrys pholis (assembly GCF_963383615.2). Classification (NCBI taxonomy): domain Eukaryota; kingdom Metazoa; phylum Chordata; class Actinopteri; order Blenniiformes; family Blenniidae; genus Lipophrys; species Lipophrys pholis. The sequence continues at coordinate 23,105,169 of NC_137634.1, read as the reverse complement.
GTGTTGTTCGAACCCCTGGACTCTGGCTTACCCGCTGGATTTCTTGCTTCCCCTGCCCTGGTCCAGGTGATTGGGGGCACAGCCTACATCCCAATAGTTAATGTTGGTTCAACTGACGTGCTGCTCTATCCCCGTACCACCATGGGCACTTTGGATGGGGTTCATGTGGTTAGCCTGCCAGCAGGAGTCGTCGAGGTGCCATCAGGTGTGGTTACGACAGCATCCCACTCTGTGTCCCCTGCTGTGCCAGACCACGTCGAAGCCATCAACCTGTCCTCATTGCCTGTAAATGAGCAGTCGCACGTACGGTCTCTACTTAGAAAATACACATCCGTCTTTTCTGCTCATGATGGAGATTTGGGTTGCACAAATTTAATTTCTCATGACATCCCTCTTATGGATGAGGTCCCAGTCCGGCAACGCTACAGGCGTATTCCCCCAGTACAATACGAAGTTGTAAAGGAGCATATCAACCAACTGCTTGAGACTCAGGTAATCCAGGAGAGTAGCAGCCCATATGCCTCCCCCATCGTGCTGGTCAGGAAAAAGGATGGTGGCGTACGCATGTGTGTGGACTACAGGCAACTTAACAGTAAGACGAGGAAAGACGCTTTTCCTCTCCCTCGAATAGAAGAGTCTCTGGATGCGCTGACAGGGGCACGGTGGTTTTCCACCATGGACCTGACTAGTGGGTATAACCAGGTTCCAGTCGCCGAGGCAGACAGACCCAAAACTGCATTCTGTACACCCTTTGGCTTGTTTGAGTGGAATCGCATGCCTTTCGGCCTCTGTAATGCCCCCAGTACCTTCCAGCGACTGATGCAACGGATGTTCGGCGATCAGCAATGCCAATCCCTGCTCCTCTATCTCGATGACATTGTGGTCTTTTCCTCCACAGTTGAGCAACATCTGGAGAGATTGGAGGTGGTGTTGAAGCGACTCCAGCAGCAGGGCCTCAAGGCAAAGCTGACTAAATGTGCATTTTTCCAGCAGGAGGTACGCTACCTGGGCCATGTGATCTCTGCTGGGGGTGTCGCAACGGACCCAACCAAGGTAGAAATGGTGGCTAACTGGCAGCCCCCTACTACCACTTCTGGGTTGCGGTCCTTTCTTGGGTTTGCCAGTTACTACAGGTGGTTTGTGGAGGGTTTTGCAAAGTTAGCGGCTCCTCTTCATAAATTGGTAGCCGAGCTGGAAGGCTCCAAAGTAAAGAGAGGTAAACCGACTACCAGTGACAGCTGGACGGAGGAGTGCCACCGCAGCTTCGAGACCCTGAAGAACAAACTCACCACTGCACCGGTGCTGGCATATGCTGACTTTTCCTTGCCCTTCATCCTGGAAGTCGATGCTAGCCATGGTGGCTTAGGGGCTATGTTATCACAGGAACAAGAGGGTAGGGTTAGGCCAATCGCTTATGCAAGTCGGGGGTTGAGGCCCACAGAGCGCAACATGTCGAACTATAGCTCGATGAAACTGGAGTTCTTGGCGCTAAAGTGGGCAATGACTGAAAAGTTTAGGGAGTATCTGCTGGGCCACAAGTGCGTAGTGTACACGGACAACAATCCACTGAGTCACTTGTCTTCTGCCAAACTTGGTGCCACAGAACAACGTTGGGTGGCCCAACTAGCGTCTTTTGATTTTGAAATAAAGTACCGATCGGGCAGAAGCAACAAAAATGCTGACGCACTATCCCGTCAGCACCAACCCAGAGTATTGGATCTGGGGGCTATGCTCCCTGGTACATCTCTTCCTAAGCCCCTGCAGCAAGCTCTGGAGCTGGGAGGGGCAGAGGTAAATCAAGCTGTTATTATGGCCTTGCCTCAATATACCCCGTCTAACATCTGTGCTTTACAACAGGCTGACCCTGCTATCCAGCAAATTTTGGTGTACTGGCAACGGAAGCAGTGTCCTGACCCTGAGCAGCGGAAGCGGATGTCGCAACCCGCATTGACATTGTTGCGACAGTGGGACAGGCTGGTTGAGCGGAACAGTATCTTGTACCGCCAGATCTTCCGCCCTGATGGAGCTGAAGCGGTTTTCCAAGTGGTGTTACCTGCCGTTTTAAAAGATCAGGTGCTGAATCAGGTGCACCAGCAGCATGGCCATCAAGGTGTAGAGAGGACACTGGAGCTACTACGGGCTCGGTGTTATTGGCCAGGTATGGCCTCAGAGGTGGCACAGTGGATTCAGGCCTGTGACAGATGCCAGGTGGCAAAGGATACTCAGCCGGGTGCCCATAGTTTTATGGGGCATTTACTAGCTTCCCGGCCAAATGAGATTCTGGCCATCGATTATACCATCTTAGAACCTTCCCGAAATGGTCTGGAGAATGTCCTTGTTATGACGGACGTGTTCAGCAAGTACACCCTGGCGGTTCCCACTCGTGACCAACAAGCCTCCACCGTGGCTCAGGTCCTGGTTGGAGAGTGGTTCTCAAAGTTTGGGGTCCCTGCTCGCCTGCATTCAGACCAGGGCCGCAACTTTGAGAGCTCCCTCATTAAACAGCTTTGTGGCCTGTATGGCATTGAGAAGTCTCGGACAACCCCGTATCATCCAGCTGGCAATGGCCAATGCGAGCGCTTTAACCGGACTCTCCACAACTTACTGCGTACCTTGCCGGTGTCTCGAAAAAGAGATTGGAACTCCTGCCTGCCTCAGGTACTCTACTCTTACAACTCTACTCCCCATCAGGCCACTGGTGAGTCTCCATTCTTTCTGATGTTCGGACAAGAACCCAGACTACCAGTTGACTTTTTGTTGGGTCGGGTTCAGGACCCTGTTGGTGGTGATGTCCATGAGTGGATTCTGGAGCACCAGACCCGCTTGCAGATAACCTTTGAAGGCGCCAGAGAGCGGTTGAGAGTCGCGGCAGAGCGCCGAAAACACAATTATGATAAGCATGTTCGTGATGCACCACTGAAAGAGGGCCAGTTAGTGTGGCTGCGGGACCTCAATGCCCGAGGGCGGCATTGAGGTCCTGAGAATTGCTCCTGCAAAGATGAAAATCCTCAAGTTTCCAAGCAAAATAGATCCTAAGCAAATATTCATACTATATGATTGAGTTATGTTACACTATTGGAGAAATTCATAATCTCTTTTCATTTTAAACCACGCAATATACAGCGCAGTGTCCTTTAAAGCAGGGGTCTCAAACTCAATTGACCCGGGGGCCGCTGGAGGCAGAGTCTGGGTGAGGCTGGGCCGCATCAGAGATTCCACAAAAAAAGTTGTACAAAAAATCCTCCAATGTCATTATTAACAGTTTTAATGATTTCTTCTGAACGTGAAGTGTCCTGAACATGAAAGGAACATTGAATGAAGATCATGAACGGCTCTTCTGAACATGGTTTCTCTTGCCTACACTTGTTATCACATATCTGAGCCACATTTGGCTTGATTGAAGAAGCAGTTAAGACCCTCAAAATGTCTAGAACAGGGGACAGCAACCCGCAGCTTTCTGGTTCCTCGAGCTGTGGAGCGTCAACTTCCCATAAATACTGATATTTGTGGAAGTCTACTTTCATGATCAACGTATAGTGGGATATGGCACAATAACACAAAAGTACAGTAAACCACACCAGTCTCTCAGCGGATCGCTGCAGTGCACCATGGGAGTTTCTGTACATCGCGTTTTAGCTGTTGTTGGGGGTTTAAATGAAAAGAGATTAGGAATTTCTCCATTAGTGTAACATGACTCAATCATATAGTATGTATATTTGCTTAGGATCTTTTTTTTTTGTTCCTTTGTTCATGTAGTTAGTTAATTCATCTAGTTTAGTTTGGTTTATTAGTTGTGGGTGGGTAACCAGGAGTGAAGAAGGTTTAGTGTGGGGTCTGATGCTGACATGGTTTGTCCAACTGATGCTGTCTAAGCATTAGCTCAACTTTTACAGAGTGAGAAGTGGTAAAGATGCAGTTCATATCAATACCCAATACTATCTACTTTAACAGCAAAACTGTTGTCCACTGATCTTGTACTAACATTATAAAGTACAATATGCCCACTCTGATCGTGGGTGTATTAACAAGGTGTGGCTGTGACTTTGAGACCCCTGAGTTAAAGTTTGAGAACAATAGCTAGTGTGTGAGCCCTGAAAGTTGTTAGCATGCCGCAGGGTTTGGAGTTACCTGCTGCTCCTGATTGGACAAACATGTCCTCTCAGGTCTGCCGATTCGTACGGATCATTTGCATCACTTCCGCCTGTATGGGCCACACAAGCTTCTGGGACTGGTCGTAGGTGGAAGCAGCGCAGCGTCTCCATTTTGCATTTTGTGCTTTGCATTTTGTGCTTTACGGAATCAAAAGTGAAAGTGAGTGTGCCGTGTATTATCGTACACATAATGTCAGGTCCAACCTCTGAACATTTATTAATTCTGCAAGAAAGAACAGACACACAAGTTAAGATGGTTTTACGCGCGAGGAGAACGGACAGAGAGTGTTTCAGTTACAATCTCCAACCCGCTCTGAAAAACCTCTGCCGCCTCCTCTCCTTTTATTAGGGTTCCTCTTATCTGATTTCAAGGCACTTCCCATCTGCAGACCACATTCCTCCTTACCATAAAAGATCACAGTGGAGAAATACAAGTCGTAATAGATGAGAAAGAATGTTGGTACAATGAATGTGATAACTTTTCGTAAGATTATTCCAACATTTCCCTCCTGTTTATCACATGAACGAATACAGCGTTAATCAATTTTAGAAACAATGAATGAAAGTAGCACCGTCACAGCAGTTACATGGGAGACAACACCTATAGGATGAAAAGCTCAAAACAAACGCATCAATTTTGTCTTCAAGGAAGCACCATAAAACATAACAATAATAAAAAATGTATAGAACATCACCCTCCTGTTTATCATCTTATTTGCACAAATTCTCATATTCACTTAACTTCTTCAGTAAGATTTTCAGTTGTAAGGTCATGTTTATGAAAACAAACAGATTTACACTCAAAGAGGTGAATGTTTGAATGATTGTTCTTAGATATGCATCACGTCATAGTTATCAGAACATGAAAAAAGAAACCAGGCACGGAGAGGAGAGCCTCCTCCTCGTCTCTGTTGGGCCTGGACATCTCGGGTTGGTGTGTCAGCGTCAACATGGCAGTGGTGATGGAGCTGTGAATCATCCTCCTGTGACAGGCCTTCCAAGGCACTTGTGGTTGCATTTATGAACAGCGCCATTCGCCAGTTTTGTGTTTCAAAACGCAGCAGCAGTTTACCCCACTCTCACCCACGGGAACAATGACAAGGTGATCTTCTGGCCTGTACTCCAAACCTTAAACTCAGCAGGGACATCCAAGCCCCATACTGCGTCATGGTCGTGGAGTTCAAGGCTCCTCCTCCTCCGCTTAGGGGAGTGGGGCGGCGCTTTCTCTGCATACACCACAAAGGAGCTGTCAGTGACATTCAAGGGCGTACAACTACGACCGTGGGGTTGGCTGTTGACACAGGTATTTTGGTACATACATAACAATCAGTCCGATTAGTCCCTCTCGCTGTGAATTCAGCGAAGCGGTACCATGCATTAGTTTGATAGTTATTCTCGGGATCAGTACCTTGCCACCATGTGTTGCTAGATTTAGTTCTAACTACTTTGGTCTCTGGAATGTACATTATGAGAATCCAGGCTAGTGAGAGTAAATATCATTGCTGCAGAGTCTTGTCCTCTAATCAAACGTTGTGAAACAACTTCTACTGACTTTCGGGCCTACCCAAACTCTACTCGTCTGAATCCACCCTATTATCAGACTTTATGTAGCAGAATAGTCCTGTCTGGGACAAGACTATTTAAGGTGGTTTAAGTCTCTGGTTTACGCCTCCCTCTTAGCCAATCAGGGCAGTCCACCCTACTATAAAGCGGGGGGGCTGGTCTCCTTGTGCGCACTCTCTCTCCAAGGCTGAGGGCACGCCCCTGTCGGTCGCTCCGCTCCGCACTTCCGGAAACATCGTGACTCTCAGTGCTGGTTGAACCCGCATCACTTTGTGGATTGCTACTGGTAGGTTGCGCTTTTTGTCCAGTTATAGCCTCTCAAGGCACGGAGGTGACCCGTATATTAAAGCTCGCAAATGTTATAGGAAGCTACGGGTGGCTACAACGCTCAGACGTGCTTTCCCTCCCAGGTGTGGCACACCGCGTCCCTGAGGTATGTAGCCTAAATGGTGCCAGTCAGTAAATGAGGTGTTTGGCTCTCGATGTGAGCTTCCCCTGTGATCCCTGTTTACATTTAGTGGCTGCATTGGAGAGCTGCGGCTGCTACTGGGCCGGTGCACCTCGCCGCTGCTTTGCCTCCCGGCTAATTTGCCTGCCAGCTGTTCTGCCTCACTACTGCCTCACCGGACTTCCAGCCCCGCTCCTAGCCGTGTAAACTCCAGCCTCATCTCGGCTGCCGGGCCGGCCACGGCTGGGCCGGGTTCTGCCCGTTCTGGTTTTAACCTTTGGTGTCAAACCACTGCCTTTTAAGTTGAGCTTCTGCCTCCTTTTAAAACGTGTACGCAGTTGGGTTACACTGTTTTCGGATTATGTCGTTGTGGTTGACTTTCTGTTATGTTTATTGTTTGTGTAGATAATCTCATTTTGTTTAGTTAAAATATCATTTCCTTTGTACTTGTTTTATAATATTATAGGTGGCTGTTTGGCACCTATCATATGGTCTTTGCTTTTCATTTCTTTCCTTTTCCTGTGTTGAGTGTTCCCTATTCATTATATCCCTCCATTTCAGACGCTGAGCCCCTACGGTGGTGGACTAGAGTCCGTGGTGGTGGTACCCCTCTTCTTGTTTGTGCTGTGCGAGTCCCGGGCCCACTTTTGGTTTCTTCCCGTCACGTGAGTGTGTGTGTGTGAGTGTGTGTGTGTGTGTGTGGCTAGCGTTCACCCGGTGACCTCCCCCTGGGATCCACTCACCCCCGTCGACACACTGCCCCGAGGTAAGCCGGCTCTGATCTGGAACACCTCCCCCTTTATTTTACGAGTGATTTTATGGGTGATGTTGTAATTTGTTAATAAAAAGATATTGTTGTGTCAAGGAACCACGTCTCTTGCCTCTTGGTATAACAGACCTGTGTGCCTCTGAAGTAGTGACCAGAAGTTGAACAAATTCCCGGGGTGAAATTCCCCGGGTGGCGTTGTCAGCAACTTGCTGAGTCTTTTGGAACAAGTTTCCACTCGGCTCTAAGCTCCCCCCACAATCTTGGTGATCTAGCCCCCAATTCCGCCACATTTAGCTCACTCGGCTTATCAGGTGGCTCTGCACCAATGATCTTTTTACCGTGGGACAGATGTATCCACGAGAGTCTTTCAGCTATTTTCCTCATATAGTCTGCTAAATTAGCTTCCTCCTCTGGTTCCCAATCATTTTTTAATCTATTTTTTATTGTTCCATTCATTCGCTATAGTTCCTATATTTTTAATCACTGCATTTACAAAAAGTCTAGCATTATCGCTTCTGATTATCTCTTGAATTCTATATCTAGGTATTATGTCTTTACATAATGCTTTGGCTACTGTCAAGGAATCTGGTGTCCTTGTCAGAAATAACTCTATCCACTTAGTGAATGCGTCAATTATCACTAGGCAGTATTCATATCCTTCACTTTTGTTTAATTCTATGTAGTCCATGTGGATTACTTGGAATGGATATTCTGGCTCTGGAAATTAACCACGTTTTGGCCTGAGGTTACCTTGCGTATTGTGTTTAGCGAATGTTAAACATGCTCTACAAAAGTTAAATCCATAGGTTGTATATATTGTTTATATTTGTCCTACCATCCCTCATGTTGAGACATGTGAGACACCATGGCTCAATATTGCTGCCCATTTATATAGGTTTTTTGGTAGGATTTTTTTTGTTTTCTGGTCAGAAATAGATGCTATCTTTTAATTTAGCGCCTTGTTTTTTCCAATAATCTTGTTCTGTTGGTGGACTTTGTTTTTGCACAGTTCTAAGTAAGTCTTGATCTAAGTGGTCGTGTTTTTGTATTGATGGAGCAAGAATTCTCCCTGTTGCTGCATCTTTTGCTATTTTATCAGCGAAAGCATTTCCTTTGCTAACGCTGTCAGTGCCGCTAGTGTGAGCTGGACATTTTTAGCTCTGATTCGTACATCAATTTTGAAAGTTCAGCTGTTTCTTCAGCATAATTTGGTATCCATGCTCTACAGTAGTTGGTCATTTCTAAGAAAGACATCATCTGTTTCTTAGTAATTGGTTTTGGGGCCTGTAACACAGCCTGTTTTCTGCTTTCTAGGATAGTTATTCCTCCTGCACTGAGACAGTGACCTAGTTATTTGACCTCTGGGCGACACCACTGCAGTTTACTTTTGCTGACCTTATGACCTTCTTCCTATAAGTGTAATCAGTCCCAACTGAAGTTTGGACAAGAGGTCACGCCCCAGCAGATTCACAGGGCAATTTAGATAATACAGGACTGACGCCTGGGCCCTCCAGGCCAGATGGATGGTCATCCACTATCTGTAGAGGCTTTGTAAGTCTTATCTTAGTTGTGGCTCCATTAGCTGTTCTTACATACACTGTTTCATTTGTTTGTACAAGGCCGGGTACTGGCTCGTTTAACGTTGTGCGACACGCTCCCGTGTCGCAGTAAAAAGTAATTTGTTTTCCATTACAAATTAACGTTCTCAGGTAATTGGTGGGCAGAATACATTATTTCTTCAAAATTTAATTGTACCTCTGTGTTTATGTTCTCTGCGCTCATGACATCATAGAAATCTCCTTCATATTCTGCTCCTGCATACAATGGAATAGGTTGATAACCATGTTGCTGTTGATATCTTATCAGTGCCTCATCAAATTCTTCTATCACTCTGTCACACCTCTCATTTACCCTGTCTAGTCATGCTTGCTGTCCCTTCATTCCACCTGGATTTGATCTCTTTGTGCAGTTTCTAGCTATGTGATCTAGCTCTCCACAAATCCAACATCCATCTTCTCTACTTCCTGGTCATCCTCTGCCTCTGCATCTGCCTCTTTGTCCTCTGAATGGCTTACGCCCTTCCTCTGAACTTTCCCCTGGCCCTTCGTAAAACACTTCCTCTATCTCTCTGTCATCTTCCTGATAATATGCTCCTGCAGCTGTCTGTCTCTCTGCTACTTGAGCACTCTTCTTTTGATTTACATTTCCCATCTCTATAAAGTGTTTATTCACCCAAAATCTAATTGAGTCTAGGGACCCTGCATGTAGAGCATTTTTCAGCTGTTGTTGATGTGGCGGAATTGGGGGCTAGATCACTAAGATTGTGGGGGGAGCTTAGAGCAGAGTGGAAACTTGTTCCAAAAGACTCAGCAAGTTGCTGACAACGCCACCCGGGGACTTTCACCCCGGGAATTGTTCAACCTCTGGTCACTACTTCAGAGGCACACAGGTCCGTTATACCAAGAGGCAAGAGACGTGGTTCCTTGACACTACAATATCTTTTTATTAACAAATTACAAAATCACCCATAAAAACACTCGTAAAATAAAGGGGGAGGTGTTCCAGATCAGAGCCGGCTTACCTCGGGGCAGTGTGTCGACGGGGGTGAGTGGATCCCAGGGGGAGGTCACCGGGTGAACGCTAGCCACACACACACACACACACACCCACACACACGTGACGGGAAGAAACCAAAAGTGGGCCCGGGACTCGCACGGCACAGACAAGAAGAGGGGTACCACCACCACGGACTCTAGTCCACCACCGTAGGGGCTCAGCGTCTGAAATGGAGGGATATAATGAATAGGGAACACTCAACACAGGAAAAGAAAAGAAATGAAAAGCAAAGACCATATGATAGGTGCCAAACAGCCACCTATAATATTATAAAACAAGTACAAAGGAAATGATATTTTAACTAAACAAAATGAGATCATCTACACAAACTGAACATTAAACCCAAAACAATAAACACAACAAAAAGTCAACCACAACAACATGAACCGAAAACAGTGTAACCCCACTGCGTACACGTTTTAAAAGGAGGCGGAAGCTCAACTTAAAAGGCAGTGGTTTGACACGAAAGGTTAAAACCAGAACGGGCAGAACCCGGCCCAGCCGTGGCCGGCTCGGCAGCCGAGATGAAGCTGGAGTTTACACGGCTAGGAGTGGGGCTGGAAGTCCGGTGAGGCAGTAGTGAGGCAGAACAGCTGGTAGGCAAATTAGCCGGGAGGCAAAGCAGCGGCGAGGTGCACCGGCCCAGTAGCAGCCGCAGCTCTCCAATGCAGCCACTCAGGGACGCGGTGTGCCACACCTGGGAGGGAAAGCACGTCTGAGCATTGTAGCCACCCGTAGCTTCCTATAACATTTGCGAGCTTTAATATACGGGTCACCTCCGTGCCTTGAGAGGCTATAACTGAACAAAAAGCGCAACCTACCAGTAGCAATCCACAACGTGATGCGGGTTCAACCAGCTCTGAGAGTCACAATGTTTCCGGAAGTGCGGAGCGGAGCGACCGACAGGGGCGTGCCCTCAGCCTTGGAGAGAGAGGGCGCACAAGGAGACCAGCCCCCCCGCTTTATAGTAGGGTGGACTGCCCTGATTGGCTAAGAGGGAGGCGTAAACCAGAGACTTAAACCACCTTAAATAGTCTTGTCCCAGACAGGACTATTCTGCTACAATCTATCCCCACGTCTTGCATCGTCGCCCCGACGATGAACAAAACAGGCCCCTGCTTACAGAGTTAGTTCCAAGGGCGGAAAATAGCGGTAATGGTATTAGACACCGGAGCAGGAGCATTTACACTACCTGGGGCCACTCCCCCCACCGACCTGGGGAGATGGTGAACATTTGAATGCCGACCAGCAGTAGGCCGCGCCGTTCGCCGCACTGCTGCTTCAGTGGTGGTTGGGTAGGCAGTTGGTGGGGCAGGCAATGAGATGGATGGCTGGTCTGCTGCAGCTGTGGAGAGAGTCACTGAAGAACCTGGCACAATGCAGTTCCAGTCAGACTGCCGAGGGGATAGCTGAGGTGTTGGGGCTACTGTAAGTATGCCGGTGGGGGTCACCACAGGAACTGCCTGTCTCAGGACTAGGTCATCTGACATCTCATCCTCCGAGTGACGCTCGGGGGGAGGTGGATGAGGGGGAGAGACACTTTCTGGGGAGCCTGCGCCAACCACGGCCTTCAAAAGTGTTCGATTTACTTGCCTAGCCCTCCCCTGATCATGCACCGGTGCAATCGTGTATACTGACCCTCCTTCTCTTGGGGCTCTTAAGACTCTGTATACCACCGGGCCATAGAGATCCCTGATCTTATGCCGCCCTCGGGCATTGAGGTCCTGCAGCCACACTAACTGGCCCTCTTTCAGTGGTGCATCACGAACATGCTTATCATAATTGTGTTTTCGGCGCTCTGCCGTGACTCTCAACCGCTCTCTGGCGCCTTCAAAGGTTATCTGCAAGCGGGTCTGGTGCTCCAGAATCTACTCATGGACATCACCACCAACAGGGTCCTGAACCCGACCCAACAAAAAGTCAACTGGTAGTCTGGGTTCTTGTCCGAACATCAGAAAGAATGGAGACTCACCAGTGGCCTGATGGGGAGTAGAGTTGTAAGAGTAGAGTACCTGAGGCAGGCAGGAGTTCCAATCTCTTTTTCGAGACACCGGCAAGGTATGCAGTAAGTTGTGGAGAGTCCGGTTAAAGCGCTCGCATTGGCCATTGCCAGCTGGATGATACGGGGTTGTCCGAGACTTCTCAATGCCATACAGGCCACAAAGCTGTTTAATGAGGGAGCTCTCAAAGTTGCGGCCCTGGTCTGAATGCAGGCGAGCAGGGACCCCAAACTTTGAGAACCACTCTCCAACCAGGACCTGAGCCACGGTGGAGGCTTGTTGGTCACGAGTGGGAACCGCCAGGGTGTACTTGCTGAACACGTCCGTCATAACAAGGACATTCTCCAGACCATTTCGGGAAGGTTCTAAGATGGTATAATCGATGGCCAGAATCTCATTTGGCCGGGAAGCTAGTAAATGCCCCATAAAACTATGGGCACCCGGCTGAGTATCCTTTGCCACCTGGCATCTGTCACAGGCCTGAATCCACTGTGCCACCTCTGAGGCCATACCTGGCCAATAACACCGAGCCCGTAGTAGCTCCAGTGTCCTCTCTACACCTTGATGGCCATGCTGCTGGTGCACCTGATCTTTTAAAACGGCAGGTAACACCACTTGGAAAACCGCTTCAGCTCCATCAGGGCAGAAGATCTGGCGGTACAAGATACTGTTCCGCTCAACCAGCCTGTCCCACTGTCGCAACAATGTCAATGCGGGTTGCGACATCCGCTTCCGCTGCTCAGGGTCAGGACACTGCTTCCGTTGCCAGTAGACCAAAATTTGCTGGATAGCAGGGTCAGCCTGTTGTAAAGCACAGATGTTAGACGGGGTATATTGAGGCAAGGCCATAATAACAGCTTGATTTACCTCTGCCCCTCCCAGCTCCAGAGCTTGCTGCAGGGGCTTAGGAAGAGATGTACCAGGGAGCATAGCCCCCAGATCCAATACTCTGGGTTGGTGCTGACGGGATAGTGCGTCAGCATTTTTGTTGCTTCTGCCCGATCGGTACTTTATTTCAAAATCAAAAGACGCTAGTTGGGCCGCCCAACGTTGTTCTGTGGCACCAAGTTTGGCAGAAGACAAGTGACTCAGTGGATTGTTGTCCGTGTACACTACGCACTTGTGGCCCAGCAGATACTCCCTAAACTTTTCAGTCATTGCCCACTTTAGCGCCAAGAACTCCAGTTTCATCGAGCTATAGTTCGACATGTTGCGCTCTGTGGGCCTCAACCCCTGACTTGCATAAGCGATTGGCCTAACCCTACCCTCTTGTTCCTGTGATAACACAGCCCCTAAGCCACCATGGCTAGCATCGACTTCCAGGATGAAGGGCAAGGAAAAGTCAGCATATGCCAGCACCGGTGCAGTGGTGAGTTTGTTCTTCAGGGTCTCGAAGCTGCGGTGGCACTCCTCCGTCCAGCTGTCACTGGTAGTCGGTTTACCTCTCTTTACTTTGGAGCCTTCCAGCTCGGCTACCAATTTATGAAGAGGAGCCGCTAACTTTGCAAAACCCTCCACGAACCACCTGTAGTAACTGGCAAACCCAAGAAAGGACCGCAACCCAGAAGTGGTAGTAGGGGGCTGCCAGTTAGCCACCATTTCTACCTTGGTTGGGTCCGTTGCGACACCCCCAGCAGAGATCACATGGCCCAGGTAGCGTACCTCCTGCTGGAAAAATGCACATTTAGTCAGCTTTGCCTTGAGGCCCTGCTGCTGGAGTCGCTTCAACACCACCTCCAATCTCTCCAGATGTTGCTCAACTGTGGAGGAAAAGACCACAATGTCATCGAGATAGAGGAGCAGGGATTGGCATTGCTGATCGCCGAACATCCGTTGCATCAGTCGCTGGAAGGTACTGGGGGCATTGCAGAGGCCGAAAGGCATGCGATTCCACTCAAACAAGCCAAAGGGTGTACAGAATGCAGTTTTGGGTCTGTCTGCCTCGGCGACTGGAACCTGGTTATACCCACTAGTCAGGTCCATGGTGGAAAACCACCGTGCCCCTGTCAGCGCATCCAGAGACTCTTCTATTCGAGGGAGAGGAAAAGCGTCTTTCCTCGTCTTACTGTTAAGTTGCCTGTAGTCCACACACATGCGTACGCCACCATCCTTTTTCCTGACCAGCACGATGGGGGAGGCATATGGGCTGCTACTCTCCTGGATTACCTGAGTCTCAAGCAGTTGGTTGATATGCTCCTTTACAACTTCGTATTGTACTGGGGGAATACGCCTGTAGCGTTGCCGGACTGGGACCTCATCCAGAAGAGGGATGTCATGAGAAATTAAATTTGTGCAACCCAAATCTCCATCATGAGCAGAAAAGACGGATGTGTATTTTCTAAGTAGAGACCGTACGTGCGACTGCTCATTTACAGGCAATGAGGACAGGTTGATGGCTTCGACGTGGTCTGGCACAGCAGGGGACACAGAGTGGGATGCTGTCGTAACCACACCTGATGGCACCTCGACGACTCCTGCTGGCAGGCTAACCACATGAACCCCATCCAAAGTGCCCATGGTGGTACGGGGATAGAGCAGCACGTCAGTTGAACCAACATTAACTATTGGGATGTAGGCTGTGCCCCCAATCACCTGGACCAGGGCAGGGGAAGCAAGAAGTCCAGCGGGTAAGCCAGAGTCCAGGGGTTCGAACAACACCGTGCTGGCAGAATACTTCTCTGGACAGGTGGCTGCCACAATTTTCATTACACCTCCCGGGATGCGACAAGCCTTCCTGCCTCGAAGCTTTACCTTGCCGCTGCTAACTCGAGGGGTTTCTGCACCAGCCCAATGGCACTTTTGCAATGCCTGTAAGACAGATTCTGGGGCGCCCGACACTTCAGATGCCTCAAACAAATTTAGGCCATGCTGGCCAAAAAGCTCCCCATAGCATTTGTGGATCACGTTCATTCCTAAAACACCCGGGACCGGAGGATACTTCTTCCCATGGGGGTCTTTAACCACTAGCACTCCACACCCTGGCATCAACTTACCACAAAGCTCAACATCCAGCTCCAAATAGCCAATGTAGGGAATGGCTAACCCATTAGCTGCCCGGAGCTGCAGCCAGTGACAAGACTGGAGTCTCTCCTGACCCCACGGCTCAAAATGCTGGAAGAAGAAGGTTTCAGTAACTGTAGACACCATAGACCCAGTATCTACAAGGCAAGGAACCCCCACCCCACCTAACGTCACGGTCACATGTGGACAAGCTGACACCAACTTCGATGCCTCGGGAGCCAGTGGATACCCCCACCGAACTGTGACTCTGCAGTCCGGCAGGTGCTAGTTTTCCGACGCCTGAGAGCACTCCGACTGTCTACCCGGTTGTTGGGGGACAGGCAAAGTGGCCCGAGGGCGAGAAGGGGCACGTACCCCATCGCACTCCCTTGCAAAGTGACCTGGCTGCTGGCAGGGTCTACATATAATGGGGCCGTTACGAAAAGGAGGACCACGCTCCTGAGAGCTGTGTAAACGGGCCAGACTCTGGGTGAGGGTATTTAGCTGCTCCTGCTGGTGCTTTAGCATTTCCCTCACCTCCCTCAACTCGGACACTGGGGGTGAATGTATTACTCCCTGAGAACTGCTCTGAACTCCATACTGGAGACCAAATGCTGAGGGAACAGAATGACTACGTCCCCTCATGCCAGCTGGCAAACCCTCACGCTCCCATCTGATCGCTTCGCTCCTGACCTCCAGCAAAGAAGCAGTTGGCTGTCCACGAACAAACTGTTTCAATTCGCGGCGGAGGGCACCATCCGTAACATACTCCACAAACTGGTCACGCAATAGAACTTCCGCATTTTGCATGCTGCTAGGTGCACGCTCCTTTACCCTTGCCATAAGGCTCATTAAGGCCAGGGAGAACTCTTGTAAAGTTTCCCCTTCTTGCTGTCGTCTGGAAAAGAATGCCTCCTGTAAAGCTACATAGGACTCCGAGCACCCATATAGTTCCTGTAACACTACAATGATCGTCGATGGGTCTGCTCTCTCTGCACTGGAGCGATATTTAATCTCCTCACGTGCTTCCCCCTCCAAGTGGTCGAACAGAAAAAATGCCTGATCAGCTACAGATAAGTGACGTGCCCTCATGCAAGCCTGCACTTCCTCAATCCACTCAGTCAATCCTATGCCTGACCTTCCCCTAAACATAGGACATTTCCTATCTCTTGGAACGAACACCAGTCTCTCGGTCAAAGGAGCACTAGCAGGGGAAAGAGCGATGGATGGCCCAGTGGCAGAAGGCATGGTATTGGGGCCGGGCGTGGCGGCATCCTGTTCCTGGCGCAGTTTATCATTATCTGCCCTTAACTGTGCAACCAAATCCCTCAATTGCTGCAAGTCTTCAGCCATAGCTAAGATTTTCACTGCTGAGGAGACACTGACTAACTAGCCAAGCTAGCAGCAGAACAATGAAAAATACAAATTTACCCTCCCAAGGCTGGCTACAAGTAAAGGACCATCGCCGCTGCTTTGCCTTAAAATGATAAAAAAAAAAGATAAGCCTCGATATATACAAAGCAACAACCCGACCAAAAAAAAAAAAAAACAGTTAGCAGGTTAGGGGAAAAAAAAACCAACAACAAAAAAAACAAACAACAAGGAACACACGTCTTTGCCTGGTAGTAAATCCTGCCGACAACGCCAAGTGTGGCGGAATTGGGGGCTAGATCACTAAGATTGTGGGGGGAGCTTAGAGCCGAGTGGAAACTTGTTCCAAAAGACTCAGCAAGTTGCTGACAACGCCACCCGGGGAATTTCACCCCGGGAATTGTTCAACCTCTGGTCACTACTTCAGAGGCACACAGGTCCGTTATACCAAGAGGCAAGAGACGTGGTTCCTTGACACTACAATATCTTTTTATTAACAAATTACAAAATCACCCATAAAAACACTCGTAAAATAAAGGGGGAGGTGTTCCAGATCAGAGCCGGCTTACCTCGGGGCAGTGTGTCGACGGGGGTGAGTGGATCCCAGGGGGAGGTCACCGGGTGAACGCTAGCCACACAGACACACACACACACCCACACACACGTGACGGGAAGAAACCAAAAGTGGGCCCGGGACTCGCACGGCACAGACAGAGAGGGGTACCACCACCACGGACTCTAGTCCACCACCGTAGGGGCTCAGCGTCTGAAATGGAGGGATATAATGAATAGGGAACACTCAACACAGGAAAAGGAAAGAAATGAAAAGCAAAGACCATATGATAGGTGCCAAACAGCCACCTATAATATTATAAAACAAGTACAAAGGAAATGATATTTTAACTAAACAAAATGAGATCATCTACACAAACTGAACATTAAACCCAAAACAATAAACACAACAAAAAGTCAACCACAACAACATGAACCGAAAACAGTGTAACCCCACTGCGTACACGTTTTAAAAGGAGGCGGAAGCTCAACTTAAAAGGCAGTGGTTTGACACGAAAGGTTAAAACCAGAACGGGCAGAACCTGGCCCAGCCGTGGCCGCCTCCTCTCCTTTTATTAGGGTTCCTCTTATCTGATTTCAAGGCACTTCCCATCTGCAGACAACATTCCTCCTTACCATAAAAGATCACAGTAGAGAAATACAAGTCGTATTAGATGAGAAAGAATGTTGGTACAATGAATGTGATAACTTTTCGTAAGATTATTCCAACACATAAAAAGTAGTGAATTAAATGAAGTCTCAAGGCATTTTAGTGGTAGAAGTACTTGAATAGGAATCGTTTCAGTCCTAGTTTTCAGTGTTCATCAGCAGATACCGATGTTGTGCCGATATCATCGCCCATCCCTAATTGGCGGTTGACCAGAATCAGGTGGAAATGATCTGATTTTTGAAAATCTTTTTTCCAATTTATGCTACTGTATACTTGTACTACTCCACTACATCAAAGAGGGAAATACTGAACGTTTTACTCCACTACTTTTATCTGACACTTAACATAGGTTTCTTTTCAGTTTACTTTTGTATCTCCACATTTAGGTATTTTTAGTTTGAATGTTTGTGACAAATTGAAACTTTAGGTGTTCATTAGATGAGGAATTTGCCCTACTTCTATAAAAGCTAAATACTTAATTCCAAAATCCTCTTGGATGAGCTGTATAAGACATTGTCTTCCAATCAAGTTATTTTCACAGCGAGGTATGAGTACTTTTATAGAAGTAAAGGAAAAAAATACTTTGACTGCCACTGTCAGGTGTTTTCAAAGTATCAGATCAAAATACTCAAAATGAAATGACTGGGACTCGAGGCAGGAAAGGGGACCGGGACATGCCCACTGATCTCACTCACAAATGATCATAATCGGCAAGAACAAAAATATTGGAGCATCCCGGGTAAATTAGTACATAGTACTTAATGTAATTAATTTAAGCTTGTGAACTCTCCTTTCTCGCACTTTTAAAAACCTCCAGTCTACATATTTAAAATACAATGTGAGTGAATGAATGAATGCATATATTGCATTGCAGGATACATCGAGAGAAGAAGCCCTCGCCTCAGTGACAGTTGGGGTGCTGACGGTTGTCAGTGAAGAAGCTCAACAGCAGTGTCTGAATACAGTGGACCTCCAGCCCATCTCCACCGCCATCATACTTGCGGGAGGTGTATGTATGGCCTTCACTTGCAAATAATCCTGCCTGGATTGAGAAAGAAAAGCCTTTTATGAAAGCTGACTGCCCACCTTTCTCCAGATAGAAGCGAAGGCTAACCGCATCAAAATCAAGAGGGCACACTGCACACTGGCTCCCAGTTCAATCCAAATTTATTGGTACCTGTCAGGTCCAACCTCTGAACATTTATTAATTCTGCAAGAAAGAACACACCAAGTTAAGTTTGGTTTTACTCGCGAGGAGAACGGACAGAGAGTGTTTCAGTTACAATCTCCAACCCGCTCTGAAAAACCTCTGCCGCCTCCTCTCCTTTTATTAGGATTCCTCTTATCTGATTTCAAGGCACTTCCCATCTGCAGACTACATTCCTCCTTACCATAAAAGATCACAGTGGAGAAATACAAGTCGTAATAGATGAGAAAGAATGTTGGTACAATGAATGTGATAACTTTTCGTAAGATTATTCCAACAGTACCTGTACATATTTTTTTGTGCTTCAGGAGAGGGCATCTGGCAGTAGATACAGATACGCTAAAAATGCAGGAAAAAAACAGTGGGGCCCACACATGTCACTGGCTCACTGACAGGTTAAAAAATAGATAGATAGATAGATAAATAAATAAAAGGAACCACTTAGATGCCACTATAAAAAACATGTTGAACAAATGAAAAAGAATAGGCAATAAATAGATATACATCAGGCCGAACTCCCTTAAATAACAAGACCCAAGAGTAAAATGCATTTAAGACTGATTTCGAAGAGAAATGGCAACAGGAACAAAGCTGGTCCTGTAGCGGCTCATCTTTAGTTTTGGGACTTTAAATCTACGCCCACATGGCAGGAGCTGGAACTCTCTGGCCAGGGGGTGGGAGTCGTCTCCAGAAATGGAGTTTACAGTCGCTGTAGCTGCCTGTTGTACAGCGACTGTAAACTCCGCCGTGACTCCCTGTCGTGTTCTCATCTCGCATTACACTAACCACGCAGGACACGTTTTCAGTTGACTGCTTTATTCCAGGTCCCCATGTTAACTCTCACACAGGTTTTAATCACCTCATGAACTGTACAAAAAGTGACGTACACTACACCCCCCCAATCAGCCGACTAGCCCATTTTATTAACTGACTGAGGCCACGTTTACACGTACCTGGGTATTTGAAAAAAACTGTGATATTTCTCTGTGTTTGGGCCGCGCGTTTACACATAAACACAGCTACGACTCACCACAAATGATGATTCTTGAAAACTCCAGCCACTGTGGAGATCTCGATAAACTCTGTGTCTCCGGTTGCATCTAAAGGGGGGAAGGCGATGATTTACATCACAATTAGTTTTTTCCAGGATTCTGATTGGCTATAATGGCTTCATGATTCTCACTACACTGCCCCCTACAGGTTTGGCATGCTCATAGCAGCTCTGACCCAGGTCAAGAGATGCCAGTGGGGAAAACCAAGATGGCGGTGTTGCGGGTGCCGCCATATTTGTTTCTCGGTCGCCGCCATCTTGAAATGGTGCTATGAGGAAGCATGGACGCAAAATGACGCACCGGTGTAGGTACCAGATCTGTCAGGGCTACCAGATCTGTCCGGGGCGGGGTTTGCGCATGCGCCTGAGCTACCAGAGCTGTCCAGGGCGGGGCTTGAACCCGCGCGCGGTGATGACGTTTCACATTATGATTGGCTATGATGGCATTTCGCATTTTTACTGGCTGCAAGTTTCTCCCGTCACAATATGAAGCTAACATTAGCTTTCGCAGTTAGCTTCGTAGCTCCGTGAAAAGCTAACAAGACTGTGTGAGGTGAACAGGACGCTACGAGAGGTTTTTTGCCTCTGAATGTCCCGAAGCAGCAGTGATCTGTCTGGTATAACTTCAGGATAGTTTATGGAGAGTCTGGTGGTGCTTCGTCTGATTTCATGAAGTGTCCTTTTTTGCCCACTTAATGCTGTAAAGACCTGTGATGGGTGACAGTGACATTAGTCTGTTTCTCATATGATCAAGCACGTGAAACAATAAACGGAGTGTTTTCCAAGACTGAAGATAAATATTGTGGCCACATGAATGAGAAGGAATATACAGATATAATGTAGAGATAAGTGACTTTTCATTATATTACCAAATACATACACAATATTATAATATTGGACATAGCGACAAAGGTAGAATTCTTATGAAAAAGTTTATCCATCTATCTATCGATCGATCCAGCCTGTGATGTAGTTTGTTTATATGGAGTTGCCGTAGATCATATTGTGTGTGACGTCATTGACAGGCGCAGGCACGAACTCCGCCCGGAACGATCTGGTAGCCTGAGCGCATGCGCAAGCCCCGCCCCAGACAGATCTGGTAGCCCGGACAGATCTGGTACCTACACCGGAAGTGACGTATATAGGAGCCGACCCACAGGAAGTGACATAACCACCGAACATGCAGGAAGTTACATCAAGAGATGCCAGTGGGGAAAACCAAGATGGTGGTGTTGAGGGCGACGCCATATTTATTTCTTGGTCGCCGCCATCTTAAAATGGTGCTGTACGGAAGCATGGACGGAAATTACACAAAATGACGCACCGGAAATGACGTTGATAAAAGCCGACTCACAGGAAGTGACGTGACGGATCAAACATGCAGGAAGTGACGTGGTGGGACCCACTCGCTGTAAATTAAATCGGCGCCGCGTTGTTCAAACGCACATTTGTTGTTTCGTCTTTGGTTTCTTCACACGTGTACTCGAAGCTCAACAGAGTAAAGGATTGTCTTCTGTTAAGGTAAAGAATTGCTTTATTCTTTATGTAGAAAATCTCAGCCTGCACTAATAAGAATGAAATGGTAGCTGTAGTTATATCAGTATTAATGAGAGTAGGAATAGTTTTATAGTTATGTTAGGAGCAATGCACGTAAGATCAGCTGGAAGTTTATGTTGCTCTTTCTATCTTGGTCCCATGTGTTGGTTTATTAAAAACGTGTAATTTATTGCCACAAGAAAACTTTCTAAAGTAAAGGTGGGTTGAAAAGCTGTTTGTTGAAATGAAAAGAAATGGCAAAAGGACCTTCTCACTCCTTCAACCGCATCACTCAGGCTGCCAGCATGGAGCCAGACTCTGCTCAGCCTTGTTGGCTTTTAGTTTGAACTAACAACATGTAACACACATGAACCATCACTCATCCACCTACATATCTACTGAGAAAAAGATCACACCTAATCCATCTGATTCCTCAGCCTCTGCCTCGTGAAATGATGTTAGAGTATTGCTTTGTCTGAGCTTCACTGTGGTTACAGCTGACCTCTGACCCTGAGCTTCACTGTGGTTACAGCTGACCTCTGACCTCTGACCTCTGACCCTGAGCTTCACTATGGTTACAGCTGACCTCTGACCCTGAGCTTCACTGTGGTTACAGCTGACCTCTGACCTCTGACCCTGAGCTTCACTGTGGTTTCAGCTGCAGCAAAGTTAGACAACTTAGTCAATCATGTACGCAGCAGGTGTAAACAGAATAAACTTTTGTTACATGGCTCATCAACATTTTGGGATATAAAATGACACGGGTGCAGTGAAGTGAAATGTAAATGTAATGCAGAATTTAGAATAGAGCAGAGTGGAGTTAGATGAGACACTTTTCTTATTTTGACCTAAAGGTAAGGAAATATGACGAATAGACATCCTGAAATAATTCTACCTTGTTTCTTTGTCAATAATTCCTTTCCAGTCATACATTATTTCCTCAAATAGCAATGTTTTCATTTCTTTTCAGAAATGTTTGTAGTGATTCCATCTGAGCCTGGAGATCAGTCAGAGGCTGTTTTCATGATGATACTTCAATTTTCTCCTTCCTCAATCCACTTGGCTCTGGACCTTATAAATGCACTCTGAGCTTTATTCAGATAAAATCTACCTGGATGTGCCTTCCAGTGTACTTGTGCTTCCTAGAACTGAACATGACCCATGAAGCCATGACGTAACTTTAGCCACTGACGTCATTCTGCCTTTTAAATATGGCGGTGACCGTAAACAAGCATGTCGGCAACCACAAACAAGTACGACGGTGCCCATACACCGCCATTATTTGATACCGCACTGGCGGGGTTTCAATTTTGAGAGTAGCATGGCACTGACCGTGAGCAATTATGGCGGCGACCGCTAACAAGTATGTCAGCGCCCGTAAGCTACATTCTTGATATCGCACTGGCGGGGTTTCAATTCTGGAGAAGCAAGGTCGCACTGCAGATCATGTACTCTTGCCTCCCACCGACAGTGGCGCTGTGAATGTGCTTTGGAACAAAATGGTGGCGACCTGCAGGAGGCGGCCATATTTCATGTACTAGCGCCTCCCACCGAGAGTGGCGCTGTGGTGGTGATTCAAAACAAAATGGCGGAACAATGTGGCGGCGATCACAAAGAAAGCAGCCATATTGTCGGCCATTTTGGATTCCCCACTGGCAGCCTCTCATATCTTTTTACCAAAATCAAAAATAATCGTTGCAAACTTAGGCAAAACACTTTTAAAGTATTAATTAACCATTTTAAGAATATCTTATACATTTCTAACATATTAACTTATTTATTACAGAAAACAACTGCCCTAAGGGCAACACAACAATATTTAATCATTTGAGAGAATAAAGCCCTTTAGAAGTCTTGGGCATTCATTTAAATGTTCATCAACAATGTCTGGATTCTAATTAGCTGCTATAAGTCCATTAACTTTGTTCTTTTTAACTGTTAACTGTGATAGTTTGGATCTTTTTGTATTAATAAGCCTGTTGAGGCGCTCTTACAAACCCTTTTCTGTGTACTTTGTCGCCCTCTTGTGGTCAGCTCTGCTGCCGCCGCTGTGCCTCATCTCCGCTGTCATGTGCGTCATCTGCCATTGTTCAACTTGCACAACTTCTCAATCAACAAGTGTCTATAAATGATGATCTATGACACTAAGCACGACTCAGTAAGTGTCATCGTAGCAAGACCAACACTTCCTTGTCGTCTTCTTCTCTCTAATTTGAGACAGTGAATAGACTCGTTGATCAAAGGTGATTTCACACAATAAGGTTAGTTCGGTCTGAGGGGAGTAACCATGTCTACTATAGAGGAACATTTGCTGTGAAAAAGCTTCACCAGGGTTTGGACATCATCACAGTCTGACAGAGCATGTTGACCAAATAAAGCAGGGACCTTTTCAGCTGTGTGTTCATTTATGGTGCGTCTTGAATGCAGTGGCGGTCGTACATTTCAGACGTCGGCCTTCAGTTTAATCAATCCACCCCCCAACATAAAAAAACATTTCATTATGTAGAAATGCAGCATAAAGAGCTGTAGCATTGCTTATAGATATTCGTGTCGCCACAATAAATGGATTTACCGACGAAACAAAAACACAGTGCACAACACTCCTGCTGCAGTTCAGCTGCATAGAAATGCATCAATAACAACCTCATTAAATGTGAATATGGATGAGGAATACAGCAACATTTTACTCAGTAGAAATCCTGATTATTTCTACACAAAATCCATCCTCCTTTGTTTCCTCAGTCAGAGTTCACTTTCTCTGTCGAACAGGTTTTCTCTGTTTAATTTCCAACAAGAAGTCCTTTTCTATCACCAGTGAAGCTAAAGCTGAAAGTGGAGCTGCCCTCTCACATTCACACATAAGTCTAAATTAACTTTAGGGCTGAAAATGTCCGCTGGACAGAAGCAGTGGACACGGGATTCTCACAGCTGCCTCATGTTCTCACTCAGAATCTTCTGCTGAAAGAAATCAAGGAGATCAGTGGGACATTTTCCTGCAAAATCATTCATAGCTTACATGACACTTCTGTTCTTAACTGAGATGGATCCAAAAGTTTTCCAGGCGGCTCCAAGATGGAGAAGGTGGCTCGCTAAAGCTGCAGTTAGCTTGCGAGCTAGTGAAGTCTCTTTCCCCTGCGCCTCCAACTGGTGATATAATCTCAATTATCACAAGATTTGAATTGAAATCAGAGGAAAAGAGGCTGCCAGGCCACGAGGAACTAAAGTGAAACTAAAAGAACATCACATTGAGAATGGTTGCTCACGATCACCTTCCACTCAGAAATCAACATTAATTCAAAATAAATATGATTTTATGAAAATGTTCCATTTATACAAGATTACATGATGTTGTAGGCATACAAATGTGCAACAGCTTAAAGCATCCTAGGTAAATGAAATATGTTCAATAAAACAATGTGGCTAAAAATGTCTCTGATCCCTTTTTCTTGAACGACAGAATGCTCTGCTTTATAAATTATAATCTTATAATAAGGCTTGCATATCATCAGAACCAGCACATCAGTAAACACTGACATGTAGACTTTATTGTACTTTGACGTTGCTCTGAATTAAACAGGCTGTGAAACTGTAATGTGACAAAATAGTAGATTTCCAAATGAAATTACTATCAGATAATCAATGGCCCAACACTACCACACTTCAACGAATGACTAATATCTCATCTCCCCTATTGAGTGCTGGACAACCAGGTGAGCTAATATTTACTGGGTTATTAAAGGGCAGCTGGGGAGTGTGGAGTTGAGTGAAAGCAAACTGGAGAAAGAGTTTGCTGTAGCTGCTATATGGTCTTCCATGCAGCAAAACACTGCAGGTGCTGATGGTATTTGTAGTAAGATCCTTAAAGACTTTGTAAATGAAGTCGCTGAGCCATTTGACTTCATGATTAATCTGTCCTTACAATCTGGCATCGTTCCACTACAGGCTAAGGTGGCAAAAATAATCCCAGTATATCAATTTGGAGACAAGAATGACATGCAAAACTACAGGCCTATATCAATTCTGCCAACCATGTCAAAAGTACTATAAACAGTAGTTTACACAAGACTAGTGAATTACTTAGAGGAACACAACATACTGGTATCTTCACAGTAGGGCTTTAGAAAAATAGTAGCACAAGTATGGCCATTTCAGATCTTGTTAAGGAATTTGATGATGCATTTGAAAGATGAGAAATTGGAATTGGAGTCTTTCTGGACCTTTCCCAGGCATTTGATACGATTGATTTCCAAATCTTACTTGGAAAGCTGCCGCACTACGTTGTCAGGGGCGGGGCTCTACAGTGGTTCAGGCAGGACGTTTATGGAAGACAGCAACACGTAAATATAAATGGTGTAAATTCCAAAAAGGAAAAAAATAGAATTTGGTGTTCCCCAGGGATCTATTCTGGGACCTCTTTTGTTTATGTTTATGACTTTGTACATTGTTCTAGCGATATTCATAAAATACTCTTTGCAGATGACACAAATTTGTTTATGTCACACGAGCAATTTGAAAAGCTTCTGAATGAGCAACTTGATAAGGTAAATACTTGGTTTAAATGTAATAAATTATCATTAAATATTTGCAAGACCTCCTATATTATTTTCCGCTCAAACAGTGAAAAGTACAGTGATCAGGTCATGAATATAAAAATAGATGGTATAGATATTAAAAAAGTTGATTCCATAAAATCTTTAGGAATCCATATAGATGAATTCATACATTTTGAAAAGCATATAAAGAACTAGTTAAAAATGGTCTAAAATTGTAGGCCTATTATGAGACAGTTGGTCCCAATAAACACACTATCATTGTCCAGATCTCTGTTTGAGCCTCACCTAAATTATTGTAACTGTATCTGGACTAATACATACTCTACTTACACTCTAAAACTTCTGACACGACAAAAGAAAGCTTTAAGCATCATTTCATGGTCGATGCCAAACTCTCCAACAAATGCTCTCAAATGGTCTCCTAAAGCTTCCTGAAGTGAATCTTTATCACAATGCATGTATTATGTATAATGTTGTTAACAGGTCAAATACTAGATTGTGCAAACCCATTCCATTATACTCACCTTCTCACCAACATGAGGAATAAGCTGCTTCTAAAAGGGAAATATAGAAAACTAAAATGTACCAGTTTTAGTATATGTCATGAAGGTCCAAACTTGTAGGATGAGCTGGAAAGCAACTTAAAACAATCAGCCTCACTATGTATATTTAAAAGGAAACTAAAGAATCAACTACTGGAGAGTTATGCATGTGGTTTACACGTGGCTTAGTACTCACATGGTTAAACTGCTTTCTCTCTCAACATGGATCAATTCAAGTACAAGATATTAATGCTAATTGGGTTTCTTCACACCACTGTACAAACTCACTAAGAACTTGGCCGCGACTGGTTTCATCCTCTTTGAGGAGGCTGACAATAACAGAGTCATCTAAGTATTTGATGATGGTTCTGTTGTCATGTCTGCTCCGAGCCCCCTAAGTTGTGTTTTCCCCCGTTTCCATGGAGATGGAGTGTAAACAGCCACACACAACAAAATGAAAGTTTTATGTTTTCATGTACACGGGCCAGAACGTGTGTCTTTGGCTATAGAGAGATCATTTGTTTAATAGCTGATTTTTCCACCTGTACAGAGGAGGAGGAACACATTGAATAAATTAAAATGATGAAACATATTTAATTGGATCTTTAAGTACCACTTGGCCGTGTCCGGGTGTCTTTTTCTCTTGAAAATCAAAGCAGCTGAGTTTGAAATCATTTATCAGAAATACGAAGTAATTCCTCGATGGTCCACCAGGAGGCATCAGCAGACCTCAGCTGAACAAGGAGTGTTGATCAATCCCTTCTGACCTGCTGCACAGCATTTATGTCCAATTTACTGACCCTTCACATGTCTTGACTCTGCTGTGAACACTCCACACTCACATTTATTTTCTTTGATAAAGATGGAGAGAAAATCAGTTTGTCTTTTGAGGGTTTTTATTATTATCTGATTGGTTATGCAGTGAAGAGGACGCCGCACAGGAGACAAAGAACACACATGATTTATAGGACAACAGAGGAGTTGTGTGTGACACACTATTTCTTACTAAAAACCTCAAAGTTGTTGACACAAAGTATGAAAATGAAGCTGTGCAGGCAGATAAAGAAGATACAGAGAAAATAATGGATGTGTAAATATCAGTAATTCATGTAGTAATTTAAAAAAAATTGCCCTTCAATTTCTGAGATTCTTAAAAAGAAATGATAGAACAGATATAAGTGCCCATTGATTAAACTTGTCAAAAATCAAACAGCATCAATAAGATTTGTTTTCATTGACTGAAGTGAATTGATTAAAAAAAGAATTTCCTCTGTGATTAAAAAGGTTTTCTGATTCTGATTCATGATTGAGTGTTTCTCTCTGTCCAGGCTGTTGAGCAGAGCCCAGATTGGAGCCGATCATCGTCTCTCAGGTCACTCAGGATCTGCTCCTTCGCCATCGGCCACTGAAACAATGAGACAAGAAAATGTGTCCATGAATGTAGAGTTTGTTAAAATATCTTTTTCTCAGAGGAAACAACAAAGTGAGTTGGACTTTTTGTTTTCTCAACAAAATCACAAAACAGTAGTAAATGTGAAAACAACAATGTTGTGAAGGACCTGAAGGTAAATACCTTCAAAATGCTTCTGCAATGACGTTTCCTTCTTCAGTTGGGTAGAAGGCCACTTCTTTTGAACCAAACCTTCAGCCTTTTGAAAATCCCAGAAGTCTTGCTTCCTTTTTTCCACGTATGGTGCTTCGAACATCTCGCAGTAGGTGAGGCTGTTTCCCAGCTGATCCTTAGTGAGTATCAGCACCTGACATATGAGGTGAATTTCAATAAACACAAAGTTAAACTTCAATATTCCCGACAGTCACAGTAAAACACAATAACAGTGAATACAGAAAAAGAGAATATACGCCACACGTCATAATCTGTAATCCAACCAGATTGCAGATTATGAATGAGTAACTCTCAACACGGGTTGGGTGAGGTTTTGAGTACTTTTACTCGAGTACAGGTCAGAGTACTTCCTCCACTGCTGGACAAGCAGATCAGTTTCACATTCGATGGATAAAATCATTCAAACAGGAGTGATAAAGTAGCGTTAGCTTGTTAGCAGCCGTTGCTAACCAGTGTTGAGTTTAGCAGGACTGAGAGGCCTGCAGAGACACGCAATGACCAAGAAAGACAAGAACACAATCGTCTGAAAGGCAAATTAAAGTGTGATGAAGGTGAAGATGAAGGTACCTCTCCTGGCTTCAAGTACAGGGCAACGGAAACTTGATCCCAGACATAAAACTCCTTAAAGCCGTCGACCGCTTTAATCTGGTTCTCACTGACGTCCATCTCATACCTGACAACAAGAAGCAACAAACACAACCAATCAGTCAGTTGACAAACCATGAGGACTTTCCACCGTCTCACTGCCACACAGCTCAAAGTGTCAGAGTTCGTCATGAGAACGGAGCTTCAGGTTCTAAAGTCAAAATGTTCCTGTGACACACAAGTAAGAACATTGATGAAGAACCTTAATTTTCATCTGGTCGACATCTCAACATGAACTGGAAAGAAGCAGTTCCTGGTTCTGGACTAGAGTCAATGATTGAACCACATCTTGAGTTTTTCACAGTTCAACATGTGATGTAATCTGCCTTTGTGGAGTTTATTTGTCTTCCTCTTCTTCATCACTGCTGCCACCTCTGGTGAAAAGAGGTCAGTGCTAGTGTTTCAGGACGGTGTGAGGCGTAAAGTGAATCAATATTGTGGTTCTCAAGCTTGTGAAAAAGTAAACAGCTTGTTCAGCTGGTTCTCTGGTAGAACTAAGAACCAGCTCAGAGGCAGCGTCTAGTTTGATCTGGTGAAAAGTGCTTACAGAGAGTATTGGGGCTCTGCAGAGGTTCACCAGTCGGTGCTTCTGGGGTATCTGGTTTTCTTACCTGTGCGTCTCACACATGGCCTGAGACCTCCAGAGGAAGTGTCCATCGCTGTATTTACAGACGGCTTCTTCCGGCTGGTCTTCTAGGAGAGGATAGTTGGAGAAGCTCTCATGCTTTGGACTGTGGACCAGCACAGTGTATTGCACTTTCTGCTTGTATACAGAAGTCTTGTACACCCTCATGCCAGGTCGCTCTCCAGAGCAAAACTAGAGAAAATGAAAGAAGTTGAGTGAAGACTGAGTTCAGACTCACTGTTGTCATGACACAAGTGTTTTGTTGTGTCTAGCGCTCCAATGGCAGAGTCAGAGGAAGTTCATTTGAGTATCTTACAGAGCTTGTTAAGGGAGCCAGTCCTCCGGCTACTGAGGGAACACTGACCCCAGTTTGCAATGGCTGATGCACTATTTGGTCCTCTGCCTCCTGGTTACCACTAAGATTGCTGCATGATGTTCACAGAATGACCATAACCCAGTTCTCCGTGCCACAAACAATCCTTTGTTGTGCCCAAAGTGCAAATACATCTTTACTTTACTACTTTCCCGTGGTTCACTTTTCAAGTTGCAGAGGTAAAGACAGCGGATTACAGTGTTCAAAACTTGTATGCACTTCCAGATCAGCATTCACCTGCCCATGACAGGAAACCTTCCCTTATAAACAGAGCGCCACCTAGTGGTCAAACCAACAAACCCATTTGGCTCCTACAGCGCTATATAAGTTAACTCCATTTACCATTTGAAACACACCGTCACCTTAACAAATCTTCCCTTCACCTTAAAGATGAAGAGGACAGGATGTAGTACAGCCACAGGTAACTGGGAAAGGATAGAATAGACAGAGAGATAGATTGAGGGGGAGATACAAACCTTGGAAACACACCCTGGTTCGGGTAGGAGAGGTAGAGAGAGAAGTCGAGAGAGAGGTGTGGGGGTTTGATGCAGTCCTAACTAAGCTTTAGTAAATAGAAAAGTCTTGAATCTCGTCTTTAAAGTAGAGACCGTTTCAGCCTCCCTAACTGAAACTGGGATCTGGTTCCACATCAGAGGAACCTGAAAGCTGAAAGATCTGCTTCTATTCTACTTTTAGAAAAAACTAGGAACCTCCATAAAGCCAGCACTCCAAGAACTAAGCGTTCTTCTGGGGAGATATGGGACGAACAGTTCTTTAAGATATGATGGAGCCTGGTTGTTAAGAGCTTTATAAGTTACAAGAAGGATTTTAAATTCTATTCTAGATTTAACAGGGAGCCAATGAAGAGAGGTTAGTATTGGAGTGACGGGATCTCTGATGCTGGTTCTTGTCAGGACCCTCGCTGCAGCATTTAGAATCAGTTGAAGACTTTTTAAGCAGTTATTGTTTCACCCTGATAATAGGGAGTTACAATAGTTACTCTCGAAGTAACAAATGCATGAATTAGTTTTTCAGAATCACACTGAGTCAGCATGTTTCTAAATTTGGAAATATTACGGAGGTGAAAAAAGGCTGTCCTGCAGATTTGTTTAATGTGGAGTTGAAGGACAAATCCTGGTCAAAAATAACTCCCAGGTTCCTCACAGTGCTACTGGAGGACAAAGTAATACCGTCTAGTGTTACTAGATCTTTAGATCATTTCTCTCTCAGATGTTTTGGGCCAAATATAATAATTTCAGTTTTATCCGAGTTCAGAAGCAGAAAATTACGGCTCATCCAACCTTTATGTCTTCAAGACAAGCTTCTAGTTTAGAAAGTTGGTTATTATCGTCTGGTTTCATAGATAAATAGATTTGTGTGTCATCTGCATAACAATGGAAGTTAATCAAGTGTTTTTTAATAATATTCCCTACAGGAAGCATGTACAAGGTGAAAAGTATAGGACCTAAGACAGAACCCTGTGGAACTCCATGTTTAACTTCATTCTGGACTGAAGGGTTATTGTGAACATGAACGAAGTGGAACCTGTCTGATAAATATGTTTGGAACCAATTTAGTGCTGTACCTTTAAGCCCGAGGATGTGTTCTAGACTCTGTAATAGGATGTTATGATCAATAGAATCAAATGCAGCACTGAGATCTAATAGGACCAGAACAGAGACCAGTCCTTTGTCTGAGGCTACGAGAAGATCATTAGTAACTTTGACCAGACCTGTTTCTGGGCTATGATGAACTCTAAAACCCAACTGGAAAGACTCAAATAAGTCATTTTTGCTTAAATGGTCACATAACTGACTTGCAATCACTTTTTCTAGGATTTTAGAAATAACAGGAAGGTTGGATATTGACCTGTATCTTGCTAAGACACCTGGTCAAGGATAGGTTTTTTAAGAAGAGGTTTAACAACAGCAACCTTAAAGGCTTGTGGTACATAACCTGTTATTAAAGATATGTTGATCTGATCTAGTATTGATGTGCTAATCATGGGGAGAATATCTTTATACAGTTTAGTGGGGATTGGATGTCGTAGGCAAGCTGTTGGTTTAGATGAAACCAGAACAAGTTAAAGTTATCAACAAAACCTATATTGTGGCTTCTGCAGGTGGAAGTCAGAAATGTGTTCAGGCTTAAAATTCTGCTGAAGCCAGCTGAGCCTCCTCTTGTGAACCTTTGAAGCCGCTGTGACTGTAGATTCCTTTCAAACCGCTTGGACCAGTGTCATGCTTCAAATTAGACACAAGAAACTCGGGTTGGGGGTAACGTGGGAGATAATCTTTGTAAAGAGAATTATTTTGTGTTTTCTTTTTGTTCAAATCATTTTCTTCTTGCCTTGGTCTCAAATCCTTCAGGTTCAAGTGCTCTCCATCGTGGTCAATTTTTCTACTTCTCCTCGAGGTGTATCGTTCTACCATGGTCAGATTAAAGGTGATGACGATCAGAAACACCAAGTAGAAGAGCTTCTGCAGTGAGTTCACCGCCTGCTGCCTCAGAGAGGAATGAGATTTAACCTGTAATAGGTCTGGCTTTATGACAGCCCACACCCACAATTAAATGTCCGTGAACAGCTGACTCAAAACAAATACGTCACTATACAAAACCAGTCAGGCTTGTAAAAGAGATTATTTGATCTCAAGCAACCACCTGGACCACTCTCATCACGGCTTCCTGCAGGAGTCTGCGGCGAGAAGCGGAGGCCTTCTGATGGGTAGAGGGTCACTGGTCTGGCTGTCCAGGGGGAAGGGAAGTCACTCCAGCAACTTAAAATTTGGTTTAATCTTAAGAAGCACTAATGTTCTGATGGAATGTTATGGATTTGGACGTGGCAGCAGTGTTGCTTTTATCTTGCTGGATGTTTTTAGATTCTTCATATTCTCAGAGAATAACTGCTCCTTCAGTAATCTGTAAACTGCTCTGCAGAGTTTTGTGATTGGTTAGATGCTGCAAACTCCGCCCCTTTCCTGTGGACGCTCACACGTAGGTCTGGGTTGAACCAGTGAGTTGATAACCTGCTTGGTAGTAACGGTGATCAGGATGGCACACGTCTGGATAAGTCAACTCAGGAAACAGAGAGAGACCCTGGAAATGTTGATCACAGTTTGTAGTACAGGCCTCAGGAGTCCGTCTGTGCAGTTTGCTTATCATGTGTAAACAGAGAAAATACATCGACTTGAGCAACCAGCAGTACGTGTCGCATGCATCCTTTCAGTGGTGAAGTTACTACAGTAATGATGCCTGTTCTTTCATCTTTAAATATTACTTTACAATCACCATTTCATTCACGTGTGATATGAATCATGACAACATCACACAATCTGCAGAAACTTAAGAGACGAGCCAACACAGAAGAACTGATACGAGTTAGGTCTACAGTATTTCCACACTTCACTTCACACTGCTTGTTTTGGTGGTTGGTAAAAACTGTACAAGCTGCCAGGATATTGAGTACTACTGGAGTCCAGATTACTTTCACTGTGAACTCAAGGTGCAGATCAGAGGATTCAGAGCTTGTGTCAACATGTCCAGAAAGACTGAAAGTATTCTTGTGTGATCTTGGTACCTGCTGGCTGTAGGCGTTCAGGACCTCCTGCAGAGAGAGAGTGAAGCGGAACGAGCCGTAAGTGGACGTCTCGGAGAAGGCCGGCGAGGTGGCAAACTTCCACAGGAAGTTGTTGGTGGCTTCTTCCTGCGGCACCTTTGGGAAAGTTTCCTCCAGCAGCCTCTTCTCAGCAGATCTGATCTCCTCAGGACCCACAGCCAGACTGAACCACATCAGACACTCGTCTTGTGAACCTATGAAGCCGCTGACACTGGAGATTCCTTCCAAACCTCTTGGACCAGTGTCATGCTTCAAATTAGACACAAGAAACTCGGGTTGGGGGTAAGGTGGGATATTATCTTTGTAAAGATAACGGTTTTGTATTCGACTTGTTTTCAAATCATTAAGGTTCAAGTGCTCTCCTCTGAAGTCAGTTGGTCGACCTCCCCTCAACGCGGGTCGTGCTGCCATGGTCAGATTGGAGGCGATGAAGATCAGAAACACGAAGTAGAAGAGCTTCTTGTTTGGAGTGAGTTCACCGCCTGGTGATAGTTCTGGCTTTATGACATCCCACACCCACATTTAAATGTCCGTGAACAGCTGACCCAAAACAAATACGTCACTATGCAAAACCAGTCAGACTTGTAAAAGAGATTATTTGATCTGAAGCAACCACCTGGTGTAATAAAAGAACAATATAACAGGATTACTGGAAATAACAAGAAATTATTTTCTTTGAGAATATTTTGGAGACTATAAAGAAGACGGTGTTGAGTGCTGGTCAATCATTCCCAGCAAAATAAATAGAGTCTGATTGAACAAACAGCTGGAAAACAAAGAAGCCAGGTCTATTTGTCATATTGTATCGTCCATAGTTTGAATTCTGATCTGAATTCTTAGACTTTCTCTCCAATTCAGTAGCGAGTTCAGATAAATTAATTAATAGTTATATATACTCTGTAGTATGGTTACATTTTATTCTATTTTATGTTATTTGGTTTGATTTGATTTGATTTTACTCTTGTTGATATGTATGTTTTTATTCTCATTCTCTTATTTGCTTTCTTTCTCATTTTACTGTCTGATTTTACTGGAAAGAACATTGATCACCGTGAGTGTTGGAAAAGGCTTTATAAATGAATGTTGAGTGATTGATAGTGAGTGACTTCAACATTCATGCAGATTGTCGGTGATCTGCAAAGAGTTTATGGTGCTGCAGTGCCATGTTGTACAGCCATTTAAAGGTGTAGCGGTGCAGATATTAAAGGATGCATAGTGAGGATTTTATTGGACTATATTAATGTAAATTATTGTTTCTGTACTGGGCTAATTGTAATAAGGACACCAGGCATTGTTGTTTAACTATTTTATTTCCCTTTGTTTCTTTTGTATTCACACCACACACACACACAACCGCAGACCTACCTGCTGCAGAAAATAAAGTTGAGGAAAGATTCTCTGACCGCAATCGTCTGTAGTGCTCCAACCCCAACCACTAAATAACCACAATCCGTCTCAAACACAGATGTTAGAAGTATAGAGGAATCTTCACTGTCAAATTGTGATTCATGACCTTCTGACGTCAACATCTTTTATCCCTTTATGACCCTTTTATGGTTTTATGACTGTTATTGATTCATGACCTCTCTGCTGATTTATTCTGTATTCTATTATACATGGTATATTGCACGTGTTCACTGTATATATATTGCAGGTTTATAAGGGGATTTTTTTCTGATTCTATTTGGCAAAACTCTGGTCTACATGTTGAATTAGTTTTTTTGAGTCGACACATGTTTAGTGAGACAGTATTTCATTTCTACTGTGTCTTGCATGTGCAGTGGAAATTTACACTAAAGCTCACTTTGACTCTTTGACTTTGAAGAGATTCTGGCAAGGTCAGGCCAAGGTTTTTTAAGAGGTCAAATATTTTATAGTGTTTTAATTACCACAGATGAAGATAACTTTAAATTGACTTTTGAAAACATTTCTTTCACCCAGTCCTTAAATGTGTCCATATTTGAGCCTGATGCTCTATATCACATGTGTCAAACTCAAGGTCTGCAGGCCAAATGTGCCCCGCCACGTTATTTTATGTGGCTCAGGGCTTAAAGGTCTGATTGTCTTAAAATAAACAGACGTGCAGTGCACAAGCGCAAGGCTTGTGGTGCGTGTCTATTGAGATCGTGTGAGCGCAGGTTCAAATATTCTATAAAATATGGTAATTACATGTGCCTTCGTTGACACGGGAGTAGTTTTGAACTTGTGCAGATCCAGATTAAGATGTTCCCCGCACCCGACCCGTGTTCCACCCGACGGAGGAGAATCCCCCGTGAGCGGCCCCTGCCCCCACATGCGCTGCGTTGGGGCACGGACAAGGAGGGACAAAGACCCAATGAGGAGCGCCGCGTGGCGGGTTGGGAGGGGAACGGGGCGACTGAAACATGGCATCGCTTTTCATTTTTATGCTGACAACAGCCAAATTTATTTTCCTCTTAATCAAGACAATGCTTTTTCCGTGAAACCGCTCCTTGACTGCATTGTTGAAATCAAGGCCTGGTCGTCCCTGAACCTTTTACATTTAAACAATGAAAAGACAGAGGTCATGTTGTTTGGGCCAGTGATTCCATCAAGGTTCATGTTGATCTGGGTCCTCTAAGGCAACACTTTATTTATTTATTTATTTATTTTTTAATTTAATTGTATTATTTGTCTGTACAGCACTTTGGCCAACAGTGTTGTTTATAAAGTGCTCTATAAATAAAGTTGAGTTGAGAATTGAGTTGTAGTATTTTCTACTATCTTATAATTCAAATCATTTTCCACATATAAAGCCACTCTTCCATGTTACTGTAGTTTACATTCGGGCTCCTGCTATTGAAGTGAACCATTGACAATCTGACATCCGTGTTCACTTTCTGGTTGTATTGTTCATCTGTGTAACAGCAGAACGAACCAACTGTGTCCCGGAGGGCATTCATGGCTGTCTGAAGTGGCTTTAGGGACTCTTGGATTAGCCCGGAGACATCATCCTTCAGCCCGGCTCTCTGCTTCGCCAGTTCAGCCACCATTTGCGACACGGAGATGGTGTGGGGTAGCGTCTCCCTGGACAGGTGAGTTAACGTTAGAAACATTGCTACTCATGTTAGCAGGAGCTGCGGTGGCCGCCATGGCTGAACGTTTACTAGCTATGCTGGTGCTGCCTCATGTTGCGACTGAAGTTAGTGCGTTACTTTTCTTCTGCTTAGAGTTTCTCATTTTGGTTTCAGCAGCTTTACTGCACTTCACTACAACAGTCCGGTACATTACTGCTGCCGCGTTACTCTCATATGACCACTTTTTTTAGTAACGAGTAATCTAACGCATTACTATTTCCCAACCAGTAATCAGATTAAAGTTACTTGCCCAGGGTAAAAGGTCCCATAGAGTAGGCAGTGCAAATAAATAAATAGTGTAACAACAGACTACAACTACATCACGGGGTAAACAAATACCAGTAATAGTAAAAATCAGATAATAAAACCGAGTCAGATATAATTACAACAAAGAATGAAGGTCAAAGGTTAAATATGTATCAGCAGGAGGTCGGGCAGTGATCAGCAGAGCTTTTGGTAAAACCGGTTGTCATTTTTATGTTGAGACTCTGGACGGTGTTGTCAGCAGCTACTGACAGTAACTAAAAAGTTACTTGTAATCTAACTTAACTCCTTTTAAAATCAGGTAATCAGCAAAGTAACTAAGTAACTTTTTTAAGGAGTAACTAGTAATCAGTAATCACATTACTTATTCAAGGTCATTGTGGCAACACTGCTCGTGAATAAGTCCCATGGCGGCCTCCAGCTTACTGTTAATGTTAATTTTATTCAATAATTGAATTGAATTAATAAAATTGAACTAATAACGCAACTATTTTTCATTTCATTTCATTTATTTATTGTTACGGCGGGGA
Organism: Lipophrys pholis; assembly: GCF_963383615.2. Taxonomy (NCBI): domain Eukaryota; kingdom Metazoa; phylum Chordata; class Actinopteri; order Blenniiformes; family Blenniidae; genus Lipophrys; species Lipophrys pholis. The sequence goes on along the minus strand of NC_137634.1, from coordinate 23,068,368 downwards.
GACAGAGGCTCAAGCGCAGAAAGTCACCAGAACAAAGATGAAGGGAACCAAGGATTTTATTTATCATAAGAAATAATAATTTTAGAGTTCTCCTCCAGAAGAGATAAAGTCTTGGGGAGAGTGGCTCACGGGTCAGGCTAGCGTGGACGGAGTCTGGCTGACGGAGCGAGGGGACGTGTCCTTGTCCGGACGGGGGCTCCCGGGAATCAGCACCAGAGCCGAGTACAGAGCAGATTGGGGCAGAGCAGGTTGAAGCGGTGGTCCAGTGGGCGGTGGCCGAGGCGGTGTGGGAAGAGCGGGTGCTGGCTGGGCCCGAGCGTGGAGTGCTGACGATGTCACTCTGATGATAAGGAGGAGTGAGAGAGTGTATGAGCAGGTAGCAAGAGGTAGCGTTAACAGACAAACACCACAACTACTAACTCTTGTTGATTTTACGGTCCCGCGTCGAGTGGAGTGAGGAGCCCGTTTAAAAAGCAGAGCCACTCCTCCAAAACGCCTCCACCTGCTACCCACAGCTGTACTGAATCCTGGTAATTAACCCAGCCAGCTCTTCCATCCCAAACACCACCTCCAGGCACGCCCACCTGAAACACACTGCAGGGGAAAAAAGCACACACCTGCAGCCAATAACCCCTCCCCCTAAGGAGCTACAGCAGAGCCGATCATGACAGTACCCCCCCCCCCTTACGTGCGCCTCCTGGCGTACCATTGAGTTGCCCCGGGTTCAGGCGGTGGAACTCCCGGATGAGTTCCCGATCCATAATGCGACTTCGGGGCACCCAGGAACGTTCCTCCGGACCATAACCCTCCCAGTCCACCAGGTACTGGAGACCACGCCCCCGGCGACGAACGTTCAACAATCGCCGCACGGTGTAGACAAGGCCACCATCCAGCATCCTGGGTGGTGGAGGGGGGCGGGCCGGAGGGGACAGTTCACTCTCCTTCACCAGTTTGACCTGAGACACGTGGAAAGTGGGGTGAATACGCATTGAGGCAGGTAATTTCAACCGTAACGCACTCCGGTTGATGATCCTTTGGATCTCGAATGGACCCACGAAGCGTGGGGCGAGCTTCCTTGATTCCACCCGCAGTGGAAGGTCCTTGGCCCTCAACCACACCTTCTGCCCAGGGATATAGCAAGGGGCCGGAGAGCGCTTCTTATTAGCCTGTCGTTCCATCTTGCTGGATGACTGGAGTAGCGCTGCCCGGGCCTGCCTCCAGATCCTACGGCATCGCCTGACATGGGCCTGTACCGAAGGAACCGCCAGTTCTTGTTCCTGGGACGGGAAGGGGGGGGCTGGTAACCCAGGGAACATTGGAAGGGAGACAGGCCAGAAGATGAGTTGACCAACGAGTTATGTGCATACTCCACCCAGGCCAGATGGTCACTCCAGGCTGAGGGGTTCTCTGCAGTTACACATCTGAGAAGGGTCTCCATCTCTTGGTTGAGTCGCTCTGTCTGCCCGTTAGACTGCGGATGGAAACCCAAAGACAGGCTCACCTTTGCTCCCAGTGCCGTGCAGAACGCCCTCCAAACCTCTGACGTGAACTGAGGGCCTCGGTCCGACACAATGTCCAAGGGAATGCCATGCAAACGAAAAACCTCAGAAACCAGCAGGTCTGCCGTCTCCCTGGCAGTGGGTAGCTTGGGTAGGGCCACAAGGTGCGCTGCCTTTGAAAAGCGGTCAATAATAGACAAGATGGTGGTCTTACCCTTAGAAGTTGGCAGGCCAGTGACAAAATCCACTGCAATATGGGACCAGGGGCGGGTCGGGATGGGCAGTGGCTGGAGGAGACCGGAACTGGGTTGGTTAGAGGTCTTATTGCGGGCACAGATGGTGCAGGCCGCTACAAATTCCCGGGTGTCCCGATCCATGGTAGGCCACCAGAATCTTTGACGCACCACTCCCAAGGTGCGGGTGACGCCAGGGTGACAGGAGAACCGGGACGAGTGACCCCACTGCAGGACCTGGGAGTGTACAGGGACAGGAACAAACATTGTGTTAGCAGGTCCACCACCTGGGTCCGGTTGTAGCCGGAGGGCCTCTTGGACCAAGGCCTCGATCTCCCAGGTGAGAGAGGCCACTGTGCAGGTCTTAGGCAGGATCGGGACAGGTTCAGATGGGGGTTCCTCAATGGAGAACTGACGGGACAAGGCATCTGGTTTGACATTGCGGGATCCTGGGCGATAGGTGAGTGTGAACCGGAAACGCCCAAAAAACAGGGTCCAACGGGCCTGGCGAGAATTTAGTCTCTTGGCAGAGCGAATATATTCCAGGTTCTTATGATCCGTCCATACAATGAATGCCTGCTCAGCTCCCTCTAACCAGTGCCTCCATTCCTCCAGGGCCATCTTGACAGCCAATAGTTCCCGGTTTCCAATGTCGTAATTGCGTTCTGCCGGAGAGAGACGTCGAGAGAAGAATGCGCAGGGATGGAGCTTATTGTCTGACGCGGAACGCTGTGAGAGCATCGCTCCCACCCCCGAGTCTGAGGCGTCCACCTCCACCACAAACTGACGACCGGGATCTGGCTGGACGAGAATAGGCGCCGAGATGAACCGGAGCTTGAGGGTCTGAAAGGCCTGGGCTGCTTCACGAGTCCAAACAAATGGTCGAAGGGTTGAAGTCAAGGCGGTCAGGGGAGCAGCGGTCTTGCTGTAGTCCCGGATGAATCGTCTGTAGAAGTTGGCAAACCCGAGGAATCGCTGGAGCTGCTTCCGATTCTCAGGTTGCGGCCAATCCTGAACCACCGAGACCTTAATGGGATCCATCCTCACCTCCCCTGGCGAGATGATGTAGCCAAGGAATGACACCGTGGTCTTGTGGAACTCGCATTTCTCCGCCTTTACATAGAGCCGGTTCTTGAGGAGACGCTCCAGGACTTGGTGGACATGTTGAGTGTGTTCCTTAACATTGCGGGAGTAGATAAGAATGTCATCCAGGTAGATGAAGACAAAGCGGTCAACCATGTCTCTGAGGATGTCGTTCATGAGTCCTTGGAAAACTGCAGGGGCGTTAGTGAGTCCAAAGGGCATCACAAGGTACTCAAAGTGTCCCAGAGGTGTGTTGAACGCAGTCTTCCATTCATCCCCCTCACGGATGCGTACGAGGTGATAGGCGTTTCGAAGGTCCAGCTTGGTGAATATAGTGGCGCCGTGGAGGGGCGTGAACGCAGAGCTGAGCAGAGGTAAAGGGTACCGGTTCTTGATGGTGATGTCGTTGAGTCCCCGGAAGTCTATGCATGGTCGTAGTGAGCCGTCCTTCTTGCCCACAAAGAAGAACCCGGCTTCTACTGGAGAAGAAGATGGTCGAATGAGGCCTGCAGCCAGGGACTCCCGAATGTAGGTCTCCATGGCGGTGCGTTCAGGTCGGGACAGATTATACAGGCGGCTGTGAGGCAGCGTGGCTCCTGGTAAGAGGTCAATAGGGCAGTCATATGGGCGATGTGGGGGTAACGAGAGAGCCTTGTCCTTATCGAACACTGGAGCCAGGTCACGATATGCCTCAGGGACCAGGGAGAGGTCCGTGGCATCCGGGGGTGCAGGCCTGGTGGGCGTAGACGGAGTCAGGGCCGACCGCAGACAGTGGTTAAGGCAGTAGGCGCTCCAGGAACTGACCTCCTCCCTCACCCAGTCGATCCGCGGGTTGTGAGTACGCAACCAAGGGTACCCCAGAACCAGCGGGGGGCGAGAGTGGTCGATGAGATGAAAGGAGAGGATCTCCTGGTGGTTACCTGCAAGCACCAGAGTGACGGGGACAGTCTTATGGGTGACCCGAGCCAGATGGAGACCGTTGAGAGACCGGGCTTCTAATTGGGATTCCAAGGGGACAGACGGGATGCTTACTTGTTCTGCCAACTGGTAGTCCATGAAGTTCTCCTCTGCTCCGGAATCCACTAACGCAGAGACCATCAGAGTCTGGGTCTGGAAACAGAGCGTCTCGGATAATTGGAGTTGCTGGGGGACATCAGAGAGGTTTTGGCTCACCAGTAACCCTCTTACTACTGGTGGGCCCGTCCTTTTCCCGGGCGTGTAGGACAACGGGTGATGTAGTGTCCCAGTTCACCACAGTAGAGGCAAGCGTCATTGGACCGGCGTAGTTGTCTCTCCTGCGGGGTGAGCTGGGCATGTCCAATCTGCATGGCTTCTGGCTCGGGGCTAGGACCTGGGGAATCTGCCCGCGGCTGTCTGGGGAGTGCAGGAGTCCAGTGCAGAGATCGCTCGCAGCGACGCTCCCTGCGACGGTTGTCGATCTGGATGCTAAGTTTAATCAGCTTGTCGAGGTCTTCAGTTCGGTCTCGGGTGGCGATCTCATCCTGGAGGTGATCCTGCAATCCCCGGTAGAATGCAGACTGGAGCGAACGGTCATTCCAACCACTACCCGCTGCTAGGGTCTGGAACTTGATTGCAAATTCAGCCACACTGCGGTTTCCCTGGCGGATGAGGGTGAGTCGGTCACTGGCCTCCCTTCCACGAACTGGGTGGTCAAATATCCGCTTCATTTCCTCCGTGAACGTCTGGTACGAGCGACACTCAGGAGCCTGGCCCTCCCACAACGCTGTTCCCCAAGTTCTGGCGGTTCCGGACAGGAGTCCAATAAGGTAAGCAATCCGGGATCGGTCGGAGGAATAGGACTGGGGCTGTAGTTCAAACACCAGGCCCACCTGGGTCAGGAAGGCCTGGCATGATCCCAGATCACCTGCGTACCTCTCTGGAACGGGAGCAAAGGGTTCTCTGAAGTGGGCTGCAGGAGGTGGACCCAGGGCTGGCACTGAGACCAAAGGCTCAGGTAACCAGAGGGCCGGGTTCTGCTGGACAGTCAGGCTGGTCATCTGGGAGGTCAGGCTGGCCACCTGGGAGGTCAGGCTGGCCACCTGGTCTAGAATTGCCCGATTGTTGGCTACTAGGCTCTGCAGAAAGGTGTCATGCTGACCCAGTCTGGCGTCTTGGCTGGAGAGGCACTGCTGGAGAGACTGGTCCATATCTGATCCTGGCTGGTGATCTGCTGAGCTCATCTTGGCGGGACCGTACTGTTACGGCGGGGAGACAGAGGCTCAAGCGCAGAAAGTCACCAGAACAAAGATGAAGGGAACCAAGGATTTTATTTATCATAAGAAATAATAATTTTAGAGTTCTCCTCCAGAAGAGATAAAGTCTTGGGGAGAGTGGCTCACGGGTCAGGCTAGCGTGGACGGAGTCTGGCTGACGAAGCGAGGGGACGTGTCCTTGTCCGGACGGGGGCTCCCGGGAATCAGCACCAGAGCCGAGTACAGAGCAGATTGGGGCAGAGCAGGTTGAAGCGGTGGTTCAGTGGGCGGCGGCCGAGGCGGTGTGGGAAGAGCGGGTGCTGGCTGGGCCCGAGCGTGGAGTGCTGACGATGTCACTCTGATGATAAGGAGGAGTGAGAGAGTGTATGAGCAGGTAGCAAGAGGTAGCGTTAACAGACAAACACCACAACTACTAACTCTTGTTGATTTTACGGTCCCGCGTCGAGTGGAGTGAGGAGCCCGTTTAAAAAGCAGAGCCACTCCTCCAAAACGCCTCCACCTGCTACCCGCAGCTGTACTGAATCCTGGTAATTAACCCAGCCAGCTCTTCCATCCCAAACACCACCTCCAGGCACACCCACCTGAAACACACTGCAGGGAAAAAAGCACACACCTGCAGCCAATAACCCCTCCCCCTAAGGGGCTGCAGGAGAGCCGATCATGACATTTATTTAAAAGGGACCGTGTACAATTTAAACATAAACGTCACCATTTGATGCACCATACCAGATTTAGCGGGAGGCTAATTCGCATCTGCAGTCCCGCAACTAACTCAATGAACACTCAATTAATTGCCAGAATGATGGAAAGAATACTCGATGACTAAAAAATAATCAGCACTATGAAAAATTTGCACTGGCATGAAACACAAATGGTCGTAAGGCGATGTGTTCAGTTTTTTTTCCTTGGCGCAATCAGCACAGCATCTCATCAGTCACATCAGTGGGGACCAGGCAACAGAGTCGCAGTCCTACACGCCTCTCTGAGTTTCCCTCTCGGCAGTCACCAACCATAGCTAACTTAGTTAAACATCCCATAGAGACTGTGTCTATCCCTCGGACCACCACAAGTATAAAACTATCTAAACCTAGGAAAACAACTTCTAATGACTACAAAAACTTAATCCGTATCAAGTGTGAAACTAGACAAAATCAAGACACAAAAATTTAATGTGGTTTCCTAAACATTAGATCTTTATCATCCAAAGCTCTTCTAGTCAATGATCTGATAACCGAACACAACATTGATCGCTTTGGATGAACAGAAACCTGGCTACGTAAAGATGAGTATGTTAGTCTAAATGAAGCCTCCCCTCCAAGTCATACTAACACTCAAATAGCTCGTGAAAGTGGTCGAGGAGGGGGCGTGGCAGCCATCTATAACTCTCAGTTACTAATTAATATTAACCCAAAATCCAACTTTAGTTCTTTTGAGAGTCTGAGCATGACCATGCGACACCCGTCAAATAAAATAGTAAATTCTGTAGAATTTGTAATCATTTATCGTCCTCCTGGACCTTATTCAACTTTTTTAACTGAATTCTCTGAATTTCTGTCAGATCTAGCCCTGACTAAAGATAAGGTTATCATGGTAGGAGACTTCAATGTTCATGTTGACGTAGAAAATGATAGTTTCAGTGCCAGCTTTAAATCTATACTTGACTCTCTAGGTTTCTCTCAGGTAGTAGACGGGCCTACCCATAAACATCTGCACACCTTAGACCTTATTCTAACTTGTGGTTTGAATATAGAGCATCTGACCATCTCTCCTCACAATGATTTCCTGTCAGATCACTTCTTAATAACCTTTGACTTTGTTCTAAATAGTTATAAACCTCCGGCTAAAGCCGTGTTAACCAGGTCTCTCTCTGATAACATAGTAACTAAATTCAAGGAAAGAATTCCCTCTGCTATAGAATCAGTAGTGAATCTTCCTGACCCGTATACTGTTGCTAGCTCAGACATTGAATACCTAACAAACAGTCTGACAGATATGCTAAAAACAACGCTAGACGACATAGCTCCTCAAAAAATGAAACTGAAAAAACAGGAAAAGTCATCCCCATGGTTTAACTCGTCAACCCGGGAGCTTAAACAACGCTCCCGTAGATTAGAAAGAACTTGGCGCTCAACAAAAACAGACATAGATTATATAGCCTGGAAGGATAGCTTCAAAACTTATAAGAAAGCTCTGAGTAGAAGTAGAACTAATTACTACTCATCCTTAATAGAGGAAAACAAAAACAACCCTCGCTTTCTTTTCAGTACTGTAGCCAAACTGACCAAGAACCAAAATAGCGTCGAGCCCACCATTCCTATCAATATATGTAGTGAGGACTTCATGAAGTTCTTTCAAAATAAAATTACAACGCTTAGGGATAACATCCATCAAACCCTACCGTCCGTTAGCCCCATAACAGAGGAACTGGTTAAACCGAACAGTCATCTGGAATGCTTTCAGCAAATACAACTAGTCAAACTAAATTCCCTTATTTCTTCTGCTAAACCAACTACTAGCCTGTTGGACCCAATTCCTACTAGAATTCTGAAAGAGGCACTGCCACTAATCAATAATTCTATACTCACAATTATTAACCAGTCTCTAATAATAGGCTATGTGCCACAATCCTTTAAACTAGGAGTTATTAAACCTCTCATTAAAAAGCCAAACTTAGACACAAGCCTTCTCTCAAACTACAGGCCGATCTCCAACCTTCCTTTCCTGTCAAAGGTTCTGGAGAAAGTAGTCGCTAAACAACTCCAGGATTACCTGCACGAGAATAATCTGTTAGAGGACTTTCAGTCCGGCTTCAGAATGAACCACAGTACAGAGACTGCACTGCTAAAAGTTACTAATGACCTTCTAATGGCCTCAGATAGAGGTCTTCTATCTGTTTTAGTTCTTCTGGACCTTAGTGCCGCATTTGATACTGTCGATCATAATATACTTTTAAGGAGATTAGAAGCTGCCGTCGGCATTAAAAACTTAGCCTTAAACTGGTTTAAATCATATTTATCTGACCGGTTTCAATTTGTTCATGTAAATAACAAATCTTCAATGCATGAACGGGTCCTGTGTGGAGTACCACAAGGCTCCGTCCTCGGACCGATTTTGTTTAATCTCTATATGTTACCACTCGGAAATATTATTAGGAAACACAACATTAACTTTCATTGTTATGCAGATGATACTCAGCTATATTTATCAGTTAAAGCCAATCAAGCCGACTAACTTGTTAAACTAGAGTCCTGCCTCAGGGACGTTAAGTCCTGGACGTCTATCAACTTCTTAATGCTCAACACATCCAAGACTGAGGTTATAGTCCTAGGTCCTAAAAAGCTCAGGGATAACTTTTCAGATAGTCTGATTACCTTAGATAATATTACCTTAACCTCTAACAGTGATATTAGGAACCTGGGTGTTATTTTTGATCAGGATCTGTCCTTTGTTTCCCATGTTAAACATGTCTCCAGGACAGCCTTCTTCCATCTAAGGAATATTGCAAAAATTAGAAACTTCTTGTCCTTCAAAGATGCAGAAAAAATTATTCATGCCTTTGTGACTTCAAGATTAGATTATTGTAACTCCCTAATGTCAGGCTGTCCAAACTCCTCTGTTAGGATCTTACAGCTAGTGCAGAACGCTGCTGCACATTTACTAACCAGAACTGGAAGAAGAGAGCACATCCCCCCAGTCTTAGCATCCTTACACTGGCTTCCAATTAAATCTAGAATAGAATTCAAGATCCTTCTGATCACATATAAAACTCTTCATCAGAAGGCTCCGTCCTATATCGAGAAACTTCTAGAAGTTTATCACCCTCCACGAGCCCTTGGCTCTGAGGATGCAGGACTGTTGGTAATCCCTAAAGTCCATAAAAGTAAAACAGGAGGCAGGAGTTTCAGCCATATGGCTCCTTTACTCTGGAATCAACTAGCAGCCTCGGTCCGAAGGGCCGACACCATTAGTTTATTTAAGAGTAGACTAAAAACCTTCCTCTTTGATAGAGCTTCTCATTAGGAATAAAATAGGAGCACTAAGTTGAGCTGCTCTAGGCCTAGACTGCTGAGAGGATTTTCTCTCTTCCGTTAAAGGGAGTAACTCTACATTTGGAGGTTCTGTTTCTTGTCTTTCTTTCTTTCTCTCTGTGTAACAACATTACTGTAGCCACCAGATACTGCCGCCGTCTTTTTTCTCCCTGACAGGAGGGGAGCAGGATCCAGGGGATCAGACCCAAGACTCACAGAGTGGAGTTACCACGGTCCTACTACCCGACCCCGCCACAGCACCGGGACCCCACCACATCACCGGGACCCCACCGCAACGGCACGGCCCTTAAACTCCAGACTAGGATTGGTTCATCATCAGACCAACGCTCATCATAGACTTTTCTTAGTATTTGTACTTATCTGGCCTGTCTGCCACTCTCTCTCTCCCTCTTCTATTCCTCTCTCTCCCTGTCCTATCCCATGTACTTCTCCCCCCAACCGGTCAAGGCGGATGGCCGCCCTTCCAGAGTCTAGGGTCTGCCCCACGCTTTCTTCCTGAAGAGGGAGTTCTTATGAACTTCTCTAAATGCGAGGGAGTTTTTCCTGGTTTCCACTGTTGCTTGTTACATCTGCTTGCTTTGGAAAGGTTTAGTTGGGTTCTGTTGTACTCTATCATTGTAAGAGGCTTTGAGATGTTTGTTGATGTGATTTAGCGCTTTACAAATAAAATTGAATTGAATTGAATCTCCATTTTGCATTCTGTGCTTTACATTCTGTGCTTTGCATTCTGTGCTTTGCATTCTGTGCTTTGCACAGGCTTTACAGAATCAAAAGTGAAAGTGAGTGTGCTGTGTATTATTGTACACATAAAAAGTAATGAATTAAATTAAGTCTCAAGTCTGTTTGGGGGCCTTATGCAAGATTGTGTTTGAGGGCCCCTATCTTGTCAAACTACGATGGATAGATTCCTAACTCTTTTGGGTGCTCCATAAAGATGCAAGAATCTGTTACATTATAAGAGGAAAACAGGCCAGAGTCATGAAAACTTCTCTCAAATTAAAATCAAACATCTTAAGTTGACTCACCATAGTAAGTTGAACTGACAGAAAATGATAATACAATTTAAACAATAGGGATCCTCGATAGGTCAATAAATGAAACTGATGGAGTGTTCCTCAACGTTCTTTTATTTTAAGTTGGTCAGGTGGTGCTGAAGATGGCTGTGCTGCTTCCTGGTCTGTGGCTCCAAGATATTTCAGAATTGCTCCTGCAAAGACGAAAATCCTCAAGTTTCCAAGCAAAATAGATCCTAAGCAAATATTCATACTATATGATTGAGTTATGTTACACTATTGGAGAAATTCATAACCTCTTTTCATTTTAAACCACGCAATATCCAGCACAGTGTCCTTTAAAGCAGGGGTCTCAAACTCAATTGACCCGGGGGCCGCTGGAGGCAGAGTCTGGGTGAGGCTGGGCCGCATCAGAGATTCCACAAAAAAGGTTGTACAAAAAATCCTCCAATGTCATTATTAACAGTTTTAATGATTTCTTCTGAACGTGAAGTGTCCTGAACATGAAAGGAACATTGAATGAAGATCATGAACGGCTCTTCTGAACATGGTTTCTCTTGCCTACACTTGTTATCACATATCTGAGCCACATTTGGCTTGATTGAAGAAGCAGTTAAGACCCTCAAAATGTCTAGAACAGGGGACAGCAACCCGCAGCTTTCTGGTTCCTCGAGCTGTGGAGCATCAACTTCCCATAAATACTGATATTTGTGGAAGTCTACTTTCATGATCAACGTATAGTGGGATATGGCACAATAACACAAAAGTACAGTAAACCACACCAGTCTCTCAGCGGATCGCTGCAGTGCACCATGGGAGTTTCTGTACATCGCGTTATAGCTGTTGTTGGGGGTTTAAATGAAAAGAGATTAGGAATTTCTCCATTAGTGTAACATAACTCAATCATATAGTATGTATATTTGCTTAGGATCTATTTTTTTTTGTTCCTTTGTTCATGTAGTTAGTTAATTCATCTAGTTTAGTTTGGTTTATTAGTTGTGGGTGGGCAACCAGGAGTGAAGAAGGTTTAGTGTGGGGTGTGATGCTGACATGGTTTGTCCAACTGATGCTGTCTAAGCATTAGCTCAACTTTTACAGATTGAGAAGTGGTATAGATGCAGTTCATATCAATACCCAATACTATCTACTTCAACAGCAAAACTGTTGTCCACTGATCTTGTACTAACATTATAAAGTACAATATGCCCACTCTGATCGTGGGTGTATTAACAAGGTGTGGCTGTGACTTTGAGACCCCTGAGTTAAAGTTTGAGAACAATAGCTAGTGTGTGAGCCCTGAAAGTTGTTAGCATGCCGCAGGGTTTGGAGTTACCTGCTGCTCCTGATTGGACAAACATGTCGTCTCAGGTCTGCCGATTTGTACGGATCATTTGCATCACTTCCGCCTGTATGGGCCACACAAGCTTCTGGGACTGGTCGTAGGTGGAAGCAGCGCAGCGTCTCCATTTTGCATTTTGTGCTTTGCATTTTGTGCTTTACGAAATCAAAAGTGAAAGTGAGTGTGCCGTGTATTATCGTACACATAATGTCAGGTCCAACCTCTGAACATTTATTAATTCTGCAAGAAAGAACAGACACACAAGTTAAGATGGTTTTACGCGCGAGGAGAACGGACAGAGAGTGTTTCAGTTACAATCTCCAACCCGCTCTGAAAAACCTCTGCCGCCTCCTCTCCTTTTATTAGGGTTCCTCTTATCTGATTTCAAGGCACTTCCCATCTGCAGACCACATTCCTCCTTACCATAAAAGATCACAGTGGAGAAATACAAGTCGTAATAGATGAGAAAGAATGTTGGTACAATGAATGTGATAACTTTTCGTAAGATTATTCCAACATTTCCCTCCTGTTTATCACATGAACGAATACAGCGTTAATCAATTTTAGAAACAATGAATGAAAGTAGCACCGTCACAGCAGTTACGTGGGAGACAACACCTATAGGATGAAAAGCTCAAAACAAACACATCAATTTTGTCTTCAAGGAAGCACCATAAAACATAATAATAATAAAAAAGGTATAGAACATCACCCTCCTGTTTATCATCTTATTTGCACAAATTCTCATATTCACTCAACAACTTCTTCAGTAAGATTTTCAGTTGTAAGGTCATGTTTATGAAAACAAACAGATTTACACTCAAAGAGGTGAATGTTTGAATGATTGTTCTTAGATATGCATCACGTCATAGTTATCAGAACATGAAAAAAGAAACCAGGCACGGAGAGGAGAGCCTCCTCCTCGTCTCTGTTGGGCCTGGACATCTCGGGTTGGTGTGTCAGCGTCAACATGGCAGTGGTGATGGAGCTGTGAATCATCCTTGTTCTGTCCCTCAGATGTCGGCACATTTATATATATTAAGTTTTTTAAGTTGATTTATTTGGAATGGATGTGTAATCCTCTGTATGCTCATAAGAAGTCACTGGTTGGTAATAATTCTGTTTTTTCTAACTTCTATGGTATTTACTTTGTTTGTGTTACTGCCACCTATTGGCCTCCACCTGTAAGCAGCAGGCTAAGGACACCATTTTGAGAGCAGCACTGAAGGAGTTCACATGTAAATCGCTCCTCTGTGCACTTTTTCCTGAGTTACCTTGGCAAGACATAATCTGTAAGTTACCAACTACTTTTAATGTTTTGCAGTGCTTTATCACTTGTTGTAAATGTTTATTTACTTGATGTCTACATAAATCGTTTGCTATGCTAAGTTTAAGCTAAGCAATTTTGAAACATGTTATGTGTGTTGTGTGAAATGTGACATGTATAATAAGTTATACACTCTTTTATTTGAGTTTTGTACGTATATTGAAATACTGATGTATTTTTGTATCTGTTTTGCAGTTTTACAAATTTAAGAGATGGTCTACGGACATGAAAGACACCCTGAGTCCTGTCGTTTCTGGGGCCATTTCTTTTGTGTTAAGCTCGCTGTCTAAGTTAAGTTAAGAAACACTTAGCTGATGGCAGAAGAGTAAAAAGATTATCTACACGTCAAGATACTCTGCTTCCCAAGATGTCAGAATCGAGAGACTCTCCACCCTTCTCCCAGGAAACCAGGTCGGAGAGCCTGTCACGCAGCTCACGCCGTTCAATCACCAGTCAAGCTGCAGCAAAAGCACGAGCAGACGCAGAAGCGGCCCGAACCAGAGCCCAGTACGCCAAACACCAAATAGACATGGAGGTCGAGAAGGCACGCATTGAGGCAACACTAAATGCTCTGAAGGTCGAGGGTGAGGCTGAAGTAGCGCTCGCAGCGGCTCAGGTCCTGGAGGCGGCAGCTGATGAGGCTGTACACAGTGCTGTAAACCTCGCAGACACCGGCATTCCTGTAAAGACACCTCCTTCCATGAGACGTGCACAAGACTTTGTTAACACTCATTTCAATGATGACAAAGGACTTGTAAAAAAAGAAGAAAGTAATGAAACCAGACCTTCACCTCGCCCACAAACAGAACTATCAGACCTCGCAGCCTACTTAGCACGCCGCGACCTGCTGACAACGGGGATCACGGTTTTCGACAACAGGCCAGAGTCCTACGTATCCTGGAAGTCCATGTTTCACAACGCTACTCAAGGGCTCAACTTCAAAGCCAGCGAAGAGCTCGACCTACTCACCAAGTGGCTCGGCGGGGAGTCACTTCAACACGCTCTGAGGATCAGGGCGGTACACGTGAACAACCCGGAGGCTGGTCTGCAGCGCCTATGGCAACGTCTAGATAAGAGTTACGGCTCTCCAGAGGTAATCGAAGCATCAATATTCCAACGTTTACAGACTTTTCCAAAAATATCCCATAAAGACACTCACCTATTGCAGGAGCTCGCAGATCTTTTGCTCGAGTTAGAGTATGCACAAAATGAAGGTTATCTGCCAGGCCTTAGTTTTCTTGACACTCCAAGAGGGATAAATCCAATAGTTGAGAAGCTCCCATACAGCTTACAAGAGTCATGGGTAAAACACGGGACAAAATACAAAAGAGACCATGGTGCATTCTATCCTCCATTCTCATACTTTGTACAGTTTGTGAATGACCATGCCGAAATGAAAACAGATCCTAGTTTCATGTTACACAGTTCTAACATAGTAACTCCAAACATGGACAAAACTCAATTTAGACAAATCAGACAAACAAACAGAGTTCCTGTGGCGGTGAATAAAACTGAGATAAGTCAAGCGAGCAGCAACATTAAAACAACCACTCTCAACCCAGACAAGCAATGTCCCGTCCACCATAAGCCACACGCACTTGTTAGATGCAGAGGGTTTAGAATGAAAACATTGGATGAAAGAAAAGGTCTGCTTAAAGAACACTTCATATGTTATAAATGTTGTTCATCCATGAGTCACAGAGCTAAAGACTGTACAGCCGTCATACAGTGCTCAGAGTGCAATAGTGACTCGCATGTGTCCGCCATGCACGCGGGTCCACCGCCGTGGGCTCTTAAAGACTCTGACCCTCTGTCACAGAGCCACGGCGGGGAGCCTGGCCCTCCAAGCCCTGTCACTACAGCTAGCTGCACAGAAATATGTGGTCCAGGCCTACAAGGTAAATCATGTGCCAAGATATGCCTTGTCAATGTGTACCCCCGCACTTCCCCAGAAAAGAAAAGGAGAATGTACGCTATGTTAGATGATCAAAGCAATTCATCTCTAGCAAGATCGGCCTTCTTTGATATGTTTAACGTGGAAGGCAATATTCTCCCATACACTATGAGAACATGTGCTGGAATATCGGACACAGGGGGGCGCAGAGCTAATGACTTTGTTATTGAGAGTGTGAATGGAAAAGTAACCATGCTGCTGCCCACACTAGTGGAATGTGATCAGATTCCTGATAACAGAAACGAGATTCCCACTCCTGAGGCAGCAGCTGCTCATCCTCATCTTCAGCAGATTGCATCGCAGATCCCTCCACTGGACCCAAAAGCAGACATTCTTCTCCTCCTCGGGAGGGATATCATTCAAGCCCACAAGGTCCGCAGTCAGGTAAACGGCCCCAACAATGCACCTTATGCCCAACACCTCGACCTGGGGTGGGTAGTCGTGGGAGATGTCTGCCTATCAGGTGCTCATAGACCCAGTGTGAACTCTTTCAAGACCAATATTCTAAGCAATGGTCGTCCCAGCTTTTTCACTCCTTGTACGAGCACAATCCATATCAGAGAGAAATACACAGAAACGTGTCCCACTCTTCACATCCCCCAAAATGAACTGGGCGCACAGCTATTCCAACAAACAACAGATGATGATAAAGTAGCACTTTCTGAGGAAGATTCTTTATTCTTGGATATTATGCAAAAAGAACTAATCAAAGATGAGGCAAATAACTGGGTAGCCCCACTCCCATTTCGCTCCCCCAGACAGCGTCTGCCCAACAACAGGGAACAAGCTTTCACTCGTTTAATGTCACTCCGCAAAACACTGAAAAAGAAACCTGAAATGAGAGAGCATTATGTTGACTTTATGGAGAAAATCTTTAGCAAAGGCCATGCTGAACCAGCCCCTCCTCTCTCACCCGACCAAGAATGCTGGTATCTCCCTAGTTTTGGTGTTTATCACCCCCAAAAGCCAGGCAAGATTAGGGTGGTCTTTGACTCAAGCGCTCAATGTAACAATGTCTCTCTTAATGATGTGCTGCTAAAAGGGCCAGATCTCAACAACAGTCTTGTGGGAGTTCTGCTACGCCTCCGGTCTGATCCATATGCAGTCATGGCAGATGTAGAGCAAATGTTTTACAACTTTTTGGTCAGAGAGGACCATCGCGACTATCTACGCTTTCTGTGGTTCAGAAACCATAATTTGGATGGAGAAGTAATGGAGTTCAGGATGCGGGTACATGTTTTTGGAAACTGCCCATCTCCATCAGTCGCTATCTATGGGCTTAAGAAAACAGCCATGGAAGGGGAAGCGGAATTTGGCAGTGAAGCAAGGGAGTTCATTGAACGTCACTATTATGTTGATGATGGACTAAAATCGTTCCCTTCAGCAGATGAAGCAGTGGACGTACTTCGTAGAGCTCAGAAAATGCTAGCACAGTGTAACATCCGCCTGCACAAAATCTCATCCAACTGTCCTGCTATTACCAGTGCCTTCCCAGCTGAGGACCTCGCAGCAGACACACAGGGCCTCGAGCTTGGTCAGACAGCCCCTCCCATGCAGCGCAGCCTAGGCTTGGGTTGGGACCTTGCTACAGACCTGTTCAAGTTTCAGGTAACCGTAAATGAGAAACCATTCACCAAAAGGGGAGTACTTTCCGTAATTAATAGTGTGTACAACCCCCTCGGTTTTGCTGTCCCGGTCATTGTAAAAGGCCGAACCATACTCAGAGACATTTCCACTAACATTAGCGAATGGGACTGTGAACTGCCTAAAGACAAGTTAGAGCAGTGGCAGCAGTGGAAAGACTCTCTCAAGCACCTACAACAGCTTGAAATCCCCAGAATGTACACCTCAATACCACTGTCTGCAGCGAAAAAGAAAGAGATCATCATCTTCTGTGATGCCTCCATTAAAGCCGTAGGCGCCGTCGCGTATCTCAAACTCACAGATGCAGAAGGACACAGTGAAGTGGGCTTTCTTCTCGGCAAAGCACGACTCGCTCCTAAACCGGACATCACCATACCAAGGCTTGAACTCTGTGCAGCGGTGCTGGCTGTCGAGGTCGCAGAACTAGTTCTGGAGGAACTGGACATCACAGTTGATCGGGTGAGCTTTTTCACAGACTCAAAAGTAGTGCTTGGTTACATTTCAAACAAAAAGAGACGATTTTACGTGTATGTCCACAATAGAGTAGAGCGCATCAGACGTTTCACCCAACTTGACCAGTGGGATTACGTGCCCACTCATCTAAATCCAGCTGATCATGCCACACGCTCGCTACCCGCTGAGCAGCTCTCTAACTCTACATGGCTCAGCGGACCTGATTTCCTCACCGATTCAAAGCAGAGTGAAACGGAGACACAGACATTTGAACTTGTACAGCCAGAGACTGATAGTGAACTGCGTCCTGAGGTTACTACCTGTGCCACTACTATGTCAAAAGCCACGCTTGGTAGTGCAAGATTTGAAAGGTTTTCGAGTTGGAATGTGTTACTCGGAGCCGTTGCTAAATTAAAACACACAGCCCAGTCATTCAAAAACAGTCCTGAAAACACATGTTATGGCTGGCACAAATGCAGTGAGCATTTAAATGAAAACCAACTTGACCAAGCAAAAATCACAGTCCTTCGCACTGTCCAAAGAGAGCTTTACAGAGAAGAAATAAAGCAAATAGAACAGAGAGCTCCTCTAAAAAACTCAAGCCCACTCAGCGGACTGAACCCATTCATGGACATTAATGGCATCCTGAGAGTCGGTGGGCGCCTAAAAAGAGCATAGTTACAGTCAGATGAAACAAACCCCATTCTCATCCCTGGTAAACACCACCTGGCCCAGCTCATAATAAGACATTTTCATGAAAAGGTGCACCATCAAGGCAGGCATTTCACGGAAGGGGCAGTTAGAGCAGGGGGTTTTTGGGTTGTAGGGGGCAAAAGAACAATAAGCAGTGTAATATTCAAATGTGTTACGTGTCGCAGACTCAGAGGGAAACAACAAGAGCAGATCATGGCTGACCTACCAGAGGATAGGTTGTCCACAGACCCTCCTTTCACACATGTAGGCCTTGATGTATTTGGTCCATGGCCCGTCTCAGTCAGAAAAACACGTGGAGGTCAAGCAGATGCAAAAAGGTGGGCGGTCATATTCACTTGTATGAGTACACGTGCCATACACATTGAAGTTATTGAATCGATGGACACATCATCGTTCATAAATGCACTGCGTCGCTTTTTTGCTATCAGGGGTGCCGCTAAACTCCTCAGATCAGATTGTGGAACAAACTTTGTAAGCGCCTGCAAAGAACTACAAATTAACAAACAAGGTTGTCACGACAACAAAATCAACAACTTTCTCAAAGACACTGGCTGTAGGTGGCACTTTAATCCGCCTCACGCATCTCATATGGCAGGCTCATGGGAACGGATGATAGGGGTCACACGCAAGATCCTGTGCTGCTGAAAGACAAAAATGGAAAACTCACACATGAAACACTTGTGATGTTATTGGCTGAAGTGACTGCAATAGTAAATGCACGACCACTCATAACAGTTTCCACAGATCCGGAAAACCCAGCCATTCTTACCCCTGCAATGTTACTCACGCAAAAAGTTGGCACTCCTCCAGTACCACCAGGTCAGTTTGAAAACCGTGACTTATTTAGGGCGCAGTGGAGGCGTGTACAGCACTTAGCCAATACCTTCTGGAGCCGTTGGCAAAAGGAATACATCACAGGGCTTCAGCACCGCCGCAAGTGGAAAGCAGTTACACCCAACTTGCAAACAGGAGATGTAGTTCTGCTGAAGGAATCCCTTGAACACAGGAATAACTGGCCACTTGGACTGATATCAAAAACATTTCCCAGCGCTGATGGTCATGTTCGAAAAGTTGAGGTTACGGTTTTCCGTAAGGGTGAACACAGATGTTATCTCCGACCAATAAGTGAAGTTGTTCTGTTGGTGTCTAAGGACAATGTTTAGAGGAAATAAGTGTTTCTTTGCCATTAGTTATGGGTGACATCTAGATGTCAGACGGGGAGTGTTCTGTCCCTCAGATGTCGGCACATTTATATATATTAAGTTTTTAAGTTGATTTATTTGGAATGGATGTGTAATCCTCTGTATGCTCATAAGAAGTCACTGGTTGGTAATAATTCTGTTTTTTCTAACTTCTATGGTATTTACTTTGTTTGTGTTACTGCCACCTATTGGCCTCCACCTGTAAGCAGCAGGCTAAGGACACCATTTTGAGAGCAGCACTGAAGGAGTTCACATGTAAATCGCTCCTCTGTGCACTTTTTCCTGAGTTACCTTGGCAAGACATAATCTGTAAGTTACCAACTACTTTTAATGTTTTGCAGTGCTTTATCACTTGTTGTAAATGTTTATTTACTTGATGTCTACATAAATCGTTTGCTATGCTAAGTTTAAGCTAAGCAATTTTGAAACATGTTATGTGTGTTGTGTGATATGTGACATGTATAATAAGTTATACACTCTTTTATTTGAGTTTTGTACGTATATTGAAATACTGATGTATTTTTGTATCTGTTTTGCAGTTTTACAAATTTAAGAGATGGTCTACGGACATGAAAGACACCCTGAGTCCTGTCGTTTCTGGGGCCATTTCTTTTGTGTTAAGCTCGCTGTCTAAGTTAAGTTAAGAAACACTTAGCTGATGGCAGAAGAATCCTCCTGTGACAGGCCTTCCAAGGCAGTTGTGGTTGCATTTATGAACAGCGCCATTCGCCAGTTTTGTGTTTCAAAACGCAGCAGCAGTTTACCCCACTCTCACCCACGGGAACAATGACAAGGTGATCTTCTGGCCTGTACTCCAAACCTTAAACTCAGCAGGGACATCCAAGCCCCATACTGCGTCATGGTCGTGGAGTTCAAGGCTCCTCCTCCTCCGCTTAGGGGAGTGGGGCGGCGCTTTCTCTGCATACACCACAAAGGAGCTGTCAGTGACATTCAAGGGCGTACAACTACGACCGTGGGGTTGGCTGTTGACACAGGTATTTTGGTACATACATAACAATCAGTCCGATTAGTCCCTCTCGCTGTGAATTCAGCGAAGCGGTACCATGCATTAGTTTGATACTTATTCTCGGGATCAGTACCTTGCCACCATTTGTTGCTAGATTTAGTTCTAACTACTTTGGTCTCTGGAATGTACATTATGAGAATCCAGGCTAGTGAGAGTAAATATCATTGCTGCAGAGTCTTGTCCTCTAATCAAACGTTGTGAAACAACTTCTACTGACTTTCGGGCCTACCCAAACTCTACTCGTCTGAGTCCACCCTATTATCAGACTTTAGCTCACTCGGCTTATCAGGTGGCTCTGCACCAATGATCTTTTTACCGTGGGACAGATGTATCCACGAGGGTCTTTCAGCTATTTTCCTCATATAGTCTGCTAAATTAGCTTCCTCCTCTGGTTCCCAATCATTTTTTAATCTATTTTTTATTGTTCCATTCATTCGCTATAGTTCCTATATTTTTAATCACTGCATTTACAAAAAGTCTAGCATTATCGCTTCTGATTATCTCTTGAATTCTATATCTAGGTATTATGTCTTTACATAATGCTTTGGCTACTGTCAAGGAATCTGGTGTCCTTGTCAGAAATAACTCTATCCACTTAGTGAATGCGTCAATTATCACTAGGCAGTATTCATATCCTTCACTTTTGTTTAATTCTATGTAGTCCATGTGGATTACTTGGAATGGATATTCTGGCTCTGGAAATTAACCACGTTTTGGCCTGAGGTTACCTTGCGTATTGTGTTTAGCGAATGTTAAACATGCTCTACAAAAGTTAAATCCATAGGTTGTATATATTGTTTATATTTGTCCTACCATCCCTCCTGTTGAGACATGTGAGACACCATGGCTCAATATTGCTGCCCATTTGTATAGGTTTTTTGGTAGGATTTTTTTTGTTTTCCGGTCAGAAATAGATGCTATCTTTTAATTTAGCGCCTTGTTTTTTCCAATAATCTTGTTCTGTTGGTGGACTTTGTTTTTGCACAGTTCTAAGTAAGTCTTGATCTAAGTGGTCGTGTTTTTGTATTGATGGAGCAAGAATTCTCCCTGTTGCTGCATCTTTTGCTATTTTATCAGCGAAAGCATTTCCTTTGCTAACCCTGTCAGTGCCGCTAGTGTGAGCTGGACATTTTTAGCTCTGATTCGTACATCAATTTTGAAAGTTTAGCTGTTTCTTCAGCATAATTTGGTATCCATGCTCTACAGTAGTTGGTCATTCCTAAGAAAGACATCATCTGTTTCTTAGTAATTGGTTTTGGGGCCTGTAACACAGCCTGTTTTCTGCTTTCTAGGATAGTTATTCCTCCTGCACTGAGACAGTGACCTAGTTATTTGACCTCTGGGCGACACCACTGCAGTTTACTTTTGCTGACCTTATGACCTTCTTCCTATAAGTGTAATCAGTCCCAACTGAAGTTTGGACAAGAGGTCACGCCCCAGCAGATTCACAGGGCAATTTAGATAATACAGGACTGATGCCTGGGCCCTCCAGGCCAGATGGATGGTCATCCACTATCTGTAGAGGCTTTGTAAGTCTTATCTTAGTTGTGGCTCCATTAGCTGTTCTTACATACACGGTTTCATTTGTTTGTACAAAGCCGGGTAATGGCTCGTTTAACGTTGTGCGACACGCTCCCGTGTCGCAGAGAAAGGTAATTTGTTTTCCATTACAAATTAACGTTATCTCAGGTAATTGGTGGGCAGAATACATTATTTCTTCAAAATTTAATTGTACCTCTGCGTTTATGTTCTCTGCGCTCATGACATCATAGAAATCTCCTTCATATTCTGCTCCTGCATACAATGGAATAGGCTGATAACCATGTTGCTGTTGATATCTTATCAGTGCCTCATCAAATTCTTCTATCACTCTGTCACACTTCTCATTTACCCTGTCTAGTCATGCTTGCTGTCCCTTCATTCCACCTGGATTTGATCTCTTTGTGCAGTTTCTAGCTATGTGATCTAGCTCTCCACAAATCCAACATCCATCTTCTCTACTTCCTGGTCATCCTCTGCCTCTGCATCTGCCTCTTTGTCCTCTGAATGGCTTACGCCCTTCCTCTGAACTTTCCCCTGGCCCTTCGTAAAACACTTCCTCTATCTCTCTGTCATCTTCCTGATAATATGCTCCTGCAGCTGTCTGTCTCTCTGCTACTTGAGCACTCTTCTTTTGATTTACATTTCCCATCTCTATAAAGTGTTTATTCACCCAAAATCTAATTGAGTCTAGGGACCCTGCATGTAGAGCATTTTTCAGCTGTTGTTGATGTGGCGGAATTGGGGGCTAGATCACTAAGATTGTGGGGGGAGCTTAGAGCCGAGTGGAAACTTGTTCCAAAAGACTCAGCAAGTTGCTGACAACGCCACCCGGGGAATTTCACCCCGGGAATTGTTCAACCTCTGGTCACTACTTCAGAGGCACACAGGTCCGTTATACCAAGAGGCAAGAGACGTGGTTCCTTGACACTACAATATCTTTTTATTAACAAATTACAAAATCACCCATAAAAACACTCGTAAAATAAAGGGGGAGGTGTTCCAGATCAGAGCCGGCTTACCTCGGGGCAGTGTGTCGACGGGGGTGAGTGGATCCCAGGGGGAGGTCACCGGGTGAACGCTAGCCACACAGACACACACACACACCCACACACACGTGACGGGAAGAAACCAAAAGTGGGCCCGGGACTCGCACGGCACAGACAAGAAGAGGGGTACCACCACCACGGACTCTAGTCCACCACCGTAGGGGCTCAGCGTCTGAAATGGAGGGATATAATGAATAGGGAACACTCAACACAGGAAAAGAAAAGAATTGAAAAGCAAAGACCATATGATAGGTGACAAACAGCCACCTATAATATTATAAAACAAGTACAAAGGAAATGATATTTTAACTAAACAAAATGAGATCATCTACACAAACTGAACATTAAACCCAAAACAATAAACACAACAAAAAGTCAACCACAACAACATGAACCGAAAACAGTGTAACCCCACTGCGTACACGTTTTAAAAGGAGGCGGAAGCTCAACTTAAAAGGCAGTGGTTTGACATGAAAGGTTAAAACCAGAACGGGCAGAACCTGGCCCAGCCGTGGCCGCCTCCTCTCCTTTTATTAGGGTTCCTCTTATCTGATTTCAAGGCACTTCCCATCTGCAGACCACATTCCTCCTTACCATAAAAGATCACAGTAGAGAAATACAAGTCGTAATAGATGAGAAAGAATGTTGGTACAATGAATGTGATAACTTTTCGTAAGATTATTCCAACACATAAAAAGTAGTGAATTAAATGAAGTCTCAAGGCATTTTAGTGGTAGAAGTACTTGAATAGGAATCGTTTCAGTCCTAGTTTTCAGTGTTCATCAGCAGATACCGATGTTGTGCCGATATCATCGCCCATCCCTAATTGGCGGTTGACCAGAATCAGGTGGAAATGATCTGATTTTTGAAAATCTTTTTTCCAATTTATGCTACTGTATACTTGTACTACTCCACTACATCAAAGAGGGAAATACTGAACGTTTTACTCCACTACTTTTATCTGACACTTAACATAGGTTTCTTTTCAGTTTACTTTTGTATCTCCACATTTAGGTATTTTTAGTTTGAATGTTTGTGACAAATTGAAACTTTAGGTGTTCATTAGATGAGGAATTTGCCCTACTTCTATAAAAGCTAAATACTTAATTCCAAAATCCTCTTGGATGAGCTGTATAAGACATTGTCTTCCAATCAAGTTATTTTCACAGCGAGGTATGAGTACTTTTATAGAAGTAAAGGAAAAAAATACTTTGACTGCCACTGTCAGGTGTTTTCAAAGTATCAGATCAAAATACTCAAAATGAAATAACTGGGACTCGAGGCAGGAAAGGGGACCGGGACATGCCCACTGATCTCACTCACAAATGATCATAATCGGCAAGAACAAAAATATTGGAGCATCCCGGGTAAATTAGTACATAGTACTTAATGTAATTCATTTAAGCTTGTGAACTCTCCTTTCTCGCACTTTTAAAAACCTCCAGTCTACATATTTAAAATACAATGTGAGTGAATGAATGAATGCATATATTGCATTGCAGGATACATCGAGAGAAGAAGCCCTCGCCTCAGTGACAGTTGGGGTGCTGACGGTTGTCAGTGAAGAAGCTCAACAGCAGTGTCTGAATACAGTGGACCTCCAGCCCATCTCCTCCGCCATCATACTTGCGGGAGGTGTATGTATGGCCTTCACTTGCAAATAATCCTGCCTGGATTGAGAAAGAAAAGCCTTTTATGAAAGCTGGCTGCCCACCTTTCTCCAGATAGAAGCGAAGGCTAACCGCATCAAAATCAAGAGGGCACACTGCACACTGGCTCCCAGTTCAATCCAAATTTATTGGTACCTGTCAGGTCCAACCTCTGAACATTTATTAATTCTGCAAGAAAGAACACACCAAGTTAAGTTTGGTTTTACTCGCGAGGAGAACGGACAGAGAGTGTTTCAGTTACAATCTCCAACCCGCTCTGAAAAACCTCTGCCGCCTCCTCTCCTTTTATTAGGGTTCCTCTTATCTGATTTCAAGGCACTTCCCATCTGCAGACTACATTCCTCCTTACCATAAAAGATCACAGTGGAGAAATACAAGTCGTAATAGATGAGAAAGAATGTTGGTACAATGAATGTGATAACTTTTCGTAAGATTATTCCAACAGTACCTGTACATATTTTTTTGTGCTTCAGGAGAGGGCATCTGGCAGTAGATACAGATACGCTAAAAATGCAGGAAAAAAACAGTGGGGCCCACACATGTCACTGGCTCACTGACAGGTTAAAAAATAGATAGATAGATAGATAGATAGATAGATAGATAGATAGATAGATAGATAGATAGATAGATAGATAGATAGATAGATAGATAGATAGATAGATAGATAGATAGATAGATAGATAAATAAAAGGAACCACTTAGATGCCACCATAAAAAACATGTTGAACAAATGAAAAAGAATAGGCAATAAATAGATATACATCAGGCCGAACTCCCTTAAATAACAAGACCCAAGAGTAAAATGCATTTAAGACTGATTTCGAAGAGAAATGGCAACAGGAACAAAGCTGGTCCTGTAGCGGCTCATCTTTAGTTTTGGGACTTTAAATCTACGCCCACATGGCAGGAGCTGGAACTCTCTGGCCAGGGGGTGGGAGTCGTCTCCAGAAATGGAGTTTACAGTCGCTGTAGCTGCCTGTTGTACAGCGACTGTAAACTCCGCCGTGACTCCCTGTCGTGTTCTCATCTCGCATTACACTAACCACGCAGGACACGTTTTCAGTTGACTGCTTTATTCCAGGTCCCCATGTTAACTCTCACACAGGTTTTAATCACCTCATGAACTGTACAAAAAGTGACGTACACTACACCCCCCCAATCAGCCGACTAGCCCATTTTATTAACTGACTGAGGCCACGTTTACACGTACCTGGGTATTTGAAAAAAACTGTGATATTTCTCTGTGTTTGGGCCGCGCGTTTACACATAAACACAGCTACGACTCACCACAAATGATGATTCTTGAAAACTTCAGCCACTGTGGAGATCTCGATAAACTCTGTGTCTCCGGTTGCATCTAAAGGGGGGAAGGCGATGATTTACATCACAATTAGTTTTTTCCAGGATTCTGATTGGCTATAATGGCTTCATGATTCTCACTACACTGCCCCCTACAGGTTTGGCATGCTCATAGCAGCTCTGACCCAGGTCAAGAGATGCCAGTGGGGAAAACCAAGATGGCGGTGTTGCGGGTGCCGCCATATTTGTTTCTCGGTCGCCGCCATCTTGAAATGGTGCTATGAGGAAGCATGGACGCAAAATGACGCACCGGTGTAGGTACCAGATCTGTCCGGGCTACCAGATCTGTCCGGGGCGGGGTTTGCGCATGCGCCTGAGCTACCAGAGCTGTCCAGGGCGGGGCTTGAACCCGCGCGCGGTGATGACGTTTCACATTATGATTGGCTATGATGGCATTTCGCATTTTTACTGGCTGCAAGTTTCTCCCGTCACAATATGAAGCTAACATTAGCTTTCGCAGTTAGCTTCGTAGCTCCGTGAAAAGCTAACAAGACTGTGTGAGGTGAACAGGACGCTACGAGAGGTTTTTTGCCTCTGAATGTCCCGAAGCAGCAGGGATCTGTCTGGTATAACTTCAGGATAGTTTATGGAGAGTCTGGTGGTGCTTCGTCTGATTTCATGAAGTGTCCTTTTTTGCCCACTTAATGCTGTAAAGACCTGTGATGGGTGACAGAGACATTAGTCTGTTTCTCATATGATCAAGCAGGTGAAACAATAAACGGAGTGTTTTCCAAGACTGAAGATAAATATTGTGGCCACATGAATGAGAAGGAATATACAGATATAATGTAGAGATAAGTGACTTTTCATTATATTACCAAATACACAATATTATAATATTGGACATAGCGACAAAGGTAGAATTCTTATGAAAAAGTTTATCCATCTATCGATCGATCGATCCAGCCTGTAATGTAGTTTGTTTATATGGAGTTGCCGTAGATCATATTGTGTGTGACGTCATTGACAGGCGCAGGCACGAACTCCGCCCGGAACGATCTGGTAGCCTGAGCGCATGCGCAAGCCCCGCCCCAGACAGATCTGGTAGCCCGGACAGATCTGGTACCTACACCGGAAGTGACGTATATAGGAGCCGACCCACAGGAAGTGACGTAACCACCGAACATGCAGGAAGTTACATCAAGAGATGCCAGTGGGGAAAACCAAGATGGTGGTGTTGAGGGCGGCGCCATATTTATTTCTTGGTCGCCGCCATCTTAAAATGGTGCTGTACGGAAGCATGGACGGAAATTACACAAAATGACGCACCGGAAATGACGTTGATAAAAGCCGACTCACAGGAAGTGACGTGACGGATCAAACATGCAGGAAGTGACGTGGCGGGACCCACTCGCTGTAAATTAAATCGGCGCCGCGTTGTTCAAACGCACATTTGTTGTTTCGTCTTTGGTTTCTTCACACGTGTACTCGAAGCTCAACAGAGTAAAGGATTGTCTTCTGTTAAGGTAAAGAATTGCTTTATTCTTTATGTAGAAAATCTCAGCCTGCACTGATAAGAATGAAATGGTAGCTGTAGTTATATCAGTATTAATGAGAGTAGGAATAGTTTTATAGTTATGTTAGGAGCAATGCACGTAAGATCAGCTGGAAGTTTATGTTGCTCTTTCTATCTTGGTCCCATGTGTTGGTTTATTAAAAACCTGTAATTTATTGCCACAAGAAAACTTTCTAAAGTAAAGGTGGGTTGAAAAGCTGTTTGTTGAAATGAAAAGAAATGGCAAAAGGACCTTCTCACTCCTTCAACCGCATCACTCAGGCCTCCAGCATGGAGCCAGACTCTGCTCAGCCTTGTTGGCTTTTAGTTTGAACAAATACAACATGTAACACACATGAACCATCACTCATCCACCTACATATCTACTGATAAAAAGATCACACCTAATCCATCTGATTCCTCAGCCTCTGCCTCGTGAAATGATGTTAGAGTATTGCTTTGTCTGAGCTTCACTGTGGTTACAGCTGACCTCTGACCTCTGACCCTGAGCTTCACTGTGGTTTCAGCTGCAGCAGAGTTAGACAACTTAGTCAATCATGTACGCAGCAGGTGTATACAGAATAAACTTTTGTTACATGGCTCATCGACATTTTGGGATATAAAATGACACGGGTGCAGTGAAGTGAAATGTAAATGTAATGCAGAATTTAGAATAGAGCAGAGTGGAGTTAGATGAGACACTTTTCTTATTTTGACCTAAAGGTAAGGAAATATGACGAATAGACATCCTGAAATAATTCTACCTTGTTTCTTTGTCAATAATTCCTTTCCAGTCATACATTATTTCCTCAAATAGCAATGTTTTCATTTCTTTTCAGAAATGTTTGTAGTGATTCCATCTGAGCCTGGAGATCAGTCACAGGCTGTTTTTATGATGATACTTCAATTTTCTCCTTCCTCAATCCACTTGGCTCTGGACCTTATAAATGCACTCTGAGCTTTATTCAGATAAAATCTACCTGGATGTACCTTCCAGTGTACTTGTGCTTCCTAGAACTGAACATGACCCATGAAGCCATGACGTAACTTTAGCCACTGACGTCATTCTGCCTTTTAAATATGGCGGTGACCGTAAACAAGCATGTCGGCAACCACAAACAAGTACGACGGTGCCCATACACCGCCATTATTTGATACCGCACTGGCGGGGTTTCAATTTTGAGAGTAGCATGGCACTGACCGTGAGCAATTATGGCGGCGACCGCTAACAAGTATGTCAGCGCCCGTAAGCTACATTCTTGATATCGCACTGGCGGGGTTTCAATTCTGGAGAAGCAAGGTCGCACTGCAGATCATGTACTCTTGCCTCCCACCGACAGTGGCGCTGTGAATGTGCTTTGGAACAAAATGGTGGCGACCTGCAGGAGGCGGCCATATTTCATGTACTAGCGCCTCCCACCGAGAGTGGCGCTGTGGTGGTGATTCAAAACAAAATGGCGGAACAATGTGGCGGCGATCACAAAGAAAGCAGCCATATTGTCGGCCATTTTGGATTCCCCACTGGCAGCCTCTCATATCTTTTTACCAAAATCAAAAATAATCGTTGCAAACTTAGGCAAAACACTTTTAAAGTATTAATTAACCATTTTAAGAATATCTTATACATTTCTAACATATTAACTTATTTATTACAGAAAACAACTGCCCTAAGGGCAACACAACAATATTTAATCATTTGAGAGAATAAAGCCCTTTAGAAGTCTTGGGCATTCATTTAAATGTTCATCAACAATGTCTGGATTCTAATTAGCTGCTATAAGTCCATTAACTTTGTTCTTTTTAACTGTTAACTGTGATAGTTTGGATCTTTTTGTATTAATAAGCCTGTTGAGGCGCTCTTACAAACCCTTTTCTGTGTACTTTGTCGCCCTCTTGTGGTCAGCTCTGCTGCCGCCGCTGTGCCTCATCTCCGCTGTCATGTGCGTCATCTGCCATTGTTCAACTTGCACAACTTCTCAATCAACAAGTGTCTATAAATGATGATCTATGACACTAAGCACGACTCAGTAAGTGTCATCGTAGCAAGACCAACACTTCCTTGTCGTCTTCTTCTCTCTAATTTGAGACAGTGAATAGACTCGTTGATCAAAGGCGATTTCACACAATAAGGTTAGTTCGGTCTGAGGGGAGTAACCATGTCTACTATAGAGGAACATTTGCTGTGAAAAAGCTTCACCAGGGTTTGGACATCATCACAGTCTGACAGAGCATGTTGACCAAATAAAGCAGGGACTTTTTCAGCTGTGTGTTCATTTATGGTGCGTCTTGAATGCAGTGGCGGTCGTACATTTCAGACCTCGGCCTTCAGTTTAATCAATCCACCCCCCAACATCAAAAAGCATTTCATTATGTAGAAATGCAGCATAAAGAGCTGTAGCATTGCTTATAGATATTCGTGTCGCCACAATAAATGGATTTACCGACGAAACAAAAACACAGTGCACAACACTCCTGCTGAAGTTCAGCTGCATAGAAATGCATCAATAACAACCTCATTAAATGTGAATATGGATGAGGAATACAGCAACATTTTACTCAGTAGAAATCCTGATTATTTCTACACAAAATCCATCCTCCTTTGTTTCCTCAGTCAGAGTTCACTTTCTCTGTCGAACAGGTTTTCTCTGTTTAATTTCCAACAAGAAGTCCTTTTTTATCACCAGTGAAGCTAAAGCTGAAAGTGGAGCTGCCCTCTCACATTCACACATAAGTCTAAATTAACTTTAGGGCTGAAAATGTCCGCTGGACAGAAGCAGTGGACACGGGATTCTCACAGCTGCCTCATGTTCTCACTCAGAATCTTCTGCTGAAAGAAATCAAGGAGATCAGTGGGACATTTTCCTGCAAAATCATTCATAGCTTACATGACACTTCTGTTCTTAACTGAGATGGATCCAAAAGTTTTCCAGGCGGCTCCAAGATGGAGAAGGTGGCTCGCTAAAGCTGCAGTTAGCTTGCGAGCTAGTGAAGTCTCTTTCCCCTGCGCCTCCAACTGGTGATATAATCTCAATTATCACAAGATTTGAATTGAAATCAGAGGAAAAGAGGCTGCCAGGCCACGAGGAACTAAAGTGAAACTAAAAGAACATCACATTGAGAATGGTTGCTCACGATCACCTTCCACTCAGAAATCAACATTAATTCAAAATAAATATGATTTTATGAAAATGTTCCATTTATACAAGATTACATGATGTTGTAGGCATACAAATGTGCAACAGCTTAAAGCATCCTAGGTAAATGAAATATGTTCAATAAAACAATGTGGCTAAAAATGTCTCTGATCCCTTTTTCTTGAACGACAGAATGCTCTGCTTTATCAATTATAATCTTAGAATAAGGCTTGCATATCATCAGAACCAGCACATCAGTAAACACTGACATGTAGACTTTATTGTACTTTGACGTTGCTCTGAATTAAACAGGCTGTGAAACTGTAATGTGACAAAATAGTAGATTTCCAAATGAAATTACTATCAGATAATCAATGGCCCAACACTACCACACTTCAACGAATGACTAATATCTCATCTCCCCTATTGAGTGCTGGACAACCAGGTGAGCCAATATTTACTGGGCTATTAAAGGGCAGCTGGGGAGTGTGGAGTTGAGTGAAAGCAAACTGGAGAAAGAGTTTGCTGTAGCTGCTATATGGTCTTCCATGCAGCAAAACACCGGAGGTGCTGATGGTATTTGTAGTAAGATCCTTAAAGACTTTGTAAATGAAGTCGCTGAGCCATTTGACTTCATGATTAATCTGTCCTTACAATCTGGCATCGTTCCACTACAGGCTAAGGTGGCAAAAATAATCCCAGTATATCAATTTGGAGACAAGAATGACATGCAAAACTACAGGCCTATATCAATTCTGCCAACCATGTCAAAAGTACTATAAACAGTAGTTTACACAAGACTAGTGAATTACTTAGAGGAACACAACATACTGGTATCTTCACAGTAGGGCTTGAGAAAAATAGTAGCACAAGTATGGCCATTTCAGATCTTGTTAAGGAATTTGATGATGCATTTGAAAGATGAGAAATTGGAATTGGAGTCTTTCTGAACCTTTCCCAGGCATTTGATACGATCGATTTCCAAATCTTACTTGGAAAGCTGCCGCACTACGTTGTCAGGGGCGGGGCTCTACAGTGGTTCAGCCAGGACGTTTATGGAAGACAGCAACACGTAAATATAAATGGTGTAAATTCCAAAAAGGAAAACCTAGAATTTGGTGTTCCCCAGGGATCTATTCTGGGACCTCTTTTGTTTATGTTTATGACTTTGTACATTGTTCTAGCGATATTCATAAAATACTCTTTGCAGATGACACAAATTTGTTTATGTCACACGAGCAATTTGAAAAGCTTCTGAATGAGCAACTTGATAAGGTAAATACTTGGTTTAAATGTAATAAATTATCAGTAAATATTTGCAAGACCTCCTATATTATTTTCCGCTCAAACAGTGAAAAGTACAGTGATCAGGTCATGAATATAAAAATAGATGGTATAGATATTAAAAAAGTTGATTCCATAAAATCTTTAGGAATCCATATAGATGAATTCATACATTTTGAAAAGCATATAAAGAACTAGTTAAAAATTGTCTAAAATTGTAGGCCTATTATGAGACAGTTGGTCCCAATAAACACACTATCATTGTCCAGATCTCTGTTTGAGCCTCACCTAAATTATTGTAACTGTATCTGGACTAATACGTACTCTACTTACACTCTAAAACTTCTGACACGACAAAAGAAAGCTTTAAGCATCATTTCATGGTCGATGCCAAACTCTCCAACAAATGCTCTCAAATGGTCTCCTAAAGCTTCCTGAAGTGAATCTTTATCACAATGCATGTATTATGTATAATGTTGTTAACAGGTCAAATACTAGATTGTGCAAACCCATTCCATTATACTCACCTTCTCACCAACATGAGGAATAAGCTGCTTCTAAAAGGGAAATATAGAAAACTAAAATGTACCAGTTTTAGTATATGTCATGAAGGTCCAAACTTGTGGGATGAGCTGGAAAGCAACTTAAAACAATCAGCCTCACTATGTATATTTAAAAGGAAACTAAAGAATCAACTACTGGAGAGTTATGCATGTGGTTTACACGTGGCTTAGTACTCACAGGGTTAAACTGCTTTCTCTCTCAACATGGATCAATTCAAGTACAAGATATTAATGCTAATTGGGTTTCTTCACACCACTGTACAAACTCACTAAGAACTTGGCCGCGACTGGTTTCATCCTCTTTGAGGAGGCTGACAATAACAGAGTCATCTAAGTATTTGATGATGGTTCTGTTGTCATGTCTGCTCCGAGCCCCCTAAGTTGTGTTTTCCCCCGTTTCCATGGAGATGGAGTGTAAACAGCCACACACAACAAAATGAAAGTTTTATGTTTTCATGTACACGGGCCAGAACATGTGTCTTTGGCTATAGAGAGATCATTTGTTTAATAGCTGATTTTTCCACCTGTACAGAGGAGGAGGAACACATTGAATAAATTAAAATGATGAAACATATTTAATTGGATCTTTAAGTACCACTTGGCCGTGTCCAGGTGTCTTTTTCTCTTGAAAATCAAAGCAGCTGAGTTTGAAATCATTTATCAGAAATACGAAGTAATTCCTCGATGGTCCACCAGGAGGCATCAGCAGACCTCAGCTGAACAAGGAGTGTTGATCAATCCCTTCTGACCTGCTGCACAGCATTTATGTCCAATTTACTGACCCTTCACATGTCTTGACTCTGCTGTGAACACTCCACACTCACATTTATTTTCTTTGATAAAGATGGAGAGAAAATCAGTTTGTCTTTTGAGGGTTTTTATTATTATCTGATTGGTTATGCAGGGAAGAGGACGCCGCACAGGAGACAAAGAACACACATGATTTATAGGACAACAGAGGAGTTGTGTGTGACACACTATTTCTTACTAAAAACCTCAAAGTTGTTGACACAAAGTATGAAAATGAAGCTGTGCAGGCAGATAAAGAAGATACAGAGAAAATAATGGATGTGTAAATATCAGTAATTCATGTAGTAATTTAAAAAAAATTACTGTTCAATTTCTGAGATTCTTAAAAAGAAATGATAGAACAGATATAAGCGCCCATTGATTAAACTTGTCAAAAATCAAACAGCATCAATAAGATTTGTTTTCATTGACTGAATTGAATTGATTAAAAAAAGAATTTCCTCTGTGACTAAAAAGGTTTTCTGATTCTGATTCATGATTGAGTGTTTCTCTCTGTCCAGGCTGTTGAGCAGAGCCCAGATTGGAGCCGATCATCGTCTCTCAGGTCACTTAAGATCTACTCCTTCGCCATCGGCCACTGAAACAATGAGACAAGAAAATGTGTCCATGAATGTAGAGTTTGTTAAAATATCTTTTTCTCAGAGGAAACAACAAAGTGAGTTGGACTTTTTGTTTTCTCAACAAAATCACAAAACAGTAGTAAATGTGAAAACAACAATGTTGTGAAGGACCTGAAGGTAAATACCTTCAAAATGCTTCTGCAATGACGTTTCCTTCTTCAGTTGGATAGAAGGCCACAGCTTTTGAACCAAATCTTCAGCCTTTTGAAAATCCAAGAAGTCGTGCTTCCTTTTTTTCACGTATGGTGCTTCGAACATCTCGCAGTAGGTGAGGCTGTTTCCCAGCTGATCCTTAGTGAGTATCAGCACCTGACATATGAGGTGAATTTTAATAAACACAAAGTTAAACTTCAATATTCCCTACAGTCACAGTAAAACACAATAACAGTGAATATAGAAAAAGAGAATATACGCCACACGTCATAATCTGTAATCCAACCAGATTGCAGATTATGAATGAGTGACTCTCAACATGGGTTGGGTGAGGTTTTGAGTACTTTTACTCGAGTACAGGTCAGAGTACTTCCTCCACTGCTGGACAAGCAGATCAGTTTCACATTCGATGGATAAAATCATTCAAACAGGAGTGATAAAGTAGCGTTAGCTTGTTAGCAGCCGTTGCTAACCAGTGTTGAGTTTAGCAGGACTGAGAGGCCTGCAGAGACACGCAATGACCAAGAAAGACAAGAACACAATCGTCTGAAAGGCAAATTAAAGTGTGATGAAGGTGAAGATGAAGGTACCTCTTCTGGCTCCAAGTACAGGGCAACGGAAACTTGATCCCAGACATAAAACTCCTTAAAGCCGTTGACCGCTTTAATCTGGTTCTCACTGACGTCCATCTAATACCTGACAACAAGAAGCAACAAACACAACCAATCAGTCAGTTGACAAACCATGAGGACTTTCCACCGTCTCACTGCCACACAGCTCAAAGTGTCAGAGTTCGTCATGAGAACGGAGCTTCAGGTTCTAAAGTCAAAATGTTCCTGTGACACACAAGTAAGAACATTGATGAAGAACCTTCATTTTCATCTGGTCGACATCTCAACATGAACTGGAAAGAAGCAGTTCCTGGTTCTGGACTAGAGTCAATGATTGAACCACATCTTGAGTTTTTCACAGTTCAACATGTGATGTAATCTGCCTTTGTGGAGTTTATTTGTCTTCCTCTTCTTCATCACTGCTGCCACCTCTGGTGAAAAGAGGTCAGTGCTAGAGTTTCAGGACGGTGTGAGGCGTAAAGTGAATCAATATTGTGGATCTCAAGCTTGTGAAAAAGTAAACAGCTTGTTCAGCTGGTTCTCTGGTAGAACTAAGAACCAGCTCAGAGGCAGCGTCTAGTTTGATCTGGTAAAAAGTGCTAACAGTAGGGTTGCCAACTCCCTGAAAAAATAATTATGGGACACCTCACTGGCAAGCCGGCCGGCCTGGCGTGGTGACATTGTTTTAACTCTTTATGTTTGTGTGTATGAAACATTTTTTTTTACTGTTTGACTTGAACCTGAATTTTAGTAGATGCATATTATTTATGATATGAACACAATGAAAGCAAATTATTTAGAAATGTCTTTTTTTCTGCAAAATACCAACATTAACAGAATAAAATCTGTATTTTTCTTAAATAGAAACCTTCATAGAATAAAAATACATGTTTCTTTAACAGAACTTCATCTGGCTTAAATGACAGCAGAATAAATACAAATGAACTTAAAATTGTATAAATTGATAGAAAACAATAGAAAGCAGAACATTCCTGTAATAATGCACATTTAGTACAAAAAGTAAAGTGCAAACAGAAAGTCTGTGGAAAAGTTCTAAACGTAGAATATTTGTTCCTCATAGTGAATGACAGTCGGCTACGGCTGAAGTAATAAAGAAAAAAAGATTGAACTTATGAACTCAAAAGCTCAACGCTCCATCACGTAAAGACAGAATATTTGTTTCATTAGTATTTCTGTTGAGCTCTTACTGCAGTGAGGACTTGTTTGTCTTTCAGTGTTACAGAGTAAAACTGATCAAGACATTTCATCATTTAAGGCTGACAATGAGCTCACTTCTAAATATTCAGCAGAACATTTGTTCCTCACATCAGTCCACTTATTCTTCATGTAAGAAGGAATCCTCTCCACAAACACAGTATGAGCTAGACGCTGAGGACAAAGGAACAACACCCTGGATGTTGGGGAGGAACAGGAACCTCTCTGCTGTTCTCTTGAGCCGCGGTTCCACCGCACTTTCTGTGCCGGAACGTCACGGGGCGGGACAGGTTTTTGTTTGGTCTGACTGAAAAAGCTGTGGATGGTACGGAAAGAACCCGTGACCACCGGCTACAATTTTCCACCACCTCCCCGTTGAGGTACCTAGCACCGAGGAATCGTCTGTGAGGAGGAGCGACGACGCAGCCGTCTGCTGATTGGTAGTGAGGATCGCCACTCTTGACTTGCCCATAATATTTCAACATTTCATCGACCGTAAACCCTCCTGTTGTTGTTTACATACGCCACTTTGCACATACTGTTTGTTTTGTTAACTGGGTTTATTGAAACGTCGGCGCGCCACACAACACCGCCGTCTTTCAACAAGGTGCAGATGCTCCTCTCAGTAACTGGAGATGTTGGAATAATCTTACGAAAGGTTATCACATTCATTGTACCAACATTCTTTCTCATCTGCTACGACTTGTATTTCTCTACTGTGGTCTATTATGGTAAGGAGGAATGTGGCCAGCAGATGGTGAAGTGCCCTGTAATAAGATAAGAGGACCCCTGTGATCTATTATGATAAGGAGAAATGTGGTCAGCAAATGGTGAAGTGCCCTGAAAGAAACACAGGAGGAACCCGAATAAAAGGAGAGGAGGCGGCAGAGGTTTTTCAGAGCGGGTTGGAGATTGTAACTGAATCACTCTCTTCCGTTCTCCTCATGAGTAAAACCAATCTTAACTTGTGTGTTAATTTTGTCTTGCAGAATTAATAAATGTTCAGAGGTTGGACCTGACATTTAAATTGGTCCTTCGAGCCGGATGCCAACAACGCCTGAGGATTCCGACAGACGCGGAGATCAGCAGAAAGACCACGGCCGTGGCAGGCTCACTAGGTGAGACCTAAGCTCCTTTTCCGGGACTGGTGGTCTCCCCAACTGTCGGAGTCCGACGGCTGACGGCATCCAGGAGCAAGACAGAACCGCACCAAGGGTAAGTTGGTTGTTTTTTTTAAAAAAAAAAAAAAAAAAAAAAAAAAAGACTGGCTGACCTGAGAGGGTTGCAGCGCAGTAGTAAAACCCTATAATCCTGGGCACTTATAGGTAAAATTAAGAAAAGACACTGAGGTTGACGGGGCCTGGAAAATACTCGTTGTATAGGACGGCTGGGTCCGCGGTTCTTGTGTCTCCGAAAATCCTGCGCTAAAAGTGTGAATGATGATGAACGTGTGGATGTACTGAGAACCACTAGGTTTCGGGCATCATTTAAAGCAACAGGAAAGTAAGTAGTGGGCTGACGTGGGTGCACAGGCAAGAATTCTCCACCTGAGAGGGTTGAAGCGAGAATTACCGCGTTCAGTTACAAATTAACCACTACCCTGTTGAAGAAGTAATAAAGCGGAACCATAGACTACCCTATGTAGTACGGTCCGTCCAAATTTAATTCAAAATGGGACAAAAACCACGTGAAACATTAACATGTAAAGATTAGAAATTTGTTTCAAATTAGGATGCGGATCTGACAAAACATTTAGACATTAAGGATAACTAAACACGGGTTCAACGGGAGCCTCAATACACAGAAAATTAACCCGGCTGAGAGATTCGATAATAAAAGATACCAAGGGAAATAAAAAAAAAATTAAAAAAAATTTAAAAAAGGGAGGAAAAGAGAAGGAGAGAGAGAAACAAGCAAAACAAGATTTAATGCTAAATAAAAGAGAAGATGATCAAATAGGATATGTGCCGTCTAACATACTCAGAGCGAAGAGAATGAGACAAAGGCAGGAGCAGAGAGAGGAAGAGCAGGACAGTGAAGACACAGAGGTAACTTCATTAATAAGCCCTAAAAACCCTGAAACACCAGCAGCTCCACCACCATATCCAGACTCGCCCTCTGGGGGTGCAGTCCGCTCAATATCTCCAGAATTAAAGGCACTCCCAACAAGGTTTTCACCTCCTACAACCAGAAGCAAGACCAAAAACAAATGTGACTGGAGTCAGAGCCAAAATCCTTCAGATCCTCTGCAGAGTAGAAAACATGTTGAGACTCAGCAGGTGTGGATGGCGGTCACAGGAATAGATTGGCATAAGATAGTGGGAGATTGGAATCCTTTTGATGACGATGAAAACGCCCTGACTCACAACGCACAGGATTTAGTACAGCGTGTAACCAATCTTCGAGACAGAGCTACAACTCAGTTTGCTCCAAGAACAAATTATACAGTCATAGGGAGAACTAAACAGAGAGAGGATGAAACTTTCGAACAATACCAGATCAGGATGACCAACATTTTTAGAATCCACAGTGGGTTGCAACCAGACAATAACCAGCAGGGACCTCATCAACAACAGCTGAAAAATGCTCTACATGTAGGGTCCCTAGACTCAATTAGATTTTGGGTGAATAAACACTATATAGAGATGGGGAATGCAACTCTAGAGCAATATATAACACTTGCGCTACACGCAGAAAAAGTCACAAAACAAAAGAAGAGGGTTCAAGTGACAGAGAGACAGACAGCTGCAGGAACATATTATCAGGAAGATGACAGAGAGATAGAGGAAGTGTTTTACGAAGGGCCAGGGGAAAGTTCAGAGGAAGGGTGTAAGCCATTCAGAGGACAAAGAGGCAGATGCAGAGGCAGAGGATGACCAGGAAGTAGAGAAGATGGATGTTGGATTTGTGGAAAGCTAGGTCACATAGCTAGAAACTGCACAAAGAGATCAAATCCAGGTGGAATGAAGGGACAGCAAGAATGACTAGACAGGGTAAATGAGAAGTGTGACAGAGTGATAGAAGAATTTGATGAGGCACTGATAAGATATCAACAGCAACATGGTTATCAGCCTATTCCATTGTATGCAGGAGCAGAATATGAAGGAGATTTCTATGATGTCATGAGCGCAGAGAACATAAACACAGAGGTACAATTAAATTTTGAAGAAATAATGTATTCTGCCCACCAATTACCTGAGAACGTTAATTTGTAATGGAAAACAAATTACCTTTCTCTGTGACACGGGAGCGTGTCGCACAACATTAGAAGAGCCAGTATCTGGCTTTGTACAAACAAATGAAACAGTGTATGTAAGAACAGCTAATGGAGCCACAACTAAGATAAGACTTACAAAGCCTCTACAGATAGTGGATGACCATCCATCTGGTCTTTGGGCCCAGGCACCAGTCCTGTATTATCTAGATTGCCCTGTGAATCTGCTGGGGCGTGACCTCTTGTCTAAACTTCAGTTGGGACTGATTACACTTAAAGGAAGAAGGTCATAAAACAGCAAAAGTAAACTGCAGGGGTGTCGCCCAGAGGTCAAATATCTAAGTCACTGTCTCAGTGCAGGAGGAGGAACTATCCTAGAAAGCAGAAAACAGGCTGCATTATAGGCTCCAAAACCAATTACTAAGAAACAGATGATGTCTTTCTTAGGAATGACCAACTACTGTAGAGCATGGATACCAAATTATGCTGAAGAAACAGCTGAACTTTCAAAATTGATGTACGAATCAGAGCTAAAAATGTCTGACAAACTAACATGGAACAAACCAGCAGAAGATGAATTCTGCAGAATAAAGCAGCTATTGATCTCCACAGTAGCTTTAGCATTACCAGATTATAGCAAACCCTTCGTACAAATGTCTGATTGCAAAGGCAAATTTATGACATCGGTGTTATTACAACAACATGGAATAAAACTAAAACCCATAGCCTACTACTCCTCCAAACTAGACAATGCAGGCAGCAATGATATTTACTCTCACTAGCCTGGATTCTCATAATGTACATTCCAGAGACCAAAGTAGTTAGAACTAAATCTAGCAACAAATGGTGGCAAGGTACTGATCCCGAGAATAAGTATCAAACTAATGCATGGTACCGCTTCGCTGAATTCACAGCGAGAGGGACTAATCGGACTGATTGTTATGTATGTACCAAAATACCTGTGTCAACAGCCAACCCCACGGTCGTAGTTGTACGCCCGTGAATGTCACTGACAGCTCCTTTGTGGTGTATGCAGAGAAAGCGCCGCCCCACTCCCCTAAGCGGAGGAGGAGGAGCCTTGAACTCCACGACCATGACGCAGTATGGGGCTTGGATGTCCCTGCTGAGTTTAAGGTTTGGAGTACAGGCCAGAAGATCACCTTGTCATTGTTCCCGTGGGTGAGAGTTGGGTAAACTGCTGCTGCGTTTTGAAACACAAAACTGGCGAATGGCGCTGTTCATAAATGCAACCACAAGTGCCTTGGAAGGCCTGTCACAGGAGGATGATTCACAGCTCCATCACCACTGCCATGTTGACGCTGACACACCAACCCGAGATGTCCAGGCCCAACAGAGATGAGGAGGAGGCTCTCCTCTCCGTGTCTGGTTTCTTTTTTCATGTTCTGATAACTATGACGTGATGCATATCTAAGAACAATCATTCAAACATTCACCTCTTTGAGTGTAAATCTGTTTGTTTTCATAAACATGACCTTACAACTGAAAATCTTACTGAAGAAGTTGTTGAGTGAATATGAGAATTTGTGCAAATAAGATGATAAACAGGAGGGATGTCCTGTTCATTTTTTTTTTATTGTGTCTTATGGTGCTTCATTGAAGAAAAGAGTGATGCGTTTGTTTGAGTTTTATCCTATAGGTGTTGTCTCCCATGTAACTGCTATGACGGTGCTACTTTCATTCATTGTTTCTAAAATTGATTAACGCTGTATTCGTTCATGTGATAAACAGGAGGGAAATGTTGGAATAATCTTACGAAAGGTTATCACATTCATTGTACCAACATTCTTTCTCATCTGCTACGACTTGTATTTCTCTACTGTGATCTTTTATGGTAAGGAGGAATGTGGTCTGCAGATGGTGAAGTGCCCTGAAAGAAACACAGGAGGAACCCGAATAAAAAGAGAGGAGGCGGCAGAGGTTTTTCAGAGCGGGTTGGAGACTGTAACTGAATCACTCTCTTCCGTTCTCCTCGTGAGTAAAACCAATCTTAACTTGTGTGTTAATTCTGTCTTGCAGAATTAATAAATGTAAAGAGGTTGGACCTGACAGGAGAGGAGGAGATTCAGCAGTTAAATGGTCCATTCTAATGCATTAATGCATTGTGTACTACGAGATACTACATTGTGACGTGATAATTAGTAGGACTAGTTGATATTGAACGAACCAAACACCAAATAATATGTTACTGAAGAAACATAGTTATTTAAAAGCACATAACTGAACCAGTATAAAGATATATACATGAATATAATATATACAAAGAGGTAAACAAAATCAATACTAAAAAAAATGTAACTTCAGAAGCTACATACGGTCCACTTTCATCTTGAGTTGCTGGACTGGTAGAATAATGCTATAATAACCTTTGAATTCACACTTGAAAGTGTTTCTTTGTTGTGGCCACAGTATACGGGATGAATTCTGCCAGATCACAAAATTGCTAAAGGAAATTACTCCAACCTCAACATAAAGTCAATTTTAATGAAACATTCTGCTGCAAAATACAGTGAAATGTTTTTGTTTTTTTTAAATCCTATATAACCACCTTGCTTGGTGGTTTCTGGGGCTCATTGGAGCGTGTTGCGGCCGGTTTTGGTCCACGGGCCTTATGTTTGACAAAAGTAAACTTCACAGCAGCGCCCCCTACTGGAGGCTGTCCCTCATTAAGGTGTTAACAGTTAAAACATCTCTGTGCGCAACTATTTAACCGCTCTTACCGAGTCCCTAGTCTGAGGTTCTACTGGACACATAAGCTAGACGACTTTGAGAAGCTGTGCCTGTTTTTTCGTTCGTCGTTTTCAAAGATTGACCGTCCAAATGACGTCTGGAGGCTCGCTGCATTAAACTGTTCGGTGAAATGGAGCTGCTGCTACTTAAACTGGCTTTAGCAGCAAAAATACTGCCTGTGTTCAGTCTGTTCCACCGATGTATTTGTTTCTATATGATTTATCAATTGTATTTATTTTTTATATATATTATCCATCAGTTGTATTTCTTTGTTTCTAACCATCACTAATGTTAAACATAGTTTATCACTACCCTGGCAGTTGTTTCATTCTTACCTGTCCACCAGGCAAAGCTGCTCAATGACCATCTCCATGTCATTGAAGGAAATCTTCCCACATGCAGAGAGCAGGGCGGCTCACTGCGCCGGCACAGTGCAGTGCGCTTTATAATTGTTTTCACGCACTTTTTCCTCTGAGATGTTGACTTCTTCTCATTCCTCCCTGTATTCCTGCGGCCTTTTTTTTTTATGTTTTTCCGGAGGAGCATTGCTGGTCAAAGGTGTAATTTCCAAATTTGACACCATGCTGCTTTGTCAGCTGGTCCCTTTTCAGCTCAATACGGGACACGTACTTTTGTTTGCAAATACGGGACGATTCTATTTTTCAAGGGACGGTTGGCAACCCTAGCTTGCAGAGAGTATTGGGGCTCTGCAGAGGTTCACCAGTCGGTGCTTCTGAGGTATCTGGTTTTCCTACCTGTGCGTTCCACACATGGCCTGAGACCTCCAGAGGAAGTGTCCATCGATGTATTTACAGACGGCGTCTTTCGGCTGGTCTTCCAGGAGAGGACATTTGGAGTAGTCAGTCTTCTGAGGATACTTGAAGAACCTCTCATGCGTTGGACTGTGGACCAGCACAGTGTATTCTACTTCCTGGGGGAATACAGAGGTCCTGCACACCTTCATGACAGGTCGCTCTCCAGAGCAAAACTAGAGAAAATAAAAGAAGTTGAGTGAAGACTGAGTTCAGACTCACTGTTGTCATGACACAAGTGTTTTGTTGTGTGTAAAGCTCCGACATGGGAACATGAGTTAGGCCCTGTTTACACGACAACGTTTCACGTGACACCTAATCCGCAAAAAAAAAGGAGTGTGTTCACACTGCAGCAGCGGACACAAAGAGAACAATGTAGTTAGTATGCCGGGCCACTGGAGGGCGCTGTTACTTGATTTTGTAATGAAACTACACAGACGTGTGCAGAGAACAATAAACTATAAACGTGAAGAAGATGAAGAGAACCCGACAGCCGCATGGACTGATGACACATCGGATGCTATCAGGGGTGAGTCTCAACTATTAAACTACTGATCTGGACGATAAAACTAGAATATAGACCGCGAGTCGTATCACTACGCGGCCGCCATGTTTGTTTACAACTTGATGAGGGGAGGGAGAGATGTGCAGTAACAGGCTCTGTAGCCTCCATCAGTCTCCGCAGGAGGGATTTGCGCCTTGAAAGAATCTTTCCTCCTTGGGAGCTGGATTAAAAACTTTGCAGATACAGTGCACACTCGCGGTCCATAGTCTAGTTTTATCGTCCATATCAGTAGTTTTATAGTTGAGACTCACCCCTGCGTCATCAGTCCATGCAGATGACGGGTGCTCTCCACGTTTATAGTTTATTGGTCTCCGCACACACGTCTGTGTAGTGTTATTACAAAATCAGGCAAGCAACAGCGCCCTCCTGTGGCCTGTCGTACTAACTACATCGTTGTCTCTGTGTCTGCTGCTGCAGTGTAAACA
The DNA here is from genome assembly GCF_963383615.2 of Lipophrys pholis. NCBI lineage: Eukaryota > Metazoa > Chordata > Actinopteri > Blenniiformes > Blenniidae > Lipophrys > Lipophrys pholis. The sequence continues at coordinate 23,025,331 of NC_137634.1, read as the reverse complement.
CACTTTTTTTTTTATGGATTTGGTGTTGTCACGTGAAACGTTGTGTAAACGGGGCCTCGGTTACCTCAATTTACCATTTGAAACACACCCTCATCTTAATAAATCTCCTCACCTAAAGCCATAAAGAGCACACGATGTGGTACAGTCACAGTAACCGGGAAGTGGGAAAGTTCTGATTCTAAAGGGGGAAAAATACATCTGAATGTTGTCAAAGTGGGACGATTAAGAACTCAAGTTTCATGTTTGTGGAGAACGACACTTTTTAATGACGCCTGTTGTAATAAACTATCTGTGTTTCAGAAAGTCTTTAAATATTACTGACATTAGAATCATAGTTTCATTCATGTCTGATTTAAGAATGATGACAATTTAGAAAAAAAAGTTCATCCTCACATAATCTGCAGAAACACGAAACGATCAAACACAGAAGAAATGATAGGAGTGTGATCTTGGTACCTGCTGGCTGTAGGCGTTCAGGACCTCCTGCAGGGAGAGAGTGAAGCGGAACGAGCCGTAAGTGGACTTCTCGGAGAAGGCCGGCGAGGTGGCAAACTTCCTCAGGAAGTTGTTGGTGGCTTCTTTCTGCAGCACCTTTGGGAAAGTTTCCTTCAGCAGCTTCTTCTCAGCAGATCTGATCTCCTCGGGACCCACAGCCAGATTGAACCACATCAGACACTCGTCTTGTGAACCTATGAAGCCGCTGTCACTGTAGATTCCTTTCAAACCGCTTGGACCAGTGTCATGCTTCAAATTAGACACAAGAAACTCGGGTTGGGGGTAACGTGGGATATTATCGCTGTAAAGATAACGGTTTTGTTTTTCCTTTGCTCTCAAATCATTCAGGTTCAAGTGCTCTCCATCAAAGTCAAGTTTTCTACTTCCCCTCGAGGTGTATCGTTCTGCCATGGTCAGATTGGAGGCGATGAAGATCAGAAACACGAAGTAGAAGAGCTTCTTGTTTGGAGTGAGTTCACCGCCTGCTGCCTCAGAGAGAAAACAGGCTTCTTTCTTGCCCACACCCACTCATACGCTGACGCTGACTCACAACTATGGAGCCTCTGAGCAGTGCTGCCAGATTGAGCCTGTTTCAGTTCCCTTTTTTTCTTTCTTTGTTCAGTGAAGTTGTGTTCTTATGGCCACTTTTTCTTTATTGACATTGTGTTTGGGCTGGAAACAGTGAGTCAGAGCTGTCAACCCTGTGGCCAGAGAGAAGAAGAAAAGAAAAGAAGAAAAAGAAGCAGGAAAAAAACCTTTGTCCTATAAACAAGTGTCAAGTTAGTGTTAAACCCGAGTGAAGATTATATGTAAAAACGCCTTGTTGTGAACAGCTTGAACCTTTTATTTTAAACTGCAAACAGGCAAGTTTTGCAAATGATTTACTGGAACTGAAAACAAACAATTTAATACTTAAAACAAATAAAAGGATATCTTAACAAAAAATACTGGAAGTTTTACACATTAATTAAATTTTTTCAGGGTGTTTTTCCACTCTTCAATGATCTTTCCAGATGATGGACTGTTTTTGAATTGTCCTCTATCTCAAAAAGAGAAGTGATGTTCACTCTTGTTAACTGGGAAAGTAAACCAGTCGATGTTACATTGATATACGAACCAGAACATGTACAGACGACTCGCTGATTCACACACGCAAATACCACCTAAAAAAAAAGACACTTTAAGACAAGACATTCATTTTGTTCATGTCTGGAACAAAACAAGCGCCTGGTAACATCCACTGGCTCGCAGAGATTTCTTAGAATCAGCTCTTTTCAGTGAATAGAGAGCACTTATTAAGATGACACTTTTATGAATGCAGTTGTAAACAAATACAAGCAGGCACTAGAATAGTCCTTTTTATAAAATGCCAGGATTTGGGGGACTGGTTTACTTGAAATGACAGTTACTCTGAGTTTCGTAAAATCTAAAGCCAGCCTCAGGAACACTTCGATCCATCTTTGAAAGCATTTTAGGACTTTTGCCTAAAAAAAGACTTTGAAAAAAAAAACCCAAAACAGTACTTATTTTAAGGTCTTAGATTTTGAGTCATTAATAAATATGAGCATATCTAAACATTTATGAACTTTAACAAACCTGGACACATTTGCAAAATTTTCAATTCAATTCTGTTTGCTTGTGTGCATTTAATTATAACTAGAATGAAGAAATTGAATCCAACCTGAAGCTTTTCAGACAATTTTCTTGAAAATTAAAAGAGTAACCGAGTTAGTAATCGCTGCTTGTTATGGCCATCGCGACATCTCATAGAAACATACCAGAACCAACCAGAACTAACTTTGAGTCAAGAGTGGGCAAACTAATTGGCTGAGGTTCCACACTGACGTTTGAAATGTGACAGACGAGCCGATAAGGAAAAAATAATGATCTATTTTCTTATATATTATCTTATAATGATAAGGAAAATTATTATATAATAAATATAATATAGTATAATCATGACTGTGGAAGGATTTTTTTCAAAATACGGCAAATACAGATTTATTCTATCACAATAGGCTTCATGATAACAAACAGCAACTTTAGCTAAAGACTGTATATAATATTTTATTCATTTCTGTAAACTTTATTTAGAAGCTATTTATCTGTACATCTTCTGTTCCTTCTTTTTTTCTGTCTTTTTTTGTCTTTAGTTAATTATAGGTTGTGGACAGGCCAAATAAGGTTTTCATTGTGCAGTATAAATGTCTAGTTCTCTGTAAATATGACCAATAACAGCTTCTGAGACAAAGGTATCTTGTGACTGATGTGGAGTCGCCGTCTACCAATCAGAAGCTGTTGTCGGCTCATGCGCCTCATGCGCTGCCTGGTGGCGTGCCAGGCATTTCAGGACAAGGTCAAATGAAGGCAGTCATTACTATGATGATTCGATTTATTTGATTTAGATTGTACCAATCTTCAGCGGGCCGGATTAAAAAGCCTAATGACCCGGATGTGGCCCGATAGTTTGCCCAACCCTTTGCCTTTTCTCTGACCAAATGAACATAAAGGGAGTTTGTCCATGTCACTGATGTAGAATCCGTGTCTGTCAGTGAATTCCAGCAGCAGGAAATAACTTACTGGCAGATTTCTTTTTTAGGATTTTTTTCTATCAGGATTTTCTCAGGACCTGGTTGGGAACAATTGAGCAGTCAAGGTTGTAAACCAACAATAAAAAATATTTTACAAAGCGCATGAAAAAAATAAAATCGTGTCACAACGCTGCGAGCAGGGTTCGAACCTGCGCGGGGAGACCCCATTGGATTTCAAGTCCAACGCCTTAACCACTCGGCCATCGCAGCTACGTCACACAAACAGGAACAGGTCAGTTTTGTTCTAATCTACACATGTCGGCCTTCCGAGTAACTGTAATTGTCAATGAGCTCTGAACGCAACCGTTTAATTAGATTTAGAAGCCAAACAGACCAGAGGAGCAACGGAGAACGGAGGGACAGAAATACTATTATAACCACATCTTGTTATTGTACTGCCACCTGCTGTCTGCAACGGGATACTGCGAACTAAATGGAAAAGACATTGGTTTTGCACTCATTCAGGACAATAACAAAGAAGAAAAATCTAATTCACACAAACCTGATTATTAATTTAATCCTTCAATAGAAATGTTTGATTATAACGAATGTGATGATGATGATGCAAAAGGAGGATGTTAAGGGGATGTACTGTTTGCTTGTTACTTTCTGTGTTAATTTTTTAGTTGTTTGTGTTGGCACATAGCATGTGCCAAAAGGGAGAATGTTGGATTATTTTAACTCGAATTCTTCTATGCAGTCTGCCATTTTGGGTTCACTATTACAGGGACAAAAGCTTTGCAGTCAACCATGTTTTTCCCTCCATTTGGACCATGTGGTTTCACTGATACTCAGACAATAGCCTGTTGACATGTAAAAGACAGCGAACCTCCAATCTGATTCCAAAACCACACGTGCATCCCTATTTATTACAAGTATTATTATTGACCTATGAGTCTCACAAACATTACGATGCTGACTACCCAAGTACAAAAGTTAAAGTCTTAAAACTCTAAAAAGTGTCTTTCATAATTCCAAGAATTATGACGCAGGTCCCCCACTCTACGGATTTAAGGTTCACTGATCAGAAACTGGCTCAAAACTCATAATATACACACAAAATCATAGAACATCATGAGAACATGGTTCGGGAACATGTTTTTATCGATCGGTACATTTGGGTGATCACCTTTGTGTTACCTCACGCACTATTAATCTAAACCACAGCGTCATATCGTAATTTATTAAGTCTCACAGTTAACTATTGTTATGTTGCCGCATTTCGAACTATGTGGGGATGTAGCTCAGTGGTAGAGCGCATGCTTCGCATGTATGAGGTCCCGGGTTCAATCCCCGGCATCTCCACCTTTTCTTTAAACGTTGTTTAACGCTTAAGTAAAACAAACATGACCTCCGTGAATATTTCATTAGACACTTAGCATTTTTCAGTTTACACTCCCTTAAATGAAAGTCATTAACTTATTTTGTTTCCAAATGATATGACCACATAATTCAAACTGTGTGTAATTGTTCTTGTGCTATTTCAGTGGAGTGTATTATTCCCATCGTTTTGGATTTAATTGACCAACAGAGCATTACACTGAAGAATGATCCCATTCTTACAGCATAAAGAAAAGAGGAAAAGCATTAAACTTTCAGACTCAGAAACAGGAAGAAATTTTAAAGTTTATTGTGACTCAGTTTTTATTACAAAATATCAACAAAACCACACACACACGCATACACAAAACATCGCTGTACACACACTCCAACCTGTTAGTGAAGAGTTTCATTCCAAACATTTTGTGTTGCTTTTGTCAGGACTTAAAAGTGGGAGATTTTTTAAGAAGTTCCTGTTTGACTCTGAAAACAAACATGTATATCCTCCCGTGCAGAGAAATGTGAGGCTAGCAGCTCGATCCAGAAGGAAACTCTTCACTAAAACTTTAATCTTATAACCAAAATGTAGGAAAATTAAAAAAAAAAAAAAAAAAAAAAAAAAAAAAGAACGGTTTCGTTTACATTGTTTACAGACACACCTCTGACTCACAGAAAAACATCAGATCTACAAAAATAGACACTCTTCCACCCTGTGGGGAGTCTGAAGCTGCTGATCGCCCGTCACCACGCGATGTTTGAGAGCAGATGAGGAGGAGAGCAGCTTCTTCACCGGTGACTCACAGCTCATCTTCAGGACCGTTCACAACGTCTGACCATCATCCACTGATTATACGTTCCACCCAAGAAAACTCATTCTTCTGAATGCGACAAACATTTTGATAATGTTGGCGTCCCACAGGACCACTGGGACCAACCTGAAACCAGCTGGCAGAACTTTTCAGTATTGATGAGTCAGCTGTGAGACCTGAACGATTTAAATCTCTAATCAAGAATCAATTTCAAATGAAGCGTTCCACAGGTAGCTGTTCTTGGGGAACTTTACCTTAAATTTGTAGTATGAAAGGCTGACATAATACCACTGTAGTTCACTAGGTGGCAAGTAGGAAGCCTTGACACCAAGTTTGTTTCTCAGCATTTGTCAGAATCAAGTTATATTTACAAGTGCCAATAATAATAATAGTTCTTTTCTTTTAAAACTGAGAGCAAACTTCATCCGCAGTAACCCACTGCATCCTCGTGTGGTAGAAAGTCAGATTATGAAGTGTGTTGGCCAGTCGGCTTGTTAGGTAACTTCACCATTACATCTTTATGTTATAGATAAATATAAAGAAAAAAAACAGATGACTATAAATAAGTTGTTTTTCTTTTGCGTCAAATCCACTTAATTTAGCTTGTGGAGTTCCGCAGGGAGCAATTCCGAGATAACTGTTGTTCTTTATCTCAACAAATTGGGTTGAATTTAAGAATAATTTTCATTATTGATGCTTCTACTGATGCCTACTTCCCCCCTCGGGTTGTCTGGTCTTTAAATTGTGATAAAGTTTCTCCTAAAACTGGAAATTTCTCGACGAGCTGAAGGTTTACAAAGTCAATGATACTGAAAATGGCTGCCGTTAGCTTTGAATGCTAATAATCGCTCAGAAAAACGCCATGTTTTATGGTGTGAACTTTTGTTTTAAAAAAAGGTTTGAAGCCCGGAAGTTCCGAGTTTCCTGTTGCTGTAAAAAGTCCGCTCTCCTCTAAGAGTCTGACCACATGTCGGCGGTTCAACGCTGGCGCGCTCTTATTGGCTGACGACAAGCTGCCGCAGGTACGCCTGCGTGAGGCCGCGCAGCTCTTCCAGCGCGTAGTCCTCGGGCATCGGCAGGCGGCTGATGTGTGGCGCCAGCTGAGCGAGCGGGACGCCGAGAGAGTCTGACGCCGCGTCGCTGTGCTGCAGGCTCAGCACAGCACGCAGGATGTTGGCCACCCGCTTCGCCATCTCTGCAACAATAAGGAGGCGCACATCGAATCAGAGTACCGCACACTCAGCGTGATTGGATACTGACATGCACACGCACAGCTGGACGCATGGAGCTGCACATTATACCTCAAGAGTCGTTAAATTAGTCTTCACTCAGTGCTCTCACCTGATTGGGCAAGGCGGTCTCTGGCCGTGCTGCAGGGAAGCAACTCGATCCGGCTGCACAGAGACGTCACGTCGCCATGGAGACGCTCCAGCTCGTATCCGGCGTTCTCCGTCTGATGCACACACCAAAAACACAGCAGGGCGCTCGGATAAAGGTTTCACAGCACCGAGGCCGTTACACACCCGCACGCTGTCGCACAGCGTACCTGCTGGATGTCCTGCAGAGTCTTGATGACCCGGATGTAGTCCAGGTAGACCCTCCCGGCAGTGTCCCAGTCCTGGATGGTGGCGCTGTGTTCAGGGGCCGACAGGCCCTGCAGGAACTCCAGCAGGTAGTCGTGGTTGTCGTTGATGATGCAGTCTGGAAGAGAAAACAAAAACACAGTGTCAGTTGCAGTTGTGTGAACAGTAGCGTCTCTCCTCCGACTCCTCAGGCTGATCTGGGGGTTGTCACCTGAGGCCAGGTGCTGGATGATCAGACGGTGACACTGGTTCCAGTGTCCGGCCTTGTACAGGTGCAGCGCCTGCTGGTGGCGGTCTGCGTCGCGTCGGGCTCGTGTGGCTTTGGCCTCGTGGATCCAGCGCTGCGGGATGAGCAGCCGCTCTACCAGGAAGCGCTCCCTCCTCAGGGACTCCTCTGACTCGCACAGCGACACATGGAGGGTGAGCACCTCCCGCACGGCTCGCTCCCGCTGACTGGAAACCACAGTGGGCGGTAGGATGACAACTCAGACAAAGGGATCAAAGCAGCTGTGAATGTGTGTCTCTGTGTGTGTGTGTACCTGTTGTCGGGGATGTGCAGCAGGATGAGCACCGCCAGGTGCCACAGTCCAGCGCTCTCCAGCTGAGAGGCGTAGCTGGTGTGGAGGAGTCCCTGTCTGGAGGTGCTCAGGTGCTGGTAGTGCAGCGCCTGCAGGACGCCCCACAGGTGCCAGCTGAGGCGGTAATCCAGCCGCCGCCAGGTGACGGTCAGGGGGTCTAGCAGCTGCTGCAGGCTGTAGTGTCTGAGGAGGGAGGGGCACGGTTAGGGGGCTGCACTCTCTTGTGTTACATACATGAAAACCGGGGGTGCCGTGGGCCTCACCTGTCACTGTAGAGTTTGAGCAGGTGGAAGCACAGGTCGTACAGCGGTCGCTTACACGCCTCCTCCTCCTCCTCCTCCTCCTTCTCCTCCAGGTAGGGGGGCAGCGGGGGGTAGGCGTATTTCCCACCCTCACATGAGCCCTGCAGGAAACAAACAGCCCGGTCAGACACTGTCAAGAGAGTCACCACATCCTCCACTGATGACGTGGCAGGCGGCGTCGGTGGCTCACCTGGAAGGCGGCTTCATATCTGGCCAGCGCGTCGGCCACCGAGGCCGTGGGAGGCAGCATGAACCAGAGGTGGACGGCCACACAGCGCTTCCAGTCCAGCTCCGAGCACACGTTCACCACCGAGTCTGAAGACTGCCACACCTGCGGGACAGGAAATACCGTCAGCACAATGTTTGGCGTCTCTCGATGGCATGTTCAGTTGGTCTTTGGAGCAGATTCTGGATGTTTCTGAGGCGACAAACGTGTCTTACGGGTTTTCCTGCGAGCAGTGTGAAGATGCGCAGCCGCTCCTCGGGCAGGTAGCAGTCGGTCTGCATGCGGTTCCAGTCGGCGAGCTGCAGGGCGAGAAGGTCCCGGCTGAACTGTGAGCCGGCGGCCTGAGACAGCAGCAGGGACAGCCGGTGGTCTCCTAAACACAAACAAATGGAATTTGTGAACTCAGAGGCTCCAAAAGCACAGGGGTAGAAGGTCAACGGGTTAAGCTCCACCTCACCCTCCTTCTGTGCGACGCGGCACGCCTCGCTGATGCGGTTCCCTGTAAGGTAGCTGAAGATGGCCTGTGTGTGGCAGCCTTTCCCCGCTAAGGCCACCTCCTCCTCCACCCTGTCGGTGGCGCCACGGGACAGCCACGCCGAGAAGCTCCGCCTCCTCTCCAGCTGCTGCTCGTAGTCGCCGGTCGAGGCCTCGGTGCCGAGCTCCGGGTGGTCCGAGGGACCCAGCCGGCCCCACAGGGCCTCACACAGCGTCCAGACCTCGGCCCAGTGACTCAGGATGGCTGCAGGGGCAAAAAGAGGGAGGAGAGCTGTTTCCACGGAAACGAACACTCAGCAACAGTCCGAAGAGTTCTTAGCTCAGCTATTTGCTGACTTGGTGCTGGGTACATAAACCTTTTTCATCCTAGGTGAAATAAGGAAAACTGTTTTAAAGTGTCGGTTTCTCACGGTCGGAGTCGCCCTGCTGCTCCTTCAGCTCGCAGATCCACTCGGCGTACTCCTGCAGCGCGGCCACGCCGGGCTGCGGCCGCACGAGCGGGCAGGCGGAGCCGTCTGGTGTGCTGACCGTGCTGTGCTTCAGGCAGATCTCCAGGGGGCGCTGCAGCACCGCCCGTCCTTCTTCCTCCTCCTCCTCCTCTTCCTCCTCGTCCAGGCTGGCCTTTGCTCGTGGAGGCTCCAGAGCCTCCAGCTGCTCCAGCACCACCTTGTAGGGGCTCTCGGCGAGTCTGACAGCAGAGGAAGGGAAAAAACAAACAAATGACTTCTTGAAAAGTTCAGTTTTAATGTGGAAACGTTCTCCGATTACACACATTTACCTTCATCATGGTTCAAAAAAACAACAAAACCACACACACACACACACACTTACGGTTTGTTTCTGGTAGGCTTGGGCAGGAAGCTGAAGTCGGCCTTGGCGCAGACTACCTGTTGTTTTGTGGGCGTGGCTGAGCTGAGAGGGCGGCCGCAGTGCGCCAGTGTCCAGCCGGGACCCCAGCCCACCCTGAAGGAGCGCACAGCAAACAGGCCGGTGTCCATCAGCAGGCCGCCCTGCAACAGGAAACATCTGCTGAGTCAGCACACGTTTACCTCGCCGAATCGAAACCTGTCGAGTCACAGCAGACTAACCAGGATGAACAGATAATTCGTGGCCTGGCATGCCAACTATATCGACTTCAGCGTTTTGACTGTTTTCCTTGTAAAAGTTTTTAAAACATTGCTGTGTAAACGCAAAACTTTTCTGAAATGAAAACCCAAAAATAGGGATGTGCCGATACCACTTTTATTTCCAAATGAGTAGTGTATGAGTACTTGTATTTAAGTACTCCCTAATACCGAGTACTTAGGCCAATAAACACCTTTATTTTTTTCCACAGATGTTATTTGTTCTTACATTGTGATGTACCAACATTCAAACTTAGTTATTTTATGGCACTGCCTCATAAATTGAAGAAAACATTTCAATAAAACTTTTGTGATCACAGTGTGTGTGGCCACTTTGGTCAAGCAAGCAACCACTAGTGTGCGTGAGGGAGAAAGTGTGCGCATGCGGAGCCGCTCTAACAAGAAGCTGTGCATAAACGTGGCAAATAAATACAACAAGTGTTCCTCTCAGAAACTGAGCTTCATGTCCTGCTTTCCTCCGGCTGTGAGGCGAGGGAGTTAACCCCGAAGCTGAGGACAACTTCGGCCCTGTAGTAGAAGTGTGTCTCCCCTGCGTCTTCGGACCACGGTCTGGAGACCAGAGCAGGAAGGGTTAACACTTTGTCGTAAACTGAGAACTAACATTTAACAAAAGTGCTTTCAATAAAACTTTATCAGAAACCGCAGGGTTTCCTCTACATTCATTTAGGAGTGACCTCCCGGGGCGGGGGTTGGGCTCGGGGGACCAGACTGAGCACAGGCACTATTTTGGCTGCTAAAGCCAGTTTAAGTAGCGGGAGCTCCAGTTCAGTCCACTGTTTCAGGCAGCGAGCCTCTACACGTCATTTGGAAGATGATTTTTCGAAAAAGATGGTTGAAAAAAAATTGTGCGCAGCTTGGTCGGCTTTGAGCAAGCTGTGCACTAAGCTGTGCACTAAGCTGTGCACTCCTCACTGCGCCTTGCAGAGAAGTGCCGCAAACCGCGGGCTGCTGTAAGGTGGTGTCAGTGGCAGCTTTATGGGTACGGGTACTCATGCCTGGTATGGAACCGATACCGGCATCGGACCTGAACCTGTCAAGGCCCGAGCTGCCATTCAAAGATAAACTTAAAATGCTTTATTTTTCCCCATCATGCTCCTCTCTCCCTCTCAGTACCCACCTTCCCCTGCGTGATGGATTCCTTGAGGGGCACGGGCCCCCCCAGTCGCCGGACCCCCACTGTTCTGATGGGAGGCTCTGAAGCTCGCGGTGGCAGCAGGAAGGAGGGGCCAGAGCTGGGCTTCGCCCGTGGGGCGGGGCGTGAGGTCTCGAACGCTGCAGGAGACCCCCGAGAAGGGGTGAGGGGCACGGCAGGGGAGTCTGACAGATGAGGGAGGAGGCTGGAGGTAAACCGAGCCTGAAGGAGACCACCGACTGGAGAGACAGAGACAGAGACATAGAGAGAGACATGCGTTCATTCACTCCTCCATGTTTCCAAAGACGGACCACACACAGACCGGGGCGCCATGTACCAGAGGGTCTGCCTGGCAGGACGAGGCGGGGGGACGACACGTCCACCGACATCTTCATCTGATCCGCAAACATGTCGCTATCATCATCCTCCTCCGCAAACAGAGATGCCTTCATGATCTGGAATCAACAGCTTTTATTAAAAACACATTCTGCTCTAAACATCACATTTTTATTATCAACCACATTCCAGCTTTCTTTAAAGAAATACCAAAATGTGTCCCACGTATCTGCAGGTGTGCAACGATTAACAGGAATACTGATTATTTAGCATTACTTTTTATGATAGTACCGTCTATAAAATACACTTGTATATAATCTTTTACTAGTTGTATCATTTTAAGGTAGCCTAATACTGGGTTTTTTCGCATCATTAAAGATTTCAGTCCAAAGCTCTCGGGTTAATTCACAGTGAGGTGAATTCAGTGATTCTGAATTTAACCAAGAATAAATGAAAACAGTAAAAATACTAAAACCTTATGATGATAAATCTTCGGTTTGAATTCGGTTTTCTTTTCCTCTGAGCTCTGTCATGTGGGCCTCACCTGCAGGGCGTGCGGGTTGATCCCCAGTGAGGACGCCATGTGGCCGGTCGTGGAAATGCCGTCGTGCTCCGCGGGGAACGAGCCGCCGGGCATCGTTTCCAACACTTCGCTGCCGTTCTCCTCGCCAGCCGGCAGGATCTCGGTCAGGCAGCTCTGGGTGATGTCAGCCATGTCGCTGTCCAGCTCTGCCATGCCGCCGCTGGGCGTGTCGATGATGATTGACTGGAGACAAACGTAAAAGGTAAAGAAAGGTGTTTTTTTTTTTTTTTAAACTCAAAATGAGTTTACGGCCACACTTCCTGGTTACCTAGAGCTCTCCTCTGATTGGTTAACAGAGGCGAATTTACGAACATGCAAACCCAAGTCATTCACTTACAACGATGGAGTGATACCAAAATTAGCCCCCCCCCCCATACTTATTTTAAAGTTTATCCAGATTGTAGGGAACACCTCCCAGTCAGAATTTAAGCTCCCGACCCATTTGCTTTGCCGGACTGTTCCATGACACTATCGACTCCAGTTGGAGTTCTGTCACGTTTCACTGAGCCGAGTCGCCGTAAAGCGCGGCGCCGATGATATGAGGCACATGTTTCTCTTTAAAAGTAGCTGGAATTTGTAAATTTTGTTGCGCAATGAGGTCAGGGAGTCTAACATTTAAGAACAGCCAGCAGTTCGTTAGCTGGGGCCAGAAAAGTTGTGATTTTGTCAACCCAGGTGGTTGCTCTAAAGTTAAGAACTTATCTGACCTGAATTTATAAAACCAAACAACAAAATCAGACCAATAAATGCACAAAAGTTGGAAATAAAATTATTTTTATTCAGATTTTAAAATTCAGATATTTCTCTTTAATTCTACTTCAATAATGTAACTTCATTTAATGTCATTACAATGTTGGCAGTTATTTCATTCTTTGTTTCCTTAGCAGAAAGGACTAGTATAACTCACTTGCACCGCTCCAGACTTCACTCGTACAGTTCAGTGTTTTATTAGTATAGAGATAATTCAATGTTAAAAATCATGTGATTACAATGTGTCTCGGGATATTTTACAATATATGCACATATACAAAAATAGAGCATGCTTATTACTGAAACCTTTCACAGTTGTGATATACAGAGGAGTACCCCAGGGTTCAGTGCTGGGTCTACAACTTTTGCAGATTATGTTATAATTTGTTCCATCTTTGGAAAATTGTTTGAAATCCTCAAAATTTGCTCTGATGCAAGTAATTTGACAGAATATTTTAACTAAACTGGTGATTTTCGAAAAACAAAGCCATTGCGTGACTGTATTAAAACTTTGTGATGATAAACAATTATAAAAACATTGATTATATCAAATGGCCGCCAGCCAACGTGTGTAGTGGGTTTTGCCAAGAGTGAAGGGTTTTTGAAACTAACTTTGGTATGAACATGAACTAAAAATAAGATTTTAAAAAGACTAAACAGTTTGACATCATTGGATGTGCGTGTCAGGCTACGCAGAGGCTCTGCAAAGGTTTTTCGAGGCTACTCAGGGGCATTATAAATGAGCCTTTAAATTTAGGGAAATCAAACTGAATGTTCAGTTCACAGAACCAAGCTTCTTCATTTATTCATTGAGAAGAAGGCGGAGAAAAAGTTTCAGCAAGAAAAGCCAGTTTCAAAATCACAAACTCTGGCATCCTGCCCCCTACTGGTCACCTGTAGCGCTGCAGGAGCAGCTGAATATCAAATAACTCCTGTCCTCTCTCTCTCTATATATATATATATATATATATATTTATATTTCCTTAAAACAAAGACTACATCAGCTCTGTCAAACACACACACACAGCCGTGTCAGTGAGGATGAGGATGAAAGGTATGGATGGGCGCAGGCTGCTCTACCTGAGCCTGCGGCGCCACCTGCTGCTGCTGAGGGGGTCTGCATGCCGGCACAGAAGTCTTCAGCTTCTTGGCGTCCACCTTCAGAGGGACATCCTCGTCCTCGTCCGAGTCCTGGAGGCCGTACTTGGAGAAGTGAGCCACCTGGGGAGAGAGGGAGCAGCGTCAGTCACACCCGATAGTGACATCACGATGATGTCAACTACTAACAACTTCATTAGACTTTTAAATAAAATCACAAACTTCAAACTGAAAATTAATTAAAAGGAGGGGAGCCCTGAACGGACCTCGAAGACCCAGGAGCCAGTCTCAGGACGGTACTCCAGGAAGCGGGTGCCCTGTTTCCACGACGCTCTCTCCAGCCGTCCCTCAAAGTTCATGTCGATGAGGCGCTCCGGACTCCGGATCTGCGTGCAGCTCGTCTTGTCGTTGGGCCACACGCCGTCTAGAGTCACCTCCGCACGCCTGAGGGTACAAAAAAGGAGCCATCAAACAAAGGAGAAGAAAAAAAGATTGATGGTTTGCAGGTTTTGAGTTGACAGTTGCTCTCACCGGTTAAGCCCCTCCCCCTCAGGCGGCTTGTTCTTGTCGTCCGGGTAGACGATGACCTCTTTGCGTCTGAAGTGGACGATGTCATCGAGGTTCAGTCCGGTCACGTTCACCTCACCGGGGAAGAAGACCGAGCCGTAACCTGCGAGGGCCAATCAGAGCGGAGCATTGAGACAAAAAAAAAAAAAAGAAAAAGGAAAAAAAGAAACAGCAGCAGATTAAAAACTCTTCAGACCTCTAGTTGGACATTAGTTACCTTTCCTTCCCACAGAGAAGTTTTCCACTACACAGTTGCCCTGCTCGTCCACCATCTCAGCCAGATCCTCCATAGATGGGATGGTGTAGTAACCCAGACGGCTCAGAATGATGCCTGAAATACACACAACACATGCCATGATACTTATTTTAATAACTTTAATTGAAGATATTGAACTCAAAGCAGTTAATCAAATAAGCTGCATCAATCCTTCCAGATATACATTGTAGATTCCAAGGAAGAATGAATTACTCGCTCTTCTACTCTTCCCAAGAGTAATCCACGCATAAAATGTGTGCACAAAAACATCACTGTGATATTTCAGCGAAATATATGTGAAGTTGAGGGTATTTCCTGTCACATACATTGATACCATGTGGAGTTCCACAGGGCGCAAACCTGGGACCACTGTAGTTCTCATCAGAACACTTTGAATTGTCATGTTTGAAGAGTCAAATATATTCTCGTCACCTGAAATCTTTATCAGATCGAGAACAGTATTGTTTTCTGGGCTTGTTCACAAACCAAAGATTTTAAGTAAAAATGCAAAACTATCGTTGCATTTTGGGTGTCCTTTGACATGATGAAGGTGCTCAGAGCGACTGAAAACTAAACCTTTCGAAAACGCTGACTTAGTCATCTTGTCAACGTGGGGAAAACACAATTTTTCTGAAATACCATTATTGCGCATGCACACCACGACCAAAGTAAGTTCTTATGTACATGTAGGAGTAAATGGACGCCAACAACTATGGCGGGTTCCATACCATCATGATTCCTAGTCCATATTCTCCAGGTATTTGGTAGTTTTTAGAAGGCAGTCATGAAAATATAAAACTTTTCTGAAGCGAAAACATAAAAATTATGCGTTTTCACTTGAAACGTCATCGCAGGCCTGAGGATTTTTGCTGGAGGACTAAAGGAGCGAAACTGAATTTGGGTTGTGACCTATGCTGAAGGGTCAGAAGTCACAGGTGTGTCTTACCTGCAGGGTGGGGAGTATGCTGGGACTCCTGCTGCTCCTCCTCGTCCTCGTCCTCCTGCTCCTCCAGCAGAGACTCCTCGCCCACAGATGCCGACACATCGTCACCGCTCAGCTGAGGAGACAAACAGGAAACGGAAGTGATCCCCACAATGAAACAGTTACTCTTACTCCGCCCACATTCCCATGTCACGTTCAAAATCCTTTCATTTTTAATTTCACTTACAAAAGGAATTATTCAAAGTCCGTGTTTCAGTTCAAATTAAAAAAAGATTATTTTCGGAAAGTAATCTAAAGATTGAGATATTTCAAACTCTTCAAAATAAAAAAAATAAAAAGATTTTTTTTTTTTTTTTTTGAGAAGCAGGGCTGGACCTGAATATCCGATTGTTGTTGAGGCAACTTGTTTACTCTGACATCCTATAAATGTCTGATGGTGCGTTCGCTGACCTCCAGGCCGATGCGGGACGGTTTGTGCATGTTGAGGTCGCTGATTGTGTCCTGCAGACTGGGGTGGCCACGGCCCTGAGGGATGGGTTTGGCGATTGGGTTGACGTAGAAGTGTGTGACCTCGGGGTCATCGTCTGCTCGGCTGCCGGATCGCGCCTCCTCCTTCTGGTCCTCGTCGTCGTCCATGTGGCTGCAGGGGAGATGAAGGAGTAGACGGTTGGTTATATGCATTTGTTGACATGCTCAGATTGTGAGAGCATCAAACCAAGGTTCCGCAGCATGTGCAGCATGTTGGCCGCTGACCTGTGTCCGTTGTGTGGGTACTCAGGAGGTGAGGACAGCTCGTTTCCGTCTTTGTTCAGCGAGCTGTTGTACTGACTGCTGTTCAGATTCTTCAACACCAGCTTCTTGATGCTTTTCCTACACACACACACACACACACACATCAGTACTTCATGTACACACAGAATTTCTGGGACACTGTTGCCATGGCAATGAGAAGGGTACCTGGGCACGAAGGCGCCGTTGGTGAGCGAGGGCTCGTCGTCGTCCAGGCCATCGAAGAGCTGCGACTTGGACGACCCCGAGGACGTTAGCGCTTTCGGCCGCACTCTGGTGGCCGGCCGTGGGGTCAGCTTGTAATGGGCGGGCGTGGTCAGAGCCTTCTGGGCCGTGGGATTGGTCGGCTTCAGACGCTGTCGGATCAGAGGGTACGTGAGAAACAGAGAGTAATTTCTGGGCCTGAGAGGTTCTGCTTCTTGATGGCTGACTCACCTCTTCCTTCTTCTTGGGGTCCGACAGCGGGTTCCTGAAGAGCGGCGAGTCTCCGTACGGGGAGTATGCCAGGACGCTGAGCTGCTGCTGCAGTACGGCCTGCTGGGCCGCCGCCGCACTGGGATCGGCGAGGGCTGTGGGGACAGAAACAGTGAAGCAACCCAGGGAAAGCTGCAATAAGTGGATGAAAACTTGGGAGACGCTTGGCCGCTCACCGACGGGCTGCTGTGGGGCACCGAAGCCCAGAGTGCTCGTCCCGCCGCTGAATCCTGAGGCTCCGAATGTTCCCATGGTTCCCAGAGCGGTGCCCAGTTTGGTCTGGGAATTCCCGAACAACGTCTGTCCGGGTCCCACTGCTGTGTACGCGCACAGACACAGACATTGAACACACGCCTCTCTCAGGAAGTTTTTTCACCGAAAAGAACCAGGTGCTAGTTCTGGTCCAGGGCCAGACTTCGCACCAGTTCTTTGTCTTTCCACTGCCAAAGCTCCGGCCAAACTGGTGCTACGCTGGCCCCACTTCATTACTGGGCCAAAGAGGAGCCAGACTGGGGCCCGACACGTCATCAGCTGGGGGCAGAGTTATCGCTACCTAAAAGGCAGAAGCGAGGTTGAACCGGCTTTCTGAAAACTACAGCGAACACAGAGCCCCACAGTGGTTATAGAGGAAATAATTTTAAAAAACGCGTGGGAACGATATAATAAGTCACTGCCTGAAGTTAATAATACAAGGGAACGGGATTATTTAATCCGCATTCGCGGAGCCGCGGCTCTCGAGAGCGCTGCCGTGCTCCTTCGCTGTCAGTCAGTGAGATTTTTTCCAACTGTTACCGGCACCAAAGCTGGTTCCCAGTCCGGTGCCCAGGCCTCCAGTGGTTGACTTGTTTCCAAACAGGTTTCCTGCAGCTGGATTTGCGCCAAAACCTTCAAACACAAGTGAAAAAAACCCCCCAAAAAACACGTTAAAAAATGTCCAGTGTGTAAACTTCTTTAGTTTCAAACACCAAGAAAAAAAAAAAACCCGAAACAATGATTTTCTTCTATTCTTGGCTGCATGCTCAGTTAGCATGCTAAGCAGCTAACTCTGAAGCATCGAGTCCACATGTGGTTCTTTCGTCAAAATAAAATAAAAATGAATACTTGATGGAGCCAAATGTATGAAACTGATAAAATCGCTAAATGACTAAAGTTGACAGACTTCTGAAGCAGCTAAAGTTGCTAAATGGCCAAATATGGTTTGGAAAAATGTAAATCGATAAAATAGGTAATTTTGCTAAAATGGCAACAAAAAAAAGTCAAACACAGAAAACTTTAGAAGTAAAAACAGCCCAAATTAATACAGTGTATAAAACTAAATTCTTCAGCAGCTATAATAGTTAGAATTAATAAAAATACAAAAAATGGCCAAAACTCTACTAAACACATCAAAGAAAGTAAATATAATGAACTGTTAAAATAATTCAAATAATGTAATATAGTGTTTAAGACTAGTCCGTCCTGCAGACTATATATAAAGTCCCCGGTGATTCACGGCATGCTTTCCCAGCTGAAGACATACCGAAGGTGGACGCGTTGTTTCCGGTTCCCAGCGTGAGGGCGGGTTTGTTCCCGAAGAGGCCGGTGCCGGTGCCGAAGGACGGGGCGCTGGTGGTGGTGGTGCCGAAGCCGGCAGTTTTGTTTCCGAACAGACTCGGCTGCATGGGGGCAGCAGAGCAAATTGAGTTAAAAACTATTACATTTCATTTTGGGGGTCTGTTTACATGACAACATTGCTTAGAGGCTCTGAAAATGCAACTTCTTGAAAATGCTGGTACTGTGCTTGCAACTACAGTCATTCTGCGCATGCACAAGAAGGCTTCATTCATCACAGTGAATGGGGTGTGTGCCCTTCACTTGAATTTAGCAACGTTTCTCAAACCAAAAGTACATTTATTCCACCAAAGGAGCTTCAACGTTTACAGTGGACTGTTCTCTGCATGCATAAATTCATAGGTGCTGTAATTTCATGTCCTCAGATTGGAATACAGACACTACTTGCTACTGGGAGACTTCCTTCCAGCAGTGTCACCATAAAGAAAACTTTAAGGTGTATTTAAACTCCCCATTTAGCCAATAATGACACAGCCCCCTCTTGGGGACTAGAAGGGTAGTGAAAATAAACCACACAAATGTAACTTCAATCTGGCTCCTAATGACAGTTTATACAAAAACAATTGACAGTTTCTCAAATCATCTTGTAAATGGGGTCTCACAATGTGACCATTTGTTCAGGTGATTTACCTGTGTGCCCACAGTCCCGAAGCCCGTGTTGGTCGGTCCGAAAAGGCCAGAAGCCGCGCCGAAGCCTGAGGCCGTGCTGGTCTGAGCCGCGCCAAAGAGACCGCTGGGTTGAGACGCCGCCGTGTTTCCAAAGAGACCCTGCAGATACACACAGGTGAACATATATTTTTACCCCCATTTAATCATTTCTATTTATATATTTTGATACTTGCTTATTTCTTGAACCACATGTGGCATTTCAGCAATTGTATCATTGGCGATATTTTTCAAATTGGCTAAAAACACTAAACATAGCCCTCCCCCAAAAATCGAGTGGTTAAAAAAATAGCAATGAAAACAAAAACGCACAAGAAAATGTGGAAAAGAAACATCTTAAATGGATAAAATTGCTAGAAATGACATATAGGGAAAAATAGCTGGTAAAAAAAGAATTAAAATGAGTAGATTTGTTAAAAATAGTAAAATGGCTTCAATATGTTAAACCAATTGTTTGTAATACAGCTTAAATCACAAAATAAAGAAAAAGAGGAAAAATATGCAGAGAAGCTAAAGTCTTAAAATCATTTAAAAACGAATCATATTGAGAGAAAAAGTAAGAAAACATTTCTGTGGGCATGAAGGTTGCAGAATTCTGGCGTCTTGGACGCTCACCATGCTGCTGGTGTTGGTCTGTCCCATGGTGTTGGTGTTCCCAAAGGAGAAGCCGGTGGTCTGCGTGGTGGTGGTTTGACTGAACGGCTTGAACAGGCTGCCGGCTGGTTGTTGGGCCGGCTGGCCGAAGAGACCGCCGGTGGCCGTACCGAAACCGCCAGCCGCCGCTGCAGAGGGAGAGGGGAAAAAAATAAATCAAACACGTTTGGCTCAAGAAAATAAAACAATGTCTGTATGGCAAAAACACAGAAAAAGACAGTTTGATCAGGTAACAAAAGTATTTACAGATGTTTGAACAGTATACAGGAAAGTGAATTGTCAAAACATATCAAGGGTATGTTATAAGAAACCTACTTGTCTGAAAAGACGAAATTAAAAAACACTTATGAACAAACTAAAGGAATAATGAACTTAACCGAAGTGGTGTACAGGAAATGATACGAAACCAGTGAAACCTGCTTTAACTGCTAAATATCAAACCAAATTCCAAGGGAAACATCTCTGGCCGATGAAGGCCGATGAAATTCACAGCCAGAGAAAATCTCCTGGTGGAGGAGGCAGCCTGGAAAATTCTGCTGAGTTTAGCTAACCTGTTTACACATTTCAAGTAAAAACACATCGGTTTTGTGTTTTCCTTCCAAATAATTTTCATGTTTACACTGCAACGTTCTGAAAGTGAGGCCGACACTGTTGTTATTGTACATCTACTTACGCATGTGCAGAATATTCACTATGATCGTGGTGCGCATGCGCTGTAGCAGCGTTTCAGAAGTTGTTTTCCCTCAATTCCACCGAGATAAATTTGGAGCGTTTCCAGTGGCTCTGACCACAGATGTCGTGTAAATGGACACCCAAAACACAACAAATTATTCGTTTTCACTTGAAACGGTTGTTGTCCAAACATGGTCTCTGTTGGTTACTTTAAGAAATTCTTCTTTTTGTTTTTCATTATTTTCTTGCTGATTTGGCCGGATTGGAGCCTCTTGTGGCCCAGTTTTGGCCCACGGGCCTTATGCTTGACACCTCGGGTTAAGATGTTCTCCCTCACTGAGGTAGCTCCAATCAAAGCAGCTTCTCACCGGCTCCGAAGGTGCTCTTGTTCTGGCCGAAGGAGAAGCTGGTGTTGGGGGCCGAGGAGCCGAACAGACCTGTGGTGGTGCTGGACGGGGCCGTCCCGAATAGGCTGCCGGTCCCCGCTGCCATCGGGTTGGTGGGTCCCTTCCTGCCCGCCTGATAGTCCTCCAGCCTCAGCTCCTGCAGCCACAGAGACAGACAGATGACGTGGGTCAGATCGAGGCGAGACTCCACTTGCACGGTCCCAAGCGTTCGCCTCCACACCGACCTCCAGGGACTTGTTCTCGTACTCCTTCATGGCCGTGATGCACTGGTGCTTGGTGTTGATGCTTGTGGTCACGCCTGCTTTCACCATAGTGTCGCTGCCAGTCGGAGGCTGGGGGGGGGGGGTAAAGAAATTGACATTTTAAACAACTTGCTGTTATTTTAAACATTTAAGCAATTAATCTCAAGTTCATCAATGTAAAACAAACAAACGAAAATAGAAGACCTAGGTCATTTATGTAAAAATGTACTTCAGCAGTTCCAGATAAGTTCCCTGTGGAACACCACATGTTACCAACTGTATTTGAATCACACTAATTATTTACGATAATAATATAAATCTCATAATTCTCTTAGATTTTCTTCAGACAAATTATGTTCTGGTTGTTTTATTCCATCATGGTGAGAAACTGAAGACTGAGTTATCTCAGACTTTAAGAAACCCTGCCAATTCTAGATGTTTGTAACAAGGAAAAGCTCTCAGTGAATTAATTTAACCATGTTTAAATCACAATGGCCATCATGTGTACAAATATCATGTTGTGATCCATATGGTGAGCTTTTCACGTAACGAGGAACCATGATGGCCACCAAGGCCGAAACACTCACATTGAACTTCACGGTGGTTCCCGGCTGCTGGGCGGCGGAGAACCCAGAGCCTCCGAACAGCGAGGTGGAGCCGCCGAAGGGGTTGGACGTGGTGTTGGTGGATCCAAACAGGCCACCGCTGCTTGTGCTGGTCCCGAAGCCTGAAGGACAGAGGGGGAGAAGTTTAATGAAAACGGAACAGAAGCGGTCCAAACACCAGCTTTAAACCAGTCTGCATGACACAACGTGAAGCGGGTCAGTCCATTGAGCCCGAGAGTCCTCACTTCCAAACGCTGCGGGCTTGTTGGCGCTGAAGGCATTGTTCTGCTGGGAGAAGAGCCCACCGGTGGCGCCCGCCCCCGTGTTCCCGAACAGGCTGGTGGACGTGCCACCGGCCGCGCCGAAACCGAAACCTGTGCTGGTGGATGATGTGGCCGGCTGGCTGAAGGTGCTGGAGCCAAACAGACCGCCTGCGGGAGGAGAGACGCCATGTTAACCGTCACGGTTGACTCAGAGCAGAACTAAACCGTGCCGAGTTCTTTTTTCTTTTAGCATTAACCTGTATCCACTGTAGCTGTCATTAGCATTAGAATCCTTAAAGTTTCTATTTTTCACAGAGCTGTACGCAAGCTGGTAGTTTATCTCTGCGTCTTTGCCTTGCCAATAGTTTGTGAATCCGTTTCTTTCAAGAGCCAACATCCAGATTATAGAACATCTTCCTCCCACTTACTGTAACTTCAGCTGACATCCAGATAATTGTGGAGAACCTTGACTTGCTTTTTAAAATTGCATTTGGTCACTCTCCAATGTTTAGTAACATGCAGAGCACTAGGGATGGGGCCGATCCGATCCAGTATCAGATTCCGATACCAACGTTATACACAGATCGAATATTTCTCATCCATGAAGCCGCGGCTGTGCGTTACTCTCTGCTGAAATGACTCCACAAGTGTTTCCCTGCCGTTGCTCTGCTCGCTGGCTGCACAATGTGGAATAGATTTCCTGAACGGAGGCGGGTCTCAATGAAACGCGTGGTAATGAGTCCGGAAGTCTATTCCACAGTTTGCAGCCAGTGAGTGTAGCATCACTGTGGCTATCCAAGTTTTCATGACAACACGTCGCTGTTTGGATGTATTTTATGCTCTAAACACTGCAAGGCAACAGCAACGTGCAAGTTTGCGCCGTTGTACAGCGAGGCACCTCTGCAGCCAGGCGTCACCATTTTAAAATTGCCACCTCGCCGTGGAGAACGGCACTGACCACGTCATAAAAACAATGAAAAGCCGCTCCTCCACGCTGTAGCAGGCGACTCAGACCTCCGTGAAGCGGCCCCCTACTCCACGTAAAACTCGGTGAAAATAGTTCCAATTGTTTGTGCTGCATTAGTGCTGCAAAACATGTGCTGCATTGCTCAATAATTTCCTCAGGGATTAATAAAGTGATTCTGAGGTTGTAAAGATATAACAAGTTTATTATGAGATGATGACGTCACGCAGACTCCCACATTGTCCGAATTGAACAAAAATAGTTCGTACTGGTTCCATTTCTAACCTTTTACTAACCCCAAGTTGCCTTTTGAGAATACTTGCCTGTACAGGAGTATGTTACAGCATCATATAAAATCAACAATACTGATAATATTAAAGCAAGCAGTTCTGGTATGGGAATAGTATCAGTAAAGACATAATTCCAAATTCGGGTATCGAGATCGAATGTGAAAAAATGTGGACTGGTGCATCCCTACACAGCACTAGTCATCATGTCAGCTCTGGTTTTAACTCAGCCGGTAAGGAAGCCAGAATGTGTGTGTGGTTCTGACGCACCAGGTTTGTTCTGCGTGGTGCCAAACAGTCCTCCGGTGTTAGTTGTTGTTCCAAACGCTGAAGTCCCAAAGCCGCCAGTCGTCCCAAAGCCAGTGTCTGTATTAAGGGAGGACACAATGCGTTCAGGGACCTCTGAAACCTGTCCGACGGTCTTCACACTAACTCACTCATTCTTAACATTCGCCATACAGGCACGAGCACATGTTGATAAACCATTTTCACAAGTTTTGACACAAACGCACGGATTTATCATCATCAGTATAAACCTGAGAATATTCCGCTTTTTTGATCTGCCCCACCGAGCAGAGTTACTTACTTTGTTGTCCGAAGGTGGACGAGGTGCCGAAGCCCCCCGTCCCCCCACCGAAGGGAGTACCAAACGACTTGTTGAACATCTTGTCCTGCTAACAGGACTGCATGCGTCTTCTGCAAAGAAAAAGACGAGAAAACAAATCAAACTTGCTTTATTCAAAAAGGAAAAGGTTAACTCATGCAGGGCTGCATAATCTCACATTCATTATCGTGATGTAAGAGGTGGGACATACATATCGCAAAAGACTGTCAGCAAATTCTGCTTCCTAGCAATGTGCGTTATGAAGGAGAAAGACAAACCAGGAAATTCTGGACTAAGAGGAAGTGGTGGAGAAAAGGTTTGTGTTTAAGTGAAGCGGCTCAGCGCCACCCACAACATGTCTGTCTTTCACCCAAAGACGATCAAAACAGACGGGAAGTTTCAACCATAAAAAAGAAAAATTTAAAAAAGAAAATGACAGCCTCAGTGTGACGAACATAGAGGTTTTCGGAGGTGCAGAGACAAAAATGTCAGTTCTCGTCACCGAAAACGTCATGCTGGGTATGAAAGCATGGCACAACCAGTCCTGCATCTTTTTAAAACATGTAGTATTTCTATAGATTTTAAAATAAGAATTGTTTTGTGTAGAAGGCGGCATGGTGCAACAGTGGTTAGTGTGCTTGCCTCAAAGCAAGAAGTCATGGGTTCAAATACCACCCAGGGCCTTTCTGTGTGGAGTTTGCATGTTCCTCCATGAGTGGGTTTCCTCAGGTTTCATTCCACAGTCCAAAAACATGCACTTGAGGTCAATCAGTGACACTAAATTGCCCCTAGGTGTGATTGAGTGTGTGTGTGGTTTTTGTGCTGTTGTATGTGGACTGCCGAAAACTTATATTTCCCAAGGGATTAATATCGCATCCATTTAGCCATGTATTCGTCTATCTTAGGGAATTGTGGAGACTGACAGTGTCTCCTGCTTGAGAAAGTTTGGCACATTTAGGTGTAAAATGTAGTTATTGTCATTGGTTTCTTATTTAGGCTTACAGTTTTGTTGAAATTAGGAAAAAAAATGGGGAGAAAAATAAAACTGATTAAAAAATCTTGATACTTCATATAGAATAGTGATGCTGCTCCCAGAGCCCCCTCGTGACAGCAGCACTTTGTGTTTGAAGTGTGTAAAGGTGCTTCACAGAAGAAGTTTGGCGCAGGTGCGAATTCACTTTTCTCCGTTTCACCTCACCGGGGCCTCATCTGACCCCATGCTCCACGTGCAGCCCACCGGGCGGCGGCGTTGCCGCTCGCCGTGAGTCCACAACACTAAGTCACAGTCCCGGTTTGACCGACTTGCCCGTGTTTTTGAATCCAGACTTTCCGGGGATCGGACCTGTGACGCAGCGAGTCCGAGCCAGCCGAGACCAGTTTGAAACTCCTGCGGCTAACCCCTGATAGCATCGCCCCTGCCGCGGCAAACAACACGTTCACTCGGCCTCCAGGCAAACAGACCTGCAAAGCCGACTGAGAGGCCTCTTTCCGGGTACACACCGGTACCCGGCCAGGGCTCATGTTCGCCTGCAGCCGACTTACCGCCGTAAACAGGCGCGGAAGAGTTCCAGGCGTAGTGCTAATGTTAGCCGGCGAGCTAGCCGCTATCGTTACCCGAACGTTAGCAAAACAACAGAAAGCCTCCAGAAGAAAAGCGGCTCCTCCGACGGGCTTTTACCTGAAACAGCGATGTGCCGTTCCCGGTTCCGCCGCCGTGTCGTGCTGCTGAAGCTTGCGAGTCAAAAGTGTCCGCAGTGGGAAGACTTTTCAGAGAAACATCGGCGCCGCCGGCTAGCTCCGTCAACGAGGAGGGAAAACTGTGACGCAGCGACGTCATGACGCACGTTATTAAGACGCTACAGCGCGAGGGTTTTTTGTTTGTTTGTTTGTTTTGCTTTGAGTTTTACAATTTAAAACACACAGAACAAATGTAATATATTTCTATTTTAAAAAACGACTGTTTTTATAATGAATTAGACAATAAACAGTGAAATAAACAAATCAAATAAAAATAATCGATGAACTAAATAAACCAACATTCTGTGGTTAAATTTTTTTATTGTTGCAAAAGAATAGTACAATACAAAAGTACAATCAAATAATGCAACGTTTTCTCCCACCAACTACATCTAAACCCACCTCAGTTCTCTTTGATCATAAAACAATCAACAGAGTGCAGAAAAAAAACTAAACAAAAAGGGAAGAAAGACAAAAGTAACCACTAAAAGAACCGCATACTCAAATATGTACACTCATGTTTACCGTATGACAGTGTTTTGTAAGGAGGAAAAAAATATGGAAAAGGTAGATTTCTGCAAGAATAAACCAACATTTAATATGAAATCTATTTACACAATTTAAAATACATAACAAATAGATAAATAAACACAGATTAAAATTGAACAGTGAACATATAGTTAAATTTTTTAAATTATAAGTACAAGTAAAATGCATGAATAACAATAATTAACCATATGTTTAAAAATTCCCAATAATAATGATTATTTATTTATTGATGTTTATTTATTTTGCTGTGAACGACTGTCAAACAGGAGGAACATTCTCGTAATAAAACAGAATCATATGTTAAAATATCAAAAAAGTCCAAATAGAAATAAATAATATGTACCAGGCTTAACAGTGACAGAATATGCATGGATATAATGGATTGGCCATAAGAACACAAGAAACCGCTATTTCTAAAGAAGAGATATGGAGTACCACAGGAAGGAAGGATCTCCTGTGTTGCTCTGCAGTACAATCTGGGGGCGTTGGGCCCCATTTACATGACAACGAATACGAGAGTATCCTCAAACTTTCTTCACTTTTGGAGGTTCATTTACACGACACCAGTGTGCGGATCCACTGTATCTGGAAAGTTTATATACCGGCTCCCAAGGTGAAAAAAATTATTTCATGGTCGAGATTCCCCGCTGCTGAGAGTGCCTGTGGCAACGGAGTGCTGTTGCTGCTGTAAATATTAGTTTCTGCACATGCGTCTGTAAATAAACATAGCAGACCCGTAGAGGTATACCTCACGGTCCGTATTATATAGTTTTATTGTCCATATCGTTAGTTTAATAGCTGAGACTCTCCCCTGATAGCATCCGATTCGTCATCCGTACGTATGAATGTTGGATTCTCTCCATTTTGTTCATGTTTGTAGCGTATTGTTCTGTGCACACATGTCTGTGTGGTTTCATTACAAAATCAAGCCACAGCGCCCTCCCGTGGCCTGGTAGACTAACTACAGCGTCGTCAGTGTGTCCGCTTCTGCAGCGTAAACGCACTCCTTTTTTTTTTTTTAAACGGATTTGGTGTTGTCACATGAAACGTTGAATGAAACTATGTCAAGAATCAGAAAAGGTCGAGCATGTGCTGGTGACCTGCAGTAAGTATGGGAGTAAAATAAGGAATATGATGGAGGGATTGAGGAGAGAAGGAATTGAAGGAGGAGGACGAGTGAAGGAGATACTGGGGTGGCAAAGAAGATGAAGTGACAGAAGATGTTTAAATCGGTTTCTGAAGGCTAGCGATGCTAACTCGGTTCCGTAAACAAATGTGGTGTTGTCGAAGGTCTGCACTCTACTGAGTGCCCATTCTAGGTTTTGTAATGAAACCTCATGCACATGCGCCTAGAGAATAATACGCTAGAAACATTAACAATGGGAGGACACGGACATTCGTTTGGACCAAGTTGGATTGTTATAATGGCGACTCTCAACTATAAAACTTCCAAGTCCCAAAAGAATATGGACTGGGACTCAGGACACTCTGGAAGAAACATTGTTGTGATTGTCCATGTCCATCTACTGAGCATGTGCAGAAGAACTATTTATTACAACAGTGATGAACATTATGAGCATGTCATCTACATGGAGATGGGGCCCAAGCTTCTTCAGGAGTAGGAGCATTTTCAAAAACTTCCACCTTAGGAGCCGTTTTCAAAAAGTTGTGTTTTACTAGGCCTCAATCTCACACATTCACTCTGAAGTCACTCACATTCATTCTAAACTCACAGTTCATTCTCTGTAAACTCCCTCACTCAACAATTGTACTTTTATTATTCCTTTTCTTTTGTCAGGCTGATAAACCAGACTGATTTATGCCCATCATATTTTAGGTTTTTGTATCCATCACAATATTTTAGTTTTCATGTTGGGAGATCCATCATTTACGACAGCAGCCTGCATGTTGAACGTTTTGGACCCCCTTGCTGTAAATCTTCAAAAGTGAAAGAATAATGATGAAATGTGAGAACTGATAAGTGAACCTGGAGTCAAACCTACTGAATATGTTCTAAACTTTCACTTGTTGGTTCCGGTTTGCACAAGAAAACACCCACAGGACTCATTAATGCGTCTGTTTACCGAGTGTGCTCATTAATGAGGCTGTGAATAATTAATGAGACTAAATTAGATGTCCGAGTGAAATGACAACACACCACAGGAACAATCACACAAACATGACACGGCATTAACAGCCTTCAGCGAGCACAGAAGGAACTCAAAACAACAGCAAGAAGTTGGTTGTTCTGCTTCATCTCGGGGATTCACGGTTCTGAGCAGCAGTGTGGCCCTCAGGGGCCCCACATCAGGATGTTTACTGAAGCTGTGAATATTTCATGAAGTTAAATGAGTCATCGCGGGACAGTGTTGATCCCTCTCACAGGATCTCATCAGCAACAACAACCTCCCCCCCAGAGATCACGGAGCAAAACTAACTTTATGTTGCTGAGAGTCAGAATATCACATTATTTCTAAGTTTCATTTTTCTAGTTTATCTAATGAAGACACTTTGCAGAAAATGTACATTTTCATTCAGAATTTGTACGTTGGGAATTTGCCCGGGTTGATTTTGACTTGTCTATAGAAAAAGATTGAAATTTTTGTCCCTCAGATGCTCCTGTACTCACAAAGACTTACAGGTCCATATAAGTAGACACATTCACACAGAAACACAGATTATAAATGTAGACACATATAAGCAGATAACTATTTTCTGTTCAGGTGAGAATTTATAGCGGCTTGTAAAGGAAATCGTGTGCAAACGTATAAGTCCAAAATTCCAGAGACCCTCATTCATTCTCTGCTCTTAGGAATCCACTGCAATAGAGTTGCCAATACTGAGACCACCCCCTTGGTATGTGGATTTGCAGCTAAAGTCAAAGTGATTAATAGGCCGAGCAGACTTCCTACCGCACTGTCATGAGGGTGGGGCAGTTTGGGGGGTAGTTTAGGCCAGAAGTCTGCCTATGGTAAGGGAAGTCTTTAGAGGGCTGTAGTGTGTGTCTCTAAGAACAGAAGTTTGGGGGTTAGAAAATACTGTCTACATGCGTTTCCTGGACTTGGAGAAGACTTTTGACTGCGTCCCCCGAGAGGTCCGGTGGTAGGTGCTCAAGCCGCGATCCCACCACACTTTCTGTGCCGGGACGAGAGGGGGTGGGGCGGGACAGGTTTCCACCTGGTCCCACTGAAAATGTAGATTGTACAAAAAAAACCCGCAAACCACCAGCGACGATTTTCTGTCACGCCTCCGATGAGGTACCGAGCACCGAGGAACGGATCTGTGAGGAGGAGGCACAACGCTGATTGGTCGTAACGATCACCACTCCCGCTGTATTTATATACACTATTTCATTGGCCATAAACTCTCCCGTTGTTGTTTACATACGCTGCTTTGAGCTCACGGGTTGTTTTGTTAACTGGATTTATTGAAACGTTGGCATACGACACAACATCACGGTCTTTCAAGGAGGTGCAGGCGCTCCTCTCAGTAACAGGAGAAGAGGAGCTTCAGCAGGAGCTGGACGCTGCTGTTCACAATGAGAAAGTTTATGCTGTGTCACAGAGAACGAGGCTTAAGGCTTTCCTTGGACGGCCGCGGAGCTCCGGCTGGAGCCGGCCGCTGCCAGCCGCTTCCGCATTCTTAGCCCGACATGTCCCCGCATCGTTCACCACCCCACCTACATCTGCGATGGGACCGCGTGACAGAGTTGGGTCTGGATGCGCTTTGCTGTACCGTACCCTCCCACCCCGCCCCGCCTCGGCACGTACTGTGCGGTGGAGAATATGGGGGCACTGGCTATCAGGTGTTGTTCAAGGTGGGCTCTGGACTCCATCAAGGTTGTACTTCGTCGCTTCTTCTGTTTGTGATTTTCACGGAAAGGGCGTCGAGGCACAGCCAAGGCCAGGAGGGCATCATGTCGGGGGGGGGGGGGGGGCAGAGGGTAACTATGTTCTTTACAGATAATTGGCACTTTTCCACTAGTACCTACTCAGCCTTACATGACTCAGCTCTCCTTGCCTTGCCTCTCGACTCAGTTTTATTCTTTTTCCATTGCAATATACCACCGCGGCATGGGCAGAGTCATTCAATCTTTTCCCTGTCGCACAAGAAGTCCCCCCTGATAGCATCTGTATCTGCTGATGCGGAGTGAACATGGATATCAGCTCAAATAATAAATTAAATAGTATATATATTCATATATTTATTAATAATATTACAAAATGTGGATTGTTAAGATCATGCTTCACAGACCAGTGTTTTGGTTTAACTTGTGCCCCTGATAACTGATGACCTGCCATGTTGTTGCTCCACAGGATTTCTTTCTGTTTGTCTATCTGTTTGTGAGCGTTCTTGTTGTGATCGGGTTTAAAAAATGGCGGGGCGAATGAGTCGCCCTCCTGACTGATCTGTGTCGTGACGCGCTGTCCAATCAGCAGCCTGCCATCTTCCAGCGTCACATTTTCTTCTCGGCTCGCTTGGAACATCGGCCGAGCAGGTACAATGAAAATACATGGTACCAGGTTCTAACACGCAGTGGAAAACCGTCAATAGTGAGTAGAGTCATGTTGAGTAGGGCTGAATAGTAATTAGTGTAAAAGCGCCAGATGTTGTGGTCCTGGGGGCGTCACATAAGAGGGCTCCAGCGTTCAATTGAACAATTCCCCCCGAGTCGGACCAGCACCTGCAAGTCTGAGTCCATGGTTCTCTCAAGGAGAAGGATGGTATGCCCTCTTCAGGTGCGGTGGGGTCACCGTCCCCAAGTGGAGGAGTTCAAGTATCTCAGGGTCTTATTCATGAGTGATGGGAGGAGGGATCATGAGATCGGCCGCAGGTTTTGGACAGGCGGCTGCAGTAACAGTCACATTACCGCACCGTTGTGGTTAAGAGGAGCTGAGCTGTAATGCAAAGCTCTCTGTTTACCGGTCGGCCTACATCCCCACCCTCACCTGTGGTCATGAACTCTGGGTCATGACCAAAACAATGAAATTGCGGATACAAATGCTGAAATGAGTTTTCTCCGCAAGGTGGTGGAGAGGGTGGGTCTTGGTGAGAGAGCGAGGAGCTCAGCCATTCGGGAGAGACTCAAAATGGGGCTGCTACTCCTCCGTATTGACAGGAGCCAGTTGAGGTGGTTCATCTGACTTGGATGGCCCCCCAGTCGCCTTGCTTTAGGTTTAACAGGCACGTCTGACGAGGAGAAGACCCAGAGATCAGCAATGACTCTGCAGAGACTATATCTCTGGCTTGGTCTGGACGTGGCCTGGGGTCCCTCCAGAAGAGCTGGAGGAATTTGAGGGGATGTTTGGGCCTCTTGGCTCGCTATGCTGCCACTGCCACCTCATGTGTACAAGAAGGAATAAAGATGGATGGAAATTTTGTACATAAGTATAGTTTAAAAAGTTGAAATGGCTAAAACAGTAAAGCAAAGTCTGTGGCTGTTAAACTGCACAATCACAACATAAATCATCTCGGTGTAAAGTGTAAAAAAAGTGTTGGTGAGAGTCTGCCGACACAGCAGCTCTGTGGGCTGAATGCAGCAGGAAGATGCAGGATAGGAAAGTTTGTCCGTCAAAGGGTTAACGTGATGAATGGATGAGGCTTTCTGAGATGACATCATTGAGTAATCACATTACTTCCTGTGTTGACATGGGACGGAAGAAGAAGGTTCAAATTCCGAAGTGAAGTGGCTGAAGTCTGCAGAGGAGAAACACTGTGAGTCGGCACGTTACCACAAGCTTAACAGGTTGTCTCAGTCTTCAACAAATTTCATTCTGCATGAATTCTCATGTTTATATTTATGATGTTTACAGTGTTTTTTAAAAGCGCTTTCGCAGTTTCTGATGTTTTGATTTTGTTGTTGTTGATGTTTCTGACATTTTCACATGCTTTTACATGTTTTAACATATCTTTTATGTTGTCACGTGTTTTTGATGTTTTCACTTTTTTTTCCCCACGTGTTGCACTTCTCCTGCACCTGTCTGTTTTTCTTACTTTTACAGGATGGGGACGGCAAATTTCATTCTGCATGAATTTTCATGTTTATATTTCTGATGTTTACACAGTTTTATTTTGTTTTCACTGTTTTTAAAAATGCTTTCGCAGTTTCGGATGTTTTAATTTTTTTTGTTGACGTTTCTGACATTTTCTCATGTTTCTGATGTTTTTGTTTTCACAAGTTTCTGATGTTTGCTCGTGTTTTTGCTGATGTTTTTACATGTTTTAACATATTTTTGATGTTTTCACGTGTTTTTTTGTTTCTGTTGTTCATCACATTTTTTTGCAGTTTTTGATGTTTTCACGTTTCTGAAGTTTTCACATTTTCTAAATTTTTGATGTTTTTGATGTTTTTGATGTTTTTCCACGTGTTGCACTTGACCTCTGTCTGTGTTTCTTGTTTTTACAGGATGAGGACGGTCCCCGCTCCCCTTGGTTTCTGTCTTCGTGGACTCAGAGCTGCTGAGAGATGACGAACCTGTCGGTGCCCACTGCAGACCGGGGCTTGTTTGAGAGGGTGATGTTCTGCTCCATCACCACAGTGCCCTGCTGTGTCTTCCTCTTTGTGAACTGCACCATGTTGTTCACTCTGACGAGTAAAGGTGTGTTTCGGAACACGTGTCGTTATGTGCTCCTCTATAACCTGCTGTTTGCCGACACGGTGCAGCTGGCTGTCAGTCAGCTACTCTACATCCTGGCTGCCTTGAGGCTCAGGATCACGTATCCCGTGTGCGGGTTTCTCACCACGGTCAGTGACATTGTCCTGATGATCTCCCCTGTCACGCTGGTGGTCATGTCTTTTGACAGGTACGTGGCAGTGTGCTACCCTCTGCGGCATGCAACCATCATGACCATGGGCAAAACCAGAGGAGCCATCTGCATGATCTGGGCCATCAGCTCTCTGAACCTGTTCTCTCGCATCAGTCTTCTGTGGGACAATCCTTACGATGGCCTGGACTCTCTGCAGATGGAGAGGTTTTGTTCCTCAGAGCACATGCTGCTGGGCCCAATCGCTCTTATGTTCGATAACGTTCAAAGATTCACTGTCTTTGCTTCTGCCGGAGTCTCCATCTCCTTCTCCTACATCAGTGTTTTGGTTGCAGCCAGGTCAGCCTCCACAGACAAAGTGTCGGCACGTAAAGCTCATAAAACTCTGCTGCTGCACCTGGTTCAGCTGGGCCTCAGCCTGTCCTCCACCATGTTCAAGCCCGTGATCGGTGTCCTCTCAGAGGTCACCGACCGCATCACACTGGTGCGCATTAACATCGTCTTCTATGTGTGTGTGGTCATCTTCCCCAGGTGTCTGAGTTCTCTCATTTACGGTATCAGAGATCAGACCATCAGACCCGTCCTCCTCCACCACCTCCTCTGTCATCTCACCACCTATGTGTCCAGCCGGGGAGCACCATAGAGCAGATGTCCAGCTACATGAAGATACATGCAGCTCTCTGCAGCTCTGTACAGATACTATACACGTGACTGCATGTCACTCCATGCAGATACATGAAGATAAATGCAGATACATACAGCTGCATATATAAATAAAGCTATGCAGCTCTGTGAAGATACATGTGACTGCATGTACATGCAGATACTTGTTGGTAAATGCATTACGTTTATGAACAGCTTGCCGAGAACCTGAGGGCTGCAGAGAATGTTCATGTTTCAAATAGCAGGCTGAAGACCTTCCTTTTTAATAAGGCTTTTAACTAGCGTTTTCCCCTGCTAAAGGATTTTAGAATATTTATTCTTGTGCCTGCCTTAGTGGCAAAGTGCAAAGATGGCTATCCTAGGCACCCGCTTAATTTTATTATTATTATTATTTTTCTCCCATTTATTTATGCAGAACATTTGGGAATAGGTTGCTAGAACCTTTCTTAATGATTCGGCAAACCATTTCCGAAAAATCCCCCAAAAACTGCATGAAAATGTTCCATACAAAGTAGATCCCTTATCACTCCCTTCAGCTTTGGCAGCAATACATTTCCGCTTCATTCAGTTTCTAAATTCACACTTGTATTTTCTTCTGGAAATGTAAACCGTCTAGTTCATTCTGTTATTCATTTTTGAAATGTTTGTACTAAAAGTGCTATATAAATAAAGTTTGATTGATTGCATAAAGTACCAGTAATGTTGAAAAATGTGAATGAAGTACCAATTATGGTCAAAACGCTTGAATAAAGTATCAGTAATGGTTTAAAGGCATTATTAAAGAACCAGTAGTGGTCAAAATGTATCAATAGAGTACCAGTAATGGTTAAAGAGTAATAAAGTATCTCTAAGAATTGGTAGTCGCAGTGACAGGAGAAAGCCGGCAGGGGGCGCAGTGCCCGGACTGTGCTGTTATTGTGACGACGGGAGGAGGAAGCGGCTGTTTCATTGTCACACACACGCACACACACACACACACACACACACACACACACACACACTCTCTCCTCCGTCGCCATGGTGCAGATGATGGAGTCTCAATGCGAGTATTTCATGTATTTCCCGGCGGTGCCCATCACCGACCTGTCGGACCCAGCTCGGTACCGCACGCTGCCCCGCAGGAGTCACCTCTACCTCGGGGAGACGGTCCGCTTCCTCCTGGTGCTGCGATGCAGGGACGCCGGAGCGACGCCGACCGAGGCCGGGCCCGGTAAGGATGCTCGCGGGGAGAGGAGCCGGGAGGACCGGGGAGGAGAAGCGGGGAGGAGGAGCAGGGAGGACCGGGGAGGAGAAGCGGGGAAGAGGGGCAGGGAGGACCGTCGAGGACTGCCAGACACTTTCTCCATCTTTTAAGACACACACACACACACACACACACACACACACACACACACACACACACACACACACACACACACACACACACACACACACACACTGAGAGGGGATCAAGTGAAAGTAACGAAATACAAATACTCAGATAAATATGTGAATATATGGAAAAATAGAGAAACGTAGATATGTGTGTATACAAACATTTTTTTCTATCCACCTAAAGCCATATCTATAGATATAGAGATTCTATCGATCGATCTATCTATCATCATGTATATCATTATAAATCTAATATACAAAGAAGAGGCAATCAAATGCAAATGATTATCCAAACCCTTCTGATGTACACAAATACTTATTGTTATACTTATATTATAATAAATCTCCAAATATATGTGTTTACGTGTTGCCCTCTATGAAATGCTCTGAATTGGTGTCTCCTCCAGCTGACGGTTTTGGGACAGAGTCGGCCAGCAGTCGGGCCTGGAGGGAGCTGGCCGGCTCGCTGTGTGCCGTGGCCAGCGTGAGTCCTGGCGAGAGCAGCCGGCACCGCGGCGGCCACCACCAGCACCACGACTACCAGAGCAGCGGGGATGAGGCCAATGAGGACGGCGAGGACGACTACATCGCCGCGGCCGAGGCGGCTATCGCCGCGCTGGGCAGTAGGATGGACTCTCGCTGCCGCAGCTTCAGGGACTGCAAGCCGCTGCTCATACACAACTCCTCAGGAACGGCTTCCAGGGAGTTCCGCAGGGCTCCTGTTCAGGTACACAGACGTTTGAATCAGTCTGATGTGTGACAGGAGACAGGTATTCCACTGATGTGGTCTGTCTGTGGTCCATCAGTCTCCTCTGGACGAGCCGGTGGTTCTGACGGACGAGGTGATCTTCCCTCTGACGGTGTCCCTGGACAAGCTGCCCGTCAGCACCCTCAAAGTGAAGGTGAGACCTCCGCATGTCTCTGGAGTGTCTCTGGAGTGTGTGCGAAGTGTGTCAGCCGTGTGTCCCCGTGCGCACTCAGGTGATGGTCACCGTGTGGAAGAAGGAGGCGGAGAAGGCGGAGGTCCAGGAGCTGGGCTACCTGAGCGTCCTGCAGCAGAGAGAGCCCACACACACCTTCAGACACGACCTGAACACCTTCAAGGCTCAGGGTGAACACGCAACACACACACACACGCACACCGTGCCACACACTACACAACACACAACCTCTATTGTTAATAAACGGGGAGTCGTTGTGGTTAAAATCGTCGTAATGAAGCTTCTCTTCCACAGTCAGCACCACGCTGACCGTCCTGCCGCCGCCAACGCTCCGCTGTAAGCTGATGACGGTGTCTGGCAGGCACCTGGCCGTCCTCAAAGGTACGGCACGGCTCCTCATCCTCCAACGAAAGGAAGTCCAGAGTTCCCTTCTCTCTCACACCAGTGATAAAAGTGATGTTATGAAGTAGTGTTTCTGTGTGTCTGTCCACACGGTCGGAAACTCCACCATCCTCCCTCTCAGTATTCCCATGACTCAAGGTGTAAACGTTATTGGACTCACAGGTTTTTCTCAGCAGTTAATCACATAGAAGAGACAAATCCCTCCAAAAGCTGAGGAATTTTCTACAGGAAGTGACTTTGAACAAAGAACCATCACGCTTGTCAAAGTTTTTCTTATCTGTATATCTGAGTAATAGGACACTTGTGTAGGAGATGGCAGCAGTGAGTCCAAGTGATTCCCTGCTTCTTCCTGGATTCAGAAATCTTGTTGGTCTGAATGAAGGCAGACATTCAATGTGACTCACTGCACCACCTGCTGGTACCAGGTGGTATTACAGGACTGATTGAGTTGTGGTGAGCTGGTGGTAGCCTCTGTACTTTAACTTCATGATGTAAATATGTGGACGGAATAATTGAAACAGAGAGAGATGAGAAAGTTTGAGTAGCTTGGTGAGGATCCTTGCGTCCCCTCTCAGTGCTGAACGAGTCGTCCCAGGAGGAGCTGAGTGTTCGAGATGTTCGGATCCTACCCAACCTGAACGCCTCGTACCTTCCCATGATGCCGGACGGCTCGGTGCTGCTGGTGGACAACGTGTGGTACGAACTGAACGCGCGTCTCTGTGACTCTCACGGTTTGACCCGGCGGCGCTCACCATCCTCGTTCTCCTGCTCCACAGCCACCAGTCCGGCGAGGTCGGCATGGCGTCCTTCTGCAGGGTGGACAGTGTGGCCGGGCGCCTTCCCAGCATGCTCAGCGCTCTGGAGGAACACGACTTCCTATTCCAGCTGCACCTGAACGACATCCCGCAGGACGACTCCACCGAGGTGTGTGTGGTGGTTGGGATTGGGTAGAGTGTGTTGTAGTTTGCTTGCGTCTCATTGTGTGTGTGTGTGTGTGTGTGTGTGTGTGTGTGTGTGTGTGTGTGTGTGTGTGTGTGTGTGTGTGTGTGTGTGTGTGTCTTTCCAGGGGCTGGAGGTTCCCCTGGTCGCTGTGCTGCAGTGGTCAACTCCCAAGATGCCGTTCACCAACTGTATCTACACACACTACAGGTATTGACTCATTAGCATTGGTCAACAACAAACTACAGATCCAAATATCCAGTTTGATGGTTCCTGAAATACGGCAGGAGTTCACCTCTCAGTGAAGGAGTCAATGATCCTCCTCCTCCTCCTCCTCCTCCTCCTCCTCCTCCTCCTCCTCCTCCCCCAGGCTGCCCAGCATCCGTCTGGACCGGCCGCGGTTCGTCATGACGGCCAGCTGTCCGAGCACGGTCAGAGTGAAGGAGAACTTCAAGGTCAAATACGTTCTCCTCAACAACCTGCAGGACTTCCTGGCTGTTCGACTCGTCTGGACTCCCGAGGGTCAGTGTGGCTGATTTCTTAAGGTTTCTTCACAGAGACGGGAAGGTCCAGACTGAAGACCAAGAGAAGGCCCGCTGGATTCGGACGCACCTTCTCAACTCGGCTCACGGAGCAGGTTGGCCTTCGTCCAGTCCAAAGTGGTTTTGGACTTTTGTATGAGATGTGGGTTGGTGTTTATTTGGATCT
The DNA here is from genome assembly GCF_963383615.2 of Lipophrys pholis. NCBI lineage: Eukaryota > Metazoa > Chordata > Actinopteri > Blenniiformes > Blenniidae > Lipophrys > Lipophrys pholis. The sequence goes on along the minus strand of NC_137634.1, from coordinate 22,987,806 downwards.
CTTCTACACTCTGACTGGAAAGTACAAGTTCTGGTTTAAACTTGGTTTGTGGCCAGTTTGTGAGCTACTTGGTTTTCAGACTTTGTTTCAGTCGGGTTTGGACATCAGGACTCGTGTTGAATAGCTTTTAGTTTGGTGTTGGACCAGTTCCAGATATTTTTAGACCCGTTTTAGACTGATTTTAGAGGATGTTGCTAAGATTTTATGAATTTCGACTACCGAGGCCATTGTTGGGGTTCAGACTGGTTGGGAACTGGTTTTAGATCTTTGTTCCTGTGTGTGTTCAGGATGAGTGAGGGCTGAGCAGAAAAACCCAAGAACTAAACTCTGAAACGTTGTGTTTTCTTGGCTGTTCGGCCTGTTTTCAGGCCGCGGTCAGGGTGAGGATGCAGCGCTGGCCGCTGTGGTCTGTCACACTCCTCTCAGTAACCTCGGCCACTGTCGCAAAGGCAGCACCTTGTCTTTCAGCGTGGCGTTCCAGATCCTCAAGCCAGGACTGTACGAGGTGCGTTCCGTCTTTTCTTGATTCCTCACCAGTCTCGTCGTCATTTCTTTGATTCCTTATCATTTCATCTCAGTGCTGTTTCTTCCTTCTGTCATCCTCATTTACTTCATACTTCTTTCCCACTTCCTTATTTCTTTCTCACAGTTTCCTCCTCATTCCCTCACCCTTTCTTTACTGTTACCTCATCGTTTCCTCCTCACATTCTCCGCCATTTTGTCTGTTCTCTCATCTTCATTTTTCTTCCTCCTTTCTCCTGCTTTCTGCCTTTCATCCATCTTTTCCTCTACATTTCCCCTCCTCACTTCCTCCTCTTTTCCTCCTGTTTTCAGCTGAGTCAACACATGAAGCTGAAGCTCCAGTTCACGGCATCTGTTTCCAACCCGCCGCCGGACGCTCGGCCTCTCTCGCGTAAGAATGCAATTTTTTATTTTTTATTTTTTTTAAAACAACAAATACTAATCAAACACAAGACTGTATCAACCATAGAAGACACAATCCTCAAAGAATCCCTAACTACAGAAAAGTTGTGACGTTGTTTAAAACATCAAACTGAAACATTTATTCAACTCTTGGTTTGTAGTTTGATTGATTTGGTTTGTAGTTTAGTTGATAGGTAGTATGGTTGGTATTTTAGTTTGTATTTATTTAATCTATTTTCTATTTTTTAGTTGGCAATCAATTGTCTGGTAGTTTTTTTTTTTTGTGTGGTTTTCTGTTTTGTCGTTTGGTTAATAGATAAGTTGTTCAGTTGGCAGTTCTTTTGAAGGGAAAGTAGTTTGATTGAAGTTTCAACTTCATTACCTAAACTGGTTGGGAGTATGGTATGGTTTAGTTGATGTATAAGTAGTTTGGTTGGTAGTTTGATTCAGGGAAAGTGCTGTAGTTTGGTTGGTTTGAAGGACTCTGGAGTTATTACTTGCACTGGTTGGTTTTTACATTGGTTGGTAGTTTTGTTGTTTGGCTGAAGGACAAGTAGTTTGGTTGGTAGTTTGATTTGGGGAAAGTAGTTTGGTTGTAATTTCAACTCATAATTAATACTTAGTTTCGTTGGTTGGTAGTTTTGTAGTTTGGTTGAAGGACAAGTAGTTTGGTTGGTAGTTTGATTAAGAGTAAAGTAGTTTGGTTGGTTAGGACTTGAGTCATTACTTACAGTAGTTGGTTATTACGTTTGGTTGTATCTTTGTAGTTTGTTGAATAGATAAGTAATGTGGTTGGTTAGGGCTTTGGTCATCACTCACATTAGTTAGTACTTTTGTTGGTAGGTTTGGAGTTGTGTAGTTTGTAGTAGATCTGTTAGCAGTGTAAAAACTGACTTCATCAGTCTGAACTTGTCGTCGCCTCACAGGGAAAAACAGCCCGTCCAGCCCGGCGGTTCGAGACTTGCTGGACCGACACCAGGCCAGTCTGGGGCGCTCTCAGTCCTTCTCCCACCAGCAGCCGTCTCGCTCGCACATCATGAGGTAACCCCCGCACATTAGGAGCCGCGGATGATGTCCCATTAACCACAGCCTCTAACCCCACGTCTGCGTCCGTCTGTCAGGACGGGCAGCGCCATGGAGCGCCGCGCCATCACCCCTCCCGTCGGGTCACCGGTCGGACGCCCGCTTTACCTCCCGCCGCAGGACAAATCTCTGCTGTCACTCGACAAGATTGCCAAGAGGGAGTGTAAAGTCCTGGTGGTGGATCCCGTCAGCTCGGAGACATGAGGACGCAGGAATGAGAGGGGAGAGAAGGCTCACAGCCAAGGAAGTGCAGATGAAAAGCTTCAAAGCATGAACTCTGACCGTCAGCTGGAGAGAAACTGCAAATATATTTATTGTGTAACTTAAAGTCAATTCACTGGAAATGTTCGTCCCACAACAGCAAAGATCAGCTGCAGATCACAGGATATTCACAATGACGTTACCATGGTAACTGTGTTATAAAGGTGGGAGGAGTTACAAAAGACAGTCCCAATTTCAGTGTTACGTTCACCTCCACCTCTTCTCAGGCCCTGTCCACACGAGCTAAAGCCATTGTTATGGTTATTAGGTTACCACGGGACGATGTCATCATCATTTACTGCAGGTATTCACAACTTTTTCGGGGAGAGTATATGCTCAGTATTACAGTGTAAAATATTGTAAAATAAAGAATACAACCCAGTATCTTCGAGCAATGTCCATCACACACACACACACACACACACACACACACACACACACACACACACACACACACACACACACACACACACACACACACACACACTCTCGCGCTCTCTCCCTGGTTACCATGGTTACTGTGGTTACAGTTATAAAGATGGTCTCTGATTGGTTGGATTTATGTAAATGTCACAGTTTTGTCTGCATAACGGCATTGATTCAACTTAGAACTTGATGTTTGGGTAAAAACGACAAATTTCTGAGTTTTCATAAAGATCTTCACATAAAATACTTACCTCTGTGTATAAAGGAAACAAAACCACACTTCTACATGGTCATTCTAGGGTCATAGCAGAGTTGAAAATCACAATAAAAATCAAGAGTCACACTATCATGCTTGAAAATGTTGACTTGAAACATGCCAGGTTATTTGGCTATATGATAACATAGATTAAAAAACATTAAGCTAAATGGCCTTTGTGTTGACTCGGTCAGTTTCGACCCAGTCATAATACCAGAAAATAAATCAATATTTAGTGATAAAACTAAAACCATAGACATATTTCCAGCTCACTAACACTGTTTGTCTTCGTCCAATTGAGCTATTGGCCTGTCTTAGTCTACATCTAAACGGACACAATAAGAATGACATGTCCAAAATTAAAAGTTAGACCAGTTCAGTTTTGGTTTGGTGACCTTCAGAGTAAACATCTCCTGTCTGCAGTATGCAAAACATTAAAAGATTTAGAAAACATGAAGCTCTTGATCAGATTTTTAAATATAAGGAAGAGGATGCCCTTATTTATTCAGATGATCTGCGGAGAAAGATGATGAATTTGATGGCGGTCATGTGTGCTGAAGTTCCTCCCCTTCAAACCAGAAGTAGTAAACTGTCTCAAATCTTAGTACCATCTGTTTTACATGAGAGGGTTGCTGCTTTCCTTCAGGTTAAGATCTATTTTTTGCCATGAGCACTAAAAAACTGTGACAATCCTTGAATGACAAAAGTCCATAGGTGGGAAGTATCAAACCAGTAACTGAAAGACAGATTCTCCCACCTCCAGCTGCACATATAGACCAGCGTTATAGAGATGTGATATTGAGGAATGGTTCCTTCCAAAGGAGGCATTCAAAAGACTGTCTCGTTTGCGAACGTCACATCTCTACAATGTTATTTCCGCTGCTTGAAAGATTGATGTCAACCTCACACCGATGGGAAAGAGGTATCAATTGTGTGTTGGTGACGTTTCCTTAAAGACTCATTCATGCCGGAAGTCCCAATCTGTGAATCTCTCCAACTTTACAAACTCTAATTGGTTATAATCAAACTGAGTGAATTCCCAACGATTTTAACAATAGATGTACTCGACCTGTAATAAAGTGAAATCCAGGCAACTGTTGTCAAACGTTTTCAATTCCAAAGGTTTTTCATTGTGGCCTGCTGCCTCCTGTGGTGTCAGCCGTGAACGACACAGGTGTGCATCATTGTAGTAACTTTACTTTATCATTGAAGTAACTATACTTAAACTTTTCAAAATCCTTGACCCAGAACAAGCTGCCGACCGCAATTTGTTTGATCCAAAGAATGGCGGCGATTGATTTTTTTCCGGAGGGGTGATGACGTCAGGTCAGTAATCACTACTTAAATAAACCTGTTGTCTTAAACCAGGGCTTTTTGTGTGTCTTTATGGTTTTAACATTTGTCACGCTGGACGCAAACTGGTTCCATAGTGTAGCGGTTATCACGTCTGCTTTACACGCAGAAGGTCCTGGGTTCGAGCCCCAGTGGAACCACTTGTTTTGTATTTTTTCTTACTCGCGATTTTGTTTTCAACATGAACATTCTCAAATTCAATTTTTACCCTGTTACTCCCTTACAACAAACAAAAGGGTTGACAATCCTGTAAAACAACCATGTATCTGAACAAGAAGAGAAAGCACCAAGTGGAAGTGAGGAGTTTTTGTAAGAGTTTAATGTAACTAATGACCTAACTAATCATCCCTGTAACACCAGAAATATCATCTAAGTGGAAGCAAAATAAAAACAATGATTCATTTAGTTAGTTTTCAGCTTCACTTGCTTTCTTCATTTCTACCTTAAATCTTGATAAGTTACTTTACTTAATAAAAAGCAAACTGGTGAACGATGAGAGGAATTCAAAACAGAAAAATGTAAGAATTGTGTCACAATATTTTTGAAGAAAAATAAAAGACTGCGGCTTGGTTTATTTTCAGATGTTTTATTGCAGCGATCCTCCAGAAGAACAATTTACCACATTAACACTTTAGATTTCACTCAAACAAACAAACGTTCAGAATTTTATTCTCAAGCAACAATTTAGTTCGTAACGTCATCCAGACGTTTCATTGTTACATAACATGAATGTGTGTGTATGTGTTTGGTCACGTTCACAAAAAAAACACCCACTCAGAGAAATTAAGTCACATTTCATCTGAAAACAATAAACAACAACAAACATTTAAAATTCAAAATAAATAATCCAGGAGACACTTGCCCCTGCACCCTTTTTCCTTCATCTCCTCAAAGCTGAACTCGGGCTTCATGGAGACGCAGCGGGCAGTCAGAGGTCAGAGGTCAGCTCTTATGTCACCATGTACTCCTGCCGCTTGTTGAGTCGCACCTGACAGAGCGAGACGGCGCCGACCGCCACATACACGCCGGCGGCGATGAAGCAGTTGATGCCGACCTGGTTGTAGAGACTGTAGATGTTCTGGGGAGGGTTTTTACTGTGGGGCAGGAAGAGGGAGACCGTCAGCAAGGAATAGACAAGAAGCGGAAGTGAGAGACATGAAATGACCAGCAGGAAAAGAAAGAAGAAGACAGGAAGCGGAAGTAACACAAGAAGATAAAGACAGGGAGAAGAGAGGACAGACTGGGAGAGAAAGAGGCAGACAGGAAGTGAACCATAGCAAGAAAAAGGCAGAGAATAAGCGGCCAATAGGAAATGGACGAGAGCCAGAGGGCGTGTTCACCATTTAATCCGGACCAAAGTTCTCTTCAGGGAAAAACTGTTTTGTTTGGGCGACGTGAACACAAACCAAATGAAAGTTAAAAATCCCCCCCCCCCGCAAGTGAACTGAGTCCCGGATTATCCCAATGTGAAAGGCCTCAGAGACAGACAGGAAGAAGAAGAAGAAGAACGGACAAGAAGTGACGGGAAGTGAGCGGTGGCCGACACTCACTCCTCTCGGATGTCCTCCTCAGTGAACGGCACGTCCTCGATCAGCACAGCCGACTTGGCACTAAAGAAAATCCCCAACATGGCCTAAAACAAAACAGACAAAAATAAATGCTTGCTGGAGGTTTACAAAACTTTTTTTTTTTTGTTAAAATTGAATATTGAGTGTTATTGCAGTGCTCGTGGTTTAAATGAACTGTTACTAATTCTAATGATAATCTCGTTTCAGATGGAAAAACCGACTTCCTTTTCTGAAACATCACATGAGAACCAAAAAAAAAAAAAAAAGTCACATGACTGCCTGAAGACGGATTTAACCCTTCATCAGATAGCTGACCACATCTGGTAACTTCTGCATTTCTTCCAGCACATTATGTATTCGTGCAATTTTTTATTTTGATATATTCATGTCAGACTTGTTATTTCTTTTGACTGATTGGATGAAATGGATTAAAACTATAGTGTGAATAATAACCTCATTAATGTCTTCAACTCGAAGATGTGACAAAACATGAAAAAGCACGTTTGAGCAGAGCACAGTGCTAGTTCAGAAGATAAAACACATCATGGCTATTTATTAAAACATTATTAATGACAGATTGGGAGCTATTACACTATCACAGGGCTCGACATTACAGAAACCTTTCGATCATGTCCGTATTGAATGGACCTGACAAACAAACTGCCATAAAATAATGAACAAATTCTCTTTTTTTACAAAAACACCCGACAGAAGCTCGAAAAAGAGATCTAAAGAGCATCAATGAGACGCCTGTAGAGTCTATTACTGCATCACCATAGTAAATACACGCAGGCCTAAACGGGCTCCGTCTATTTACTGTACAGGAATTGGCGTTAAATTGGATAAATTACGCGTCAATATTAACAAATTTACACGAACTCTAATATAAATGAGTTTACAACGCCTCTGAGATGTATTATTATTGAAAACATGATAATAATGACGACTGTTTATACGTCAGCGAGTGAGACCGTCCAGGAGTTAGTCGGTCCCCGCATAGCCGATCATACCAGCATAATGACGCCCCAGATACTGATCACGATCCCGCACGCGGCCATCTTCGGCCCACAGAACAGAAGCGACGGCATATCGGTGTCCGGGAGGTCCGACGGCTCGGTCTGGAAGGTCCGCGGATGATTTTTAATTTAAATCTGATCCACAAACAGTCCCATCGAAGGACGCGGCTCCGTGGTCAGCTGATCCCCCAAACTCGGATTCAGTCGGCAAAGTTCGGTAACTATCGTCATCTGCAGTGGAGCCACCAATCAAATTCTTCCAATTTATAGAACCCGCCCACTATATCAGAAAATGACCAATAGAGTGCGGGTTCCTACGTCAGAGCCTTTCGACTTCATCCGGTCCACTTCGGCAAGTGACCACGTGGTCACCAATCAAAACTTCGATCCAACATGTCCCGCCTTCAACCCCCTAAATTGACAAATAAGCGTTCACCTGTGAACGCTTCAAGTACATAGCAGCGCCCAATCACATCACACCAACAAGACCCGCCTTTTCCCTCTGAAACTGACCAATAGCGTGCGATTTCTTAGGTTGTCACTTCGGCTTCATTCGGTCCATTTCAGTCACCAACTCAAACTTCCATCCGTCATGTCCCGCCTTCTACTCCCTAAAATGACCAATGAGCGTTCACGGTTTAACGTCGTAGGCGCTCGGAAAGCTTCGTACGCGGCAGCGACAAATCAAATGTGTCCTACAGATAAGCCCCGCCTTTTTCCTCTGAAATGACCAATAGGGTTTAACTTTTAAAGTCGCGGAGCTTTCTCTTTATTCCATCAACCTTTGTTGTGAAGCGTTTGTATATTTCTTTCCTCTAAATATGTAAATCAAACGATAAGCGAAGTGGAGTTGACGCGTTTATCCTACGGGCTCTTCGGTTTTTTTTTTACATCCTTTTCCTGTGGAAACAAAATCCCGCTGAAATCAACCGGCGCGCCAACGTCACGGCAGCTAAACCTCAGCTAGCTGCTAGCTGCGCGTTTGTTTATTTTTTGCGTTTGAGGAAATCAATAACGTAAAAGAAAAACAAACTCGCGTCGTTTTTCCGACATGACGTCAGCTTCCGCGAAGGTAAGAGCTCATCTGGTGGCGCTTTGAACCCACGTCGGAGCCTTAAACTCAACTTTTGGAGGGCAGGTCCCAGGCAGTGTGCAGAACTCCATTCAGAAATCTGCACGTTTAATATCCCATTAAAATACTATTCTAAAGTCAGTAAATGTGCTTTAGTGTTATGTCTCATTAAACACTTTACTTTGAGGTTAGATGCGGCGTTGGGTTGAAAATAATAGCAGGTCAGGACGGAAATATTTTTTTGTAATCCCAGATTAGATCCGTGTGAAACACAGTAGAGTATTTCAATCTAAGCAACCAGACCATGGCCAACAGTATTGCTTTTTTCGCCTTATTTTACAAGTTTGACACTTGATTAATGTTTTGATTGTTTTGATTTAAATCCAGAGATTGATTATGAAAGGCGATTGTTGTTTGCTGTTGTGCGCAAATATAATCTGACAGATGTGGTGGAGGTAAAGCACTGTATAATGTAAGCAAGGACATAGGTCGAAGAACAGAAGGAAATCCTTTATTTGTTATGGATTATAACACTTTCTAAAAATTTTGAAATCCAGATTTTAAAAAGGATTTTTAGATGAATGCCTAGCAGATTGAATATAAGAAGTTTAATTTTTAAAAGTATCAGAACCGTCTCCTCCATGTTAACCAGATAAGTTTAAAATTTCACCACTGTAATCAGTTTAACTGCTGTCACTTTACCAGGTTTGGTGACTGAGTTCCTTTCATTTGAAAAAGTTTAACCACTTTCCCAGTAACTAATTTAACCGGTATTAACAGTTTTGACTATAATAACCACGTTCAGAGCTATAATCGGTTTAATCACTGTGACCAGTTTGACTATTGTTACCAGTTTAGACAAGAGTAAAACGAGCATGGCTAATTCAACCTGTGTGTCCAACATAACAACCGTGACCAAGTACATAACCAATATAACCAATTTAACCACAGGTCTGTGCTGCCCCCTGCAGGTGGGGGAGATCTTCTCTGCGGCCGGAACTGCTTTCAGCAAACTGGGCGAGCTGACGATGCAGCTCCACCCGGTGTCGGACTCCAGCCCTGCAGGGTGAGACTGATACTGACCCCATGCTCACACACCTGAGGCCTATACTACGAAACTAGAGTCTCTCTTATCGAGGTAACTTCAGGGTTAACCCAGGTCTTTCCGTGCTCGGTCGCTGGTTCACTTCTTACCGGGTAAATCACCACGGGTTTGCAATTGGTAAGAAGCTACAAACTCCGCCCCTTTTATGTGATCGCGCACTGATCAAGACTGGAACACGCTGGGTTGAATCACCTAGTTGCTAATCTGCTTCGTGTTAACGCTTATCGCGATCGCAATTGTCTGGGTAAGTTAACCCAGCTAACAGAGATACCCCCCGTGTGTTAATCCCGGTTTCGCAGTATAGGCCTCTGCCGTCACTGTGACGTAGCCATGGAACACGAGTGTGAGGTCTTTGGTCTTTGCTTCTCTCTGACGTCTGAGTGTCTCTCAGGGCGAAGTGGACAGAGACGGAGATCGAGATGTTGCGTCTCGCTGTGCGTCGTTTTGGAGACGACCTCAACAACATCAGCACGGTGATCAAAGAACGCACAGTGTGAGACATCACAGCCAACTGCAGCTCAGAAGTGTTTGTTTACACATGTGGTTTAGAAGAAGTGTCCGCTGTTTCCAAGTTTGTTCCGAGCTGTTGTTTACCTACTACTTGTTGTTTTGTACCTGCTGCCTTGTGCGGGGGGGTTCCAGGAAGCAGGTTATGTGAAAACTCAGAGTATGTTAACCCTGAAATGATGGAAACTCTTGAGTTATCTGTTCCAAAAAGAGAGCGACATTAAACTGAGTCCGTCACCATGGTAACAGACTCTGAACAGAACCTGCTCGCTGGCATGTTTTGCAGGAGGAACCCAGAGTTTCTACCTGACTCCTCCCACCTGAAGCAGCGACCAGAAATTAATACTCCATTATTTCCAAACCCGATCGACATCGAGGCAGAAATAGTTTGAGATGATTTTCGTCTTCCGGCCCAGATTAGATTTTTTTTTGCATTTTTTTGCGTTGTATTAATCCCCTGTGGGGGAAATTCCTTTCCAAATTGACCCATCGGTAGCAGCCGAGGGTCTTGCTCAGGGACCCCCGGTGCTGGTTTCTGGGGTGTCCTGTTATTCCCAGAGGAATCCTATTTGGAACATTAACCGCTTTTAAGCAAACAGCATCAGTTATCTCAATAACACTCTCCGTCCACACGTCAAAACCTCACACACCGCAGACGTGCCTCACATCAGAGCACGTTATATGCAGAGCATTACGTGTTTGTTTTTTTACGTGTTTTGGGCTTAAATTACCACTTAAAGTAGCTACTGAATGCATAAAAAAAATAAAAAATAGCCTATTTAAATTTAAATGCTAAAATTAAAATCAAAATGAGGTGCAATCATAGCATATATGCATTTATACCTTTTCATTCTAAAAGATGTTTTTATATTTCATTTCTAGCTGCTTCCCAGTCGCCTGTTGGATTGCACCTAAATGAAATTCAGATTTTCCACCTATTTATTGTTTCTGCCTGTTTGCTGCCATCTTAAGTTAAATGTTAAGTCAGTGGTAAGATCATTCAAACTTATGTTCACTCAGGCAGCCGTTTTCTCCCAGTCGTCTCTCCTTTCACGGCAAAATAACTGGGTGTTCGGTCTGTTGCCATAGTGACTGGTGGTCTCGGGACTCCAATGATGAAGGCTTTTTATTGTGGTTGTTCAAGGTTCACATACTCAGAGTTGATTCAGATCGGCTGTTCTGGGACCGGAAACTCAGTCAGTCGACTCAGAGTTTGTTCAACCTCCTTTCTGGAATCCCCACAAGCTGTCTCCTGTGTTTACCTGCTGCCTGTTGTGTGTTGTTTACCTGCTGCCTCGTTTACTTGCTGCCTGTTGTGTGTTTACCGTCTTCCTCTTGTTTGCTTGCTGCCTGTTGTTGTTTACCTGCTGCCTCTTGTTTACTTGCTGCCTGTTGTGTGTTTACCTGCTGCCTCTTGTTTACTTGCTGCCTGTTGTTTTTGACCTGCTGCCTGTTGTTGTTGTTGACCTGCTGCCTCTTGTTTACTTGCTGCCTGTTGTGTGTTTACCTTTAGCCTCTTGTTTACTTGCTGCCTGTTGTTTTTGACCTGCTGCCTGTTGTTGTTTTTGACCTGCTGCTTGTTGTTGTTGTTGACCTGCTGCCTGTTGTCGTGTGTGCAGGGCTCAGATTAAGAGCACGGTGAAGAGGAAGTTGTACGAAGACAGCCGGGTGCCCATCTCCTCCGAGTCGCCCAAGAAGACGGTGAAGAAAGCCGCCGCCGCCATGACGCCAGCCCCCGCCACTCCCGCCATGATCACCGTGCCGACCTCGCAGGTCGTCGTGGCGACGGGGATGCAGAACAGCCCCTCCATGGCCCCGCCCATCAAGAAACAGAAGGCGGCAGGTTAGAGAAAAAACAAAACAAACAGTGTACTTCCTGTTTGATCACCCTGTGACATCACTCCTGTGTGTGTGTGTGTGTGTGTAGACGTCACACTGAGCGCGCTCAACGACTCTGACGTGAACAGCGACCTGGTGGACATCGAGGGACTCGGAGACGCTTCGTCCAATAAGAAGCTGAACTTCGACCAAGGTGAGCGAGGAGAAAGTTCCGCCTTCTTTGTATCTTGATGTTTATTTGACGTGGAGTGTGACGCTCTCCTCCTGCGATGTGTCGCCTGCAGACAGTCTGAACCTGGACTCCAGCCTCATCATGAACTCCAGTGACCTCCCGCTGCTCTCCCGCTGACCTCCGACCTCCACACACACACACACACACACACACACACACACACACACACACACACACACACACACACACACACACACTCAGTTGACTGGAACTCGTTACCAAGACAAGACGATGTCGGAGGAATCGTACTACGAGTCATTCACTCACTTTTCAGCTTTTATTTTGTTTTCATACATTTTGAGCTCTCGTTAACGTCGCGATCGTTAAAACTTTGCCTGAAGTCGATCAATTGTACATTTCCTTCATTTAAAGATGTATTCTTGCTACTAACGAGAGACTTTGTGATCCTCAGACAAAAGCTTCCTATGTCCACTTTTAAATATCGAAATCTTTCGTTTTCTGAATCCTGACTGGCGTTTACATGCGCCAACAAGTGTGGTCTCGGTCTAACTATAGGAAACACTGGGGAAATCATGAATGTCCGAAACAAACCAAATGTCTGGTTGAAACGTACGTATAATCTAGATTATGTTCTCACCAGAATAATATTCTCTATGTTGGTGACAGTGGGCGTGTCCGCAGAGATGAGAGTTTTTTTAGAGGAAGCCTGTGGGAATCGGTGAGCCGAGGTATTTTTTAAAATTTCTGCTTTTTACGTCACGTTACTTCGATCTGATGGAGTCCGTCGTCTTGTAGCCTGAAGCCCATAAATTGTGCTTTTCTTCTTGAGTTTGAGTTTAGTTTATGGTCATGATGTTTGTTTGTGACTGGTGTTTAAAAAACAACAACAACTTTTTAACGATGTGAAATAAACAGAATTTCTCTTGTTTGATGATTCGCTCCGTCTCCAAATCCGTTTTTAAACTTTATTGATCACAAGTTTTTAAACAAAAAATATTTCATGTCTTTGTCATCGATTACAGAACACAATGAACGCCTGTAGAGTAGCTACACGCAACACATCCAGATTATAGAGCATTGTCACCCCACTAACATCCAGATTATAGGGCATCTTCCTCCACCAACATCCAGACTATAGAGCATCTTCCTCCCACCAACACCCTGATTATAGAGCATCTTCCTCCACCAACATCCAGATTATAGAGCAACTTCCTCCACTAACATCCAGATTATAGAACGACTTCCTCTTACTAACATCCAGATTATAGAGCATCTTCCTCCTAGTAACATGCAGATTATAGAGCATCTTCCTCCCACTAACATCTCGATGATTAAGCATCGTCCTCCTCAAACATGCAGATTATAGAGCATCTTGTTCCTCTAACATCCAGATTATAGAGCATCTTCCTCCCATAGGGTTGTTCGGTATACCGGTACTGTATTGGTATCGCGGTACTGACGCCTTTAAAACGATACTATACTGGGCCCGGCTGATACCGGTATCTTTTATTTATTTATTTTTCCGTCGCCGCGGAGCGTCACTGTGTTGTAATTTGGAGGAGAGCAGTCAGTCTCTCTGCGGGGGGGGGGGCGTCGGCAGGCTGCTCCGCTTTCTTACTTGTTTTGGATGTTTTGAACAATCGAGAGTGCGGAAAACAGCGCTCCGGTTTCTTTTATTTTTGCACTTTCTCACAAGGCCGGAACTTGTAGAAAAAACAGGTGTGAGAAGTGCTGTATGGAAGTACTTTGGCTTCAACACAAATGCGCACGGTGTCTCCATCAACACCAAAGCACCACTGTGCAAACGGTGTTTGAGAACATGTCTGGCCAGAAACACTACTAACCTGCTAAACACCTGAAGGACAAACACCCAGACCTGCATAAGGAGTTCAAAGAACGACAGGGAATAACTTACATACCCATGAATAAATAGCTCTGAAAAAAATGTAAGCTATTATAAATATTAGTATTATAAATATAATTAATATAAAATAATATAATATGAAAATATTTTATTTTAGCCATTTAATGTTATAAAGGTTACTGCATAGTAACATACCATTTAAAGACATTGGTCGTACTTATGACAGGCTTTATCTAATGACATTCTTTTGTGTTCTGTTTTTATTTGGAAAATTATCGAAAGTATCGAACTACATGGTGGTATCGGTATCGATACCAAAATGTTGGTATCGTGACAACAATATCCTCCCACTCACATCCAGATTAGAGCATCTTCCTCTACTAACTGACGTAACTTCATCCGGCACTACAATATTACAGCCACGTGACTCTTTAACAAATGAACTTCACCAACTAATGACTTTTTATCTGCAGTAACTAGTAACAACATGTACAGAATTAAAACACGCTGAGGGAGGAAACTATCGAAGTAACTTTGGTAAAAAGTAATCAATCACCAACTAAATCAAGTTACTTTATGTTCCTGTTCTTAAGTAACTCCAATAAGTTCCAGCAGCATTATGTTCATTTGGTAATTTCTAACTTTTTCTATTTTTTAAGCAACAAATTAGTAGCTCAAGACGGTTTATACCTGACATGTTTCAACTGTGCCTGAAGTAACTACAGTACTTTAAGTGTCTCAAGTACTTGAGCTAAATCAAAAGTAAAGACTGACAAAAAAACAACCTCTTCCACATAAGAAGGTACAGATGTTTTTATTGATCATTTTGTATACAATATAATATAATGTGTGTATTTATAATGTGTACATGAATTGTTTCCATTCAAAAGTCATTCTGCGTCGTTTTAACAGACATCAGGGAACAAGAACAGTTTTTTTCACACCAGCAGAAAAATAAATCGTCTCGTTTGTTGAAAGTTTTCTGAAGAACAAAAGAAAAAAATAAAGAATATTTACAGTGTGAAATCTTTCTGTGTGACAGTTTCCATTCGTGTGCGTCATTTTCCCTTTGAGCTCCTCCTCAAAAACTCCCACAGCCCTTAAAAAAAATGAAAATAAAATAAAATCCGAATACATTCGACCTGTAAACTAAATTTTTGTTTCCAGGAGGAAAAAAATTAAAGTGCTCAAATTTAAAAACAAACCAAAACGTGTAAGGAATGTGATTCCTCCCCCGAGGATGAAATAAACCTATGCTTCGTCATTGTAGGAAAAAAATGTTTTTGGCATCAGAGGCTTGAAAATATAAAAACAAACAGCATATTTCGCAAATAAAGGCTAATTTAAAAAAAAACGAAAAAAGAACGATCGAGTGCTGCCACCTGCGAAAGTTTGACTTACATTTCTGTCGGCGTGGAGCCCCGGCTCCGTAGAAATACTTTATTACTCCCCGGGGGAAGTAGTTGGATAATACTGAAACGTGCTGGGCGATCGGCAGCTAAGAGCTACAAACAAAACAAAACAAAACTGTTTTCATCGTACAGCATGTAAAGGGCACGGACACGTAGCGATATCCTTTGTGTACGCAACTTAAACATTAAAAGAGTTAAAACGGTTTAAATCCCCCTGAACTGAATTCAGAGTGACGAGGTCGCAGGTTTGAGTCCTGAGGGGAGTTTGTCTTGTTTTGAGCAAAACGCCTCTGGGTTAACGTGGAACTCGGCGAGGTTCCAGCAGGTTCAACGAGACTTTTTTGGTTGTTGTTTCATGACATGTTCGTGGGGTTACTTGGAAAAAAAAGTGTTAGCGAAGACAATATTTTGTGTGGGAATAAACAGAGATGTTTTGGTAATTACCAAGTCGAAAAACAAACAAACAAACAAAAAAAAAAAAACAGACGGAAAAACTTCAGCTGAAGAATTTTTGGCTTAAAACGAAAACCTTTAAGTTCGTACGAGGAGCTAGGGGGTCGACGCGACATGGCGACAACAACACAGTGCAAACTTGAGACGATACACAGAAAATGGTCTTAAAGCTACAGTGGGTGTCTGTACAGCGATGGCGGAGAGTCGTTGCGTCTGTCCAAAGTTCGTCCAGTTTCTTCGTGAAGGTGATTTGTTTGGTAAACTTAAAGTGTGCAAAGTTTTTCATTTCCAAACATATTTAACCAGAACATGTCACAGGAGACTTTGGTTTGTTTTCTAGAGTCGTGTTACTCATTTACTCATGCTACTACAGCTAACTGGTGAGCATGTCAACTTATTATTTCCTTTTTGGCTTTTTTCTTTTAAAATAAACCCAAAGCATCGTGTACCTTTAAGCATATGGAGGGCTAGCCGTTTCTGGATGAAGCTGAATTTCTATTAATAAAAGAAAAAAATCCTTTTTGGTGTGTGCACTGTCAAAACAAGAGAAAGACTACATTTTGGGATCATTTCAGAATTTAGGAAAGTTTCTAAAAATGTTGTGGCATTTTAAAAACAAGCAACAATCAACAATATTGAATTCATAAATCTGACTCATTTTCCTCATTCAGGATATAATCCACAGATAACCAATGAAATTAGTTGTTGGGTTGTTGAGTGATTCACTGGTGTCACTTAGAAACACAGTGGTCCCACAATCGAACCCTGTGGAACACCAGTTACAATGAATGAAAGAAAGTTTGGCAGAAATGTGAAAGGACAAGTTAAAATGTTTTCACTACAATTGTAAAACACGATGAATGTCTGCCTCTGTAGATTAGAACTGAACTTATCCACCGTTAAAATTACTGAACAGATTCACTGATAATAAATAAAAATGTTAAATTTGGTTTCAAATCATTTTGTCCCATTGGAATTCTTAAAACTGAGAAATATTCAATTATTGCACATAATATGGGGATTTCAGTTAAAGCTGAATTGAATTTAATATTGTAATAGTGAAAAAAAAAAAAAAAGACAATTGTTTTTCTTGATTAAATGTCTGAATTATTGTAAATCTAGTTTTTTTTGTGCCTTTGGCTTCAATTGAGTTTGGTATTGATGTGGTTGGTATCAACAAATAACTAAAATCTACGTGGGCGCTATTATAAATAAAAACTTGTGTTTTATTCATCATTTTGAAACCATTTCTTTCTGCATTGAGTTTGCAAACAGAACATAAATAACCTATTAATTTTTTTTTTTCATAATCTCTTCTCAACCGGTATGTTGTCCCCCCCCCAAAAAATGTTTTTTTCAATGTCTCGATTTGATCCAACTTGGACTTTAAGCTCATAATTTTGAAACAGGACGGACTCTCTGAAACGCAACGAGTTGAGAAATAAAGCAACGACTTTCAAATTAAAGATGAAAAGCAGCAAAACTTTACAGCATTTCTTACACGAGAGCCAAAGAATGGAACAAAGTGTGCAAAGTGGTGACGGAGGAAGATGAGCGGCGGGTCGCTGAGCTCCGCCCGCCGCTCCTCCGATACGTTCAGGCACAACGATGAGAGGAAGTAGAAAACTGTGCAAACCGGTGAGCAGAGCGGACTCCAGGTCGTCTTTGTGCTCCGTCTCTAACAAATGAAAGGGAGCACGACTGATCGACGGGTCATCGTGTGAAATCAGCAGCGTCACTCAGAATCTGCTCCATCTTTTTTGCGACCATCAACCGACCGAACAACAAGCATGCAAAACGTCCATCTCGTATCGTTTTTCACTCTCAGGGATCGTTTCACATTATTAGACGTCCACCGATTGTAAAACTGGTAAAGTCGCAGAAATGTTCACTCTTACACAGCTGATCCACAACTGTGCTATGATGTTTAGCAGGAAAACTCCTGAAATGAAACTAATGGGAAAAATGAAAAGATGAAAATTACACGCTTGTGGTTCGGACAACTGAAGTCACCTCAAGAGTTTAGTCCTGAGACTAGAAATCTGCTGATTTGACCTGGAATGACCCTCCTTTGGAGCCTCGTGGGAGCATGAGCTGGTTTTTTTCCAGTACCAACGGGCTGAATGTTTTCCAAAATGAAGCACGGTACAAAACATTGTACCACATCCTTTAAAAACAATATGTTCTAACGAGGGCCAAATGGTCTAAGATGAAGATCGGCGGTTTTGGTGATAATCTCAAAGTTTCCATTAAAACTAAGAAGGTTTCTTTGACTATTGAGTGTGTTCTGGTTCCCACGGGATGGCTTTGTGTTGCATAGTGTCGAGTATCAGTGTTTCAGCGGGAGTGGGACAGTTTCTGAAAAAAAAACAAAAACACTGAATGGATTACCGGTGAAACTGGAAAGTTTCTGGTCAATAATCAATACTTTGTGTTGGGACAGTTATTGACGTAAGACGTTCATTATATCGTTCAGAATAGAGCGTGTCACTGAACATACGTCAGATACCTTCTTGTGTGGAACATGACGTATCTTTTAGTAAGCGTTAGATCGTCACTTGACGCTTGTAGCACCAAATACTGTCCAGCCACGCTCCCTCGAAGGCTCCACAGGTTTTTATAATCAATCATTAAAAACATTTGGGCCGGGGCGACACGTTACAAGAGTTACACCAACATTTTGTCACAGTTTGTAACTTGATGTGGAGGATATGTGCAAAATGACACCAAGCAGACTGATACCTTTGATTCACTGTTGTGCAGCCGACTGATTCTGGTACGAATAAACTCAAAACAGGTTTAACAAGTCGGCTAATGTCAAGAGGAACCTTGGATTGCTAATTTGTGCCATAATCAAACTGTTTCTGATTAATGGGCGTGTCCAGCTGAAATCTGACCTGAAGAGTCAGGAGAGCCGAGTCAGTTTGAACAGTTGACGGTTTGTTGACAAAAGTTGTACGGTGATCAATTTGTGGGTAGAGTCTGTAACACTGATTTAAATTGGATAAGCACCAGATCTTCTTCACACCAAGAGTGTGAATGTGGATCAAGGCCAGCGAGGAAGAATTTGACCACACGTCAAGAGGAGGAAGAGCAGTACGACTGGCCGCAGGTTGAATATGTACAATGAAACCATGCAGGCTGCTCAGACGTCAGTATTCACATATAGATACACTATGAACAAACAGAGCACTTCTTCACACGGTGTCAAAACGTATCTGAACTATCGAGATCCTTCTGAAAACCCCCTGAGGGGTCCGGTCCGGTCCAGATCTGCTCATTAGGAGTTCTCGTCCAGCTAAACACCCACCAAACCCCAGAGAACTGCCCTGCTTCATCTGGATAAACGTTCCTCCTGAATATTCACTCGTTGGTTTACGGGAATGCTAACCTCGCTGGTTGATGGTTAAGACAACCAGATCGTTCAGTCATATGAAGATTTCCATGTCTTCTTCAGAGAAAGATCTCGATTTCTAACAAGTACGTGAATGTAGCGCCGAGGTTTCTCTGGTTTTCTTCCTGAAAACAACCTCGACCCTCCGTTCAGAAAAACCACATGAAACCATTTAATTTTCCCATTTGCTTTTACGTCTTGATTACAACTCAAGACTTCACTTGAAGCTTTCAGTTCTCCTTCGGTCGCTCGCTCCTGATTGGTTGGATCGACTTGGAGTCTCGAGATTTTACTGAGAAGTAAAACCACTTCCAACAGGCTTGTTTGTCCTTTTTTCCCCAAGAATTTCTTCTTAGTTTCTCTGAAATTGACGTAAACAACCTTTTTGTGCTGGCTTCCGTCATCCTCACTGCTCTCTGAAGCTTGTCACTGATTAAAGTTACCCACAATCCTCTCCTCTCAACACCCCCATAGTTATTTTGTGTTTTTGTTTGTAGTTTTGTCTGTTTGCTTGATGACACAACCGGCATGTCCCCAAAGCTGTCCGACAGTTTCTTTTGACCTTGCGATAATACTGATGACGGATCCTCCGTGGATCTTTGATCTGGTCAAGGGGTTCAGGGAAATTTTCTGTCCAAGTTCTGAGAGGGAGTGAGAGCGACAGAACTGGTATCCAATGAGGTGAGAGATCCAGGTGGCGAATAATCCAACCAACCGACTCGGTAGGACCTGTGTGGATCTTCAGGCAGGAAACAAACCTCCATGCTGAAGTTGAAGAAACGTCACGTGCCCATCAAATGTGCTCACGGCAGGGGGCGGGACTTACACGGATGCTGGCAGATGAATGGAGCAGACAGAAGGTGTGATGGAGGATTACGTCCCTGCAGGGCTTCAGGAGCTGCTGGTGGTCGAAGTCCCCACCTCCACCCACCCGGGTGAGGAGGAAGTTAGTGTCCGGGGTTCTGGTGGGAGGTGAAGGGGGTGAAGGCTGGTGGAGGAGAGAGTGACAACGGGCTGGACTGAGGACTGGCGCCTCCTGCAGGCGGAGAGTTGGACACTGACTGGGAGACACTGGAGGGGGGAGGAGGGGGGAGAGGGTGAGGCAGCAGAAGAGAAGACAAGCTGACGTGAACGTGATCGAGTGTTTGAGGTGAGCCTCACCTGACGGTGTAGCTGCTGCGGTGGGTGGGGTCTGTTACTCCGGCAACAAACAGCTTCTTTGGCGGTCCGTCTGACTCCGCCCCTCCTGAGGGAAGAAGGTTCACCAACATGAGAAAACACAACTTTTAACTCGGCGCCTTCCAAGTCGTTCACACTGCCCCGAGTGGACACACACGCGAGTGAGTTACCTTTCCTCTTGAGCGGCGTTAACGCAGGCCACCTGACGGTGGCGCTGACCGCAGGTCTGTGGGATGAACGACACCTCGTCAGTGACAGTAACCAAACACAGTCCTCACATTCCCAGAGCAGCGAGTTTGAGCTCGGACCAACCTGAACCTCCTTGTGGGACTCGGGGACGAGTTTGGTGTGACGCCGCTGTCCTGTGACGGAAACCACTGGAGAAGAAGGAGAAGAAGAAGAAAACAGTTTCAGCCTTAAGCAGAACCACAACCTGGTTGTGCCATGAGCTTGCAAAAAGGAGCAAAAAAGAAACACACGGCCTGGTATTGACTTCTGTTGCTGATTCACACCGGTTCAGGACGTGTGAAAGCCAGAACACAACACCGAGAGCAAAACTGACCAGCAGGTAGCAGCAACACTAAAATCCAATAGTGACGTAAACGTAGTGGCGGGCTAAAAGCTAGCTTCCTGCATGGTGTCGTCCATATTGTGCAAAGCGTTGTGGACGGCACCAAAACCAGAACTCTTTGCCCCGCCCCTGGACATGTGAGCTGCTCACTCTTGAATTTAGCAGCTTCTCAAATGAAGTGCACATTTACTACACCATCGACTGGATGTCGCGTTTCTCAACATGCGCTGTGATGTAGTACTGCGGACCAATCACAGGCCCGGTGGTCTGCCTTCTTCTCCTGTGTTCTGTGCCGCTTTGACGTGTATTTAGAAAATGTTGGAAGTGGTTAGGGGCGACACACAGCTTTTGCTTATGGAATCTAAATTAGGCTAAATTCTGTGCATTAGAGATGTTTTACATGGTGACGCTGTTCTGAGTGGAGCCTTTTAACAGTTATTCTGAATGCACGAGGAGTAGAAAGAGTTTTAGCTCCCAATCATCCCTGGTTGCTCAGTTCCTGCTATCGGAGGAACATCTGTGGACCCCGCCGAAGGCGTGGAGATGCTCACCACTGATGTGTGGTCGTGCCACTGACTGACAGGAGGCAGCGGGATCAGACTGGACGGGCTGGGAGGAGACAGAGAGGAGCCATTAATCACACCTGTAACCCAGAGCGACGGGCAGAGGAGGGGTTCTGTGTCGGCTCTTCACCTGAGTCTCTGAAGACTCCCTCTGAGCGCCATCTCCATGTTCTCCTCCTGCAGCCAACATAAACACACTCGGTCAGCCGTCCTTCATCCCTCACGCCATCTCGCCAACAGACTTTAAATTTGCCCGAGTTTATGTGTTCATCATAGTAACACGTCGGACCATGTTCCAGTCTGTTGATCGACACCTCAGAGATGAGGGGGCGTGTAGATTTGACTGACAGGTTCAGCAGCTAATCAGTGTCTGAGGGGGCGGGGCTTATATATTGTCAACATGATGCCATCAGACATGTTTTATGGGAAGAGAAAAGCAGGAAAAGTGTTGATAAAACACCAAATTTGTGTGTGTGTGTGTGTGTGTGGGGGGGGGGGGGGGGGGGGGGTTATTCTATCATCAGGAGGCATATAACAGCAGCTCAGAGGCAGAAAACAAAAATCAAGCCTGTGTGTGTGTGTGTGTGTGTGTGTCCTCACCTGCTTCTTCTGTTCCAGTCTGTCTGCAGTCAGAGAGAACGGAGAGAGAGAGACGAGCTGCAAGACGAGGAACAGAGAGATGAGGAGTGATGTGTGAGAAAAGTTTCTTAGGCTGTGAATATTTGTGTACCTGTGACTTAATTAATTTTGTTTTCATTGAATGTACAAACAATTCCCCCAAATTTTTTTCCCACGTTGTCACATTCCACTTTAAACTTTAATGGTAACGCGTTAAATGGCGTTCGCCGGGACAGCTACGGCTTTTGGTCGGGGTTTTAACATCTGCTTTCTAAAGGGAACGCTCAAGGAAGCCGGTCACCAGTTAACAGGGAAACCAGGTAATCCGAAGCACTGGTGGCACCTGTGGCTCAGAGACTTCCTGATACTTGTAGCGGGTCACTCCGCCGACCTCGTGCTGAATGCTATGGTCGGCCACCAGAAAAAAAGGTTTTACATCAGTTTGTGATCTTGATTTTATTATTTAAAAAAGAAAAAGCATGATATATTTTTGCCATTTCGCCCACCCCGAGCTGTAACATAACAAAATGTGGAAGAAGTAAAGTGCTGTAGTATTGTTACATTAATCCATCACACTTACAAGAACTACATAACTTAAATGAAAGTCATCGTAAAAACAAATCACGTTTGTGTTGGACTTTGCACTGTGGTCATACTGTTCGAAGAAGCTGAAACACAGATACACACCTGTGAGGGGACGCTGGGGTTGATGGACACGCTGCTGCGTCGATATCGAGCCGACGACACGGAAGTGAAGACCGCCGTCCCGTCACTGCCAGATAGGACAAAGGACACGCTCAGAAAGTTTTTCACACAATGTTAATGCAAAGTTCATACACGATGTCCACATGCATCGTCCACGCAACGTTCTCACGTGACTTTCTCACACAACGTCCGCACGTTTACTGCAACATTCACACAGTGTTCAAGTAACTTTCAAGCAATGTTGACACCCAAGGTTAACACACAATGTTCAAGCAGTGTTCACGGTAACACAGCCAATGCGTCCCACTGTGGTGCCTCACTGTAGCTTCTCGTCTGTCCCCGTGTGCCACCTTGTGGTAAAAACTGGTCATGTAAGACTAAACGTTTGACAACTTTTTCTACAGCACAATTCATAACTATGAATAATAACGCAGTCCGCTGATAGATCGAGCTTCACATTCACCAAGTTTTCAGTTTTGAGACCCAAACTGTTCAATTAAAAGTAAATAGTGATCAACTATAATATGTGGTATCTCTGTAATTAAAGATGAAGAATTATCATTAATGTATATTTACTGTTCTCTTTTCATGCTCCAAAGACTCTGTGAATGGTGATACATCAGTCATGTACATATTTGTTTTTTGCGAGAAAAGCCTGTGTAAATGCATATCAAACATATTTTGTACTTTCTGATTAGCTGCTGTGATAACTGAAATACGGCTACTGGCCTACATCTTTTATTATCCTTAATAACTGAGTTTATGTTGAAACATTTATTTTTACCCGGTATTATTCATAGTTCAGCCGAATTGAAGAGTGTCTGTTAATATTAAAGAAAAACACTTTTTTGTGCTCTTTGTGACTTCCAGTATTCTGTTGACACGTTTTTTTTAAAGCTTATGTTTCCTGAACGGGAATCGGCGTGGCAACTTTGGGTGTAGTACCACTGACCTGACACTCGTGATCATGGGGGCGCTGTTGGACCTCCGGAGCGCCCCGCCTCCTGCGCCTGCGCACTGGTCCACCTCCATCCGCTCCATACCGCTGCACGCAGGCCCGGCTGCGGCGGCGCCAGCTGCCGGCCTTCGGCCTCTCGACGGCGGCGTCGGGGTTCTACTCGAGCCCGGTAGAAGCCCGACCCGCAGGCCTCGCTAGCAGCAAACCCGGAGCGCCCCCGAGTCCACGGGCTGAACACCGCCGCCACCCTTTACCACATCTCCCTCTGATAAAACCAGCTTATCCGTGCGTGACTGCCGGCCGGAGCGTCATTTATTACCCGCAGCTGCGCGTCACTCGCCGCCGTCTCTCGCCACAATTTTATGACTGCGTAAAAGCGGCTCAAAACACGAACCGAGCGCAAAAACACCCGGGACAAAGTTAAATAAGTCCGTCGCTTCGCCGCCGGGCCGGCCGTTCCTCCGCTCAGGGAAACTTTAAATTCTTCCCCGCACAACTGACGTGACTTTTGGGGTTAGCTGTTGAGCTAACTTCAGTTATAAAAAAAAAAAAAAAAAAAAAAGCTCCAGTCAAGAGTCAGAAAACCGCTAAGCAGCAGCCCGAGGCGGAGCGAGCCGGGCCGGGCGGCCGGTCCACGGCGAGACGCCGTCACTCAGGCCCCGGTACCAGCGAGTGGAGCTCCGGGGAGCCGACGAGTCCGCAAAAATTAACAGTTTGAAAGATTTTTACAACATAGTCCTTCAACAAATAAAGACTCAGCGCGCCAGGCGTGGAAACAGCGATGCGGTGTGGCCGCTCGGGGAACTGCAGCTTGGTACTGCCGGAGGGGGGGGGGGGTACACACCGCCCCCGTCTGGCCGCGAGGGAAAACTGCAGCTGGGTACAACTCAAAATATAAGTCAAAACTGTAATGATCAAAATTATTTGTGAAAAAGTTACAATGTGAAGATTTTGGAATCACATTCAGCAGCTTTCTACGTATTTTCAGGCGACTTTTCAGTCCCTTCAGAAAAGTGTGGTGCCAATATTCAGTGTGTCTCTCCAATTTCCTTCTACAGTTTTCCTCCATTTCCAACGATCATTATGTAGATTCCTTCATGTCACCTTACTTTCTTGTTAATATTCAATAACACCTGAGAATGTGATTTACATTTTTGAGTGTCCTTAAAGGGCAGTAAAAAGGTTTAAAGACATTTTTTCCCCCTGTTTGAGTTAATTAAAAACAGGGAAACAGGAACTTGAGAGTGGCCAGCTAACTGCAGAGTGATAGTTTGATCTCTAATTTCTATCAAGGTGTGTATGTGATATTGTTACCTTATAAACTCAGTAATTTTGAGTTATTTCATTTGATACTTGCAGTAAATGTGCATCAATTACCCATGAAAACCAATAATACATTTTTTAGATAGTAAGAAGAAAAACAGCTAAAGGCATGGGGGAAAAGAAAACAGGCTAAAACAACTTTGGCCATATTTACACAACATTTTCAAGTAAAAATGTGAAATTTAGTTGCCTTTTGGTTCGGAGTAACTGAAAACACAGCTTTCTGTAAATGGCTCCCAAGGTGAAACTTTTTGAAAACAGTCCGACTCCGTGGTAATGGGGGAAAATGCAACTTTTTAATAATGCTGATACTGTGCATGTGCACCAAGGCTATAGAAAAATTATTATTCTACACATGCGCGAAACGATGGACAATAACAGTGTTTTCCTCCAGAGTGTCATGGACTCCCTGTCCATATTCTCCCGTGACTTGGTAGTTTTATTTTGACAGTCACTGTAATAACAATGCAACTTGGTCTAATGTTCATACGAAAGTCCCTGTAATTCTATTATTAATGTTTATAGCATATTGGTCTCTGCGCGTGTATGGTTTCATTACAAAAAAATACCCCAGCACCCACTAGTGGCCCAACATGAAACTACATTGTTTTCAGCTTTTCTGCAGTTTCTGTGTTAATGGGCTTTTATTGTTTTTATTTTTTTTAACTATGTGTTTTCACTTGAAACATTGTGGGTCTAAAAATGCCAACCATAAAAGAAGAATAAGAAATTGGCTCATTGGAAGATAAAAGACCTTAAAATAAAGTGAATTTATAAAAACAATCAGTTAAAAAAAAATAAAAAATCTAAACAAAAAAAGAAAAACAGGCTAAATTATATCAAATTCTTTTTGAAATCTCCAAAACAGAAAACTGTCAACAACAACAATAAACTTTTCAGATTTCAAGCTGTTGAAGTTAAAAGAAGCTAAAGAGGAGGAGAAAGGGAGAAGAGGAGGAGGAGGAGGGACAGTCCGGCCTCCTTCACTCCCTTCCCCTGCTTTTTATCTACTTTTAATCTGTCTCCGTGTGTTGAACTCACTTTCTCCATGTTTATGACTAAACACAGTGTCTCCATGTGTTAAACTCTCGGCCTCCATGTTTTAAACTAACCCTCTCCATGTTGTGAACCCTCTCCGTGCCTTCACACCGCCCCGCTTCGCTCGGAGCTCCGCGCTCCGCCCAGCGGCTCTTCCGTCTCTCGCAGGCCGGCAGAGACGCACCGAGCGGCGGGCAGCGGGTCGGCGGCATGTCGCGGAGGTCCGGAGCCGCCTGGATGTGACGGGAAGGTGGGTGGCAGAGAGCCGCTCCTCGGCCCGGGAGAGGACGCATTTTAACCCGCATTAAGAGTTTCACCCGCTTTTTGCGCCGTTTTAAAGAGTTTGTGGAGAAAATAAAACACTTTAACAGCAGATTACAAGAGGATGTTCATATTTATGGAACAACAGGAAACTGTACATCTCACAGCTCAATCTGATAGTGGAGAAACAACAGAAACTTCCCATTTCAGACAAGTTTCATTTTCTTTTAATGCAAGAAGCTGCAAATACATCATGAAAAAGTTCAAATCTAAAGAAATATCTTTTTAAAACAACCTGAACAAGTTAATAATCATCATTGGTGCTGCAGAGTAAGAAACAAAGTTCTGCTGCTTTTACAGAAATATTAAAGTTACTGTTTTATTTGTACACTTTGTAATGTCATCCAACAGGCTGCTTAGGGGCCATATGTTGAATATCTTGAAGGCACATGTGGGATTTCTGCCGTCCCACCTTTGTGCTGTGGGTGGCACTAGTGAGTCATGCAGCTTTAACACTAAAAGTATTAATATATTGTATATCGATTCTGGTCTGTACGGTGGCCCAGAAGGCACATGCAACTGCAAAAGCCACAATGGAAGTTCGCAGCCGTCAGAAGAACAGGCTTTGTTTCCAGGGGAGAATATTTTCTGATGGACTATTTTAATCACAGGGCAATATATTGAAACGTAAGTAAAACGCTACTGCCTGATGATTGTGAATAATGTCCTTATGTGTTTTCACAAATCAGTTATGTTGGTAACTGTTATGTTTCATTAATCTTCCCTATAATGAAAATTAGGGATGTCCCGATCCGATCGGTAGTTATCATATCGGGGCCGATATTAGTGATTTGTGAGTGATCGGGGATCGGCAAATCCAGCCGATCACCCCGCCGATCTAAAGAAAAAAAAAAAAAAACACGGTCCGCCACGTCACCTAATAACCACAACAGTCATGGACTACAAGAGTTATACATAGTGGTTTATGTGTTTATGTGCAGAATTCTACTTCTAAATTTCTATGTGGTCTGTCTTCTTCTGCTTTTTTATTGTGTTTGGTGAGTCACAGCGCCCCTAAAGGCCTGGCATGTGTACTACATGCACTGAAGCCTCGTGTTGAGCCGTGTTCATAGTGACGCGTGGACGCTTTGTTGGGAGAAGGCCAGGGAGGACAAAGATTGTTTTTTCGTCGTGTGGATGTACCCTCAGTTTACAAAAACAACTAAAGAGAAAGAGAAGAATTCTGATTCAATAAGTGAGTTTTACAATAGTTTCTTGCTAAACAAAGCTTCTGCCAATAGTGCTTTTAGCTTCAGACATCTTAGTTGCTCCAAAAATAGACTATTGAGTATATTTGCAATAGCAATGTGAGTATCGGATCAGGAAAGTATCGGTATCGGCCGATACTCAATTCTGAAAAATCGGATCGGTATCGGGGGCAAAAAAGTGTGATCGGGACGTCCCTAATGAAAATAGTCTGTCAGAGTATATCGTCCCCCGTGAACAAAGCCGGTTGTTCTGACCGCTGCGCACTTTATTAGTGGCTTAACTTCCGTTGTGGCCTTTGCATTGTGACTTTTGCTGTGGCGTTGGCCCTTCTGGGCCACCGTAGGTCTGCCAGTTCCTTTGCAAAAGTTGTTGTTACTCTTCTAGTAACTAAATAAAAAGTAACCAGTTAATTGGTAAAGTTGTTGTGGTAATATTAGTAAGGTATTTGAGCATTAGCTGGGCTCTCAGCACTTTCTGGGTCAGTTTAATAACTGATTCCCTCAATAACTTCAGCTGAAGTTACATCAGTTCCAGGGAGGAAGATGCTCTATAACGTGGATGTTTGCTGAAGTGTCTCGGGTTGGCACCCGAAGCTAAAACTTGCAGATGTGCCAAATTGCTCATTTTGACCAGAAAATCAACACTACCAACAAGTTTTAATGCGGGTTTGCGATCAGCCTGTAACATTAGTATTTTGTTCAACAACAAAAAAAAAGGAGCTGGTTTAAACCCCAGTTTTTGCGATCTGATGTATTCAGCGTCAGCGAAAAGAAAGGTGGTGGCATACCAGTCCATCACGAGTCACGACACTTCTCACGAAGAGGTTTTAGTTCCAACATTTCAAATCTTTTCAGCCCTTGTTTCGCTTGTAGTTTACTTTCTGTGACCTGCCTGTTGATACAGACGAGGATGGAGGGAGAGAAAGAGACGGCGGAGGAAGAGGAGGAGGAGCTTCATGAACATCACGATGCAGCTGCGTCCTCTGTGGACTTCCAGGACCTTCCCATCATGCACTGGGAGGAGCTGAGTGAGCGCATAGTTCAGCTGGAGAAACAGGAGCAGGAAAGGAAAGAGCGGGACAAGGTTACTCACAAATCTTTTTTTAAAACTACATTTCCCATCATGCTTTTGGTCCGTCTCCTTCTCAGGAGGGTGAATGAAGTCTCTTTGGTTTCTGAGCTTTTTACTATCAGAGAGCCGTGAATGAAACCCGGAATTCTAGAAGAGTCGCAACAGGATTAGCAGGCCAAGCGGTTTAGCAGAGCAGCAGCAGATTTAGCGCAGTTTCATGTAACATAACATAGTTTGTTGTTCCAGAGTGGAGAAATTTTAAAACGCCTCTTCGGCTTTGACGAATGGATGGACAAGACGCACGTTCGCTGATGTCATCGCCCCGCCTCTTGACCCGCGACCCTATAGCCCCGCGACCCTATAGCCCCGTGACCCTATAGCCCCGTGACCCTATAGCCCCGCGACGTCACTTAACAACAGTGGCGGATTGCCTGCTCCAGACGGAGCTGCAGAAGCTATTGATGCTCGTGGCTTTGATAAGACGATATGTGGATTTCTCAGTTTTTGCATGCTCCGTGTCTTCTTCTACACTTGTGGTGTATTTCTGTGGCAGGGTTACAGCACCACCTACAGGCCGGGCATATCGTTTTGAGTTGTTTTCATGATGATGCAGCTGATTCCCATGTGGACAGGACACCTTTTAAGAACGACGGGGAGAAAAAAGATGGTTTTGTCTCGTGTGGACAGAGCCTTAGCAGAGCAGCAGAAGATTGTTTAGCAGAGCAGCAGCAGATTTAGCTCCTTGGAAGAGTGAAAAATTTAAATTGTGGTGGTTGTGGAAGAATCCAGAACATTTGCACCAGCTGAGAGGAAGAGGTCAAACCTTGTTCATTTGGTTGAGACAGTTTTTCTTCAAAGTTAAACGTCCGCAGCAGGTTGAAGGTGAAAGACATTCCAAGAGAAGGTGAGGATGCTTTTGTCCTCGCATATGATGATCTGTGTTTGAAGGAGTGTCTGTTCCTGCAGCGGGAACCGGGGCTGAGTCGGGGGGGAGTGTGGAGCGACGTCTGGGACCAGGAGGAAGAGGAGGAGGAAAACTTCAGGAGGTGTCGAGTTTCTGTCGTCACGTCACGGTAACACAAAATGACACCTTGTGAAACTCCTGCTTGTTTTTGTTGTTTACTATCCTCGATGAGTGTGTGAATGGATCCAGAAACACAAAATATAACATCTACACTCACCGCACATACATACCAACTGAGCCTTAGAACTATAGAGGCCCAAGTATAGATCCCTGTGAAACACCACATCAGAATTTTACTGTATTAATTGCAGAATAACAATTTGGTCTTGGTTTTGATAAATATTTTATGAAATAAATTAACAGAATGTTAAACCTATATTTAGTGTGGGTGTGTATGTGTGTGTGTGTGTGTGTGTGTGTGTGTGTGTGTGTGTGTGTGTGTGTGTGTGTGTGTGTGTGTGTGTGTGTGTGTGTGCAGGCTCCAGAGGAACCTGCAGCTCTGCTTCATTAACAACAGTGAGAGTGACGAAGAGGAGCAGGAAGCAGATCAGAAGGTTGGCCCTTCATCTTTCCGGAAGCTTCTTTTCCTGCAGGTGACCAAGGTCATTAAGCCCCCCTGCATTATGTCACTTCCTGCAGATTGCCGTGGCAACGGGACACAGCGGCCTGAAACAGGAAGTAGTTTCAACGCTGCGAGCTCTCCGGGACCAGCTGCTGTCTGAACAGAGGGACGAGGTGTGTGTGTGTGTGTGTGTGTGTGTGTGTGTGTGTGTGTGTGTGTGTGTGTGTGTGTGTGTGTGTGTGTGTGTGAGACTAAAGTGTATATAAAATTGCGGGTGGTGTGAGGTCTGTGTCTAAGTGTGTGTCTAAGTGTGTGTGTGTGTGTGTGTGTGTGTGTGTGTGTGTGTGTGTATGTGTGTGTGGTGTGTGTTTCAGCGAGGCCCCTGCAGCAGCTGTGCTTCTGGGTGGAAACATGTGGACATGTGGGATCTGCAGCAGCGTTCGGTCCTTCAGCTCAGCAGTTTGAGAGCGAAGCTCCAACACGACGTTCACGGTGAACAAAGTGTCTCTTGCATCAGTGTGTGAGCAGGGTTAGCGTAGCGGCAAGCTTAGCCTAGCACTGAGTTTACCACATTAACAAGTTTAGCGTCACAGTACTTCTTTCGCCGATACTGCAGCTTCTTAATCGTCCCTTGCTGTTGTCTTCCAGCTCTGAGCTCTGAGTTGGTGACACACCTGCTGCTCCGGGACCAGCTGAGGACGACGCAGGACGCCATGCTGCTGGACGTCCAGGACCTGACCTAACCCCTAGGCGGAGGGGGGGGGGGACGCTGGGAGGGACTGCCCGGAACCATGCAGACCGGGACGCTTTGAAGGAACTGAGCCAAGACTTCAGGTTTCCTTCACGTTAGCAGGGATAATTCAACTTCTGCTCAGGGCATGCTAACGTTAGCTACACCGCTAACAGCGCAAAAGTGACGAATACAAATGGAGGAAAGAGGCACAGACTCACAGAGGGCGTAAGAAACATTGAGGTTACGTATGCACGGCAATGTTTTCAAGTGAAAACGAGAAACTTGTTGCGTTTTGGGGTCCGTTTACACGACAACGGTGTTCAGAGCAACTGAAAATATAACTTTTTGAAAACGGCACCCAAGGTGGAATTTTTTTGAAAACGTGAACGGGGAAAACACAACTTATCTAAAATGCTGCTACTGGTCATGCGCCCCACGAACCGTAGTAAGTAGTAATTCTACACATGCTCAGTAAATGGACGTTTCCTCCAGAGTGTCATGACGCTCAGTCCATATTCTCTTGGGACTTGGTAGTTTTATTGTGACAGTCACTGTAATAACACGCCAACTTGATCGCGTGTTGTTCTCTGCAGACGTGTGTTTGGTTTCATTACAAAAACAACCAACAGCGCCATTTTGTGGTCTGGCATGCCAACGACATCATTTTCAAAACATTGCCATGTAAAGGCGAAACCTTTCTGAAATGAAAATGCAAAAACTGCGTTTTTCACTTGAAATCTTGCCGGGCAAACGGGGCCTGAGAGTTAAAAGCTGTATTCGGGTGTTCGGACATTTGAGGATATGAGTTGTTAGGAAGTGGTCAGAGTTTAAAACTCAGTTTGTTCGGTTTTAGGCATTTAAACGCATTTTGCGCTTCAGTCTGAAATCAGATACAGAAATGCTTTTGTTTTGGTGACCACACACAGGAAGAGCACGTGTTCCTGTTTGAAGCCGTTCATTGTTCGGAGGAGGTTCGGATCAGGCTTATCTTATTGAACTTCTGTTAAGCTGTCATAACTTCCTGTTTGGTTCTTCAATCAGAAACACTAACTTCAAAAACTGATTTCATATTTATTACACATCAAGTGATTGTTTTGTCTTAGATTTATTAATTTTAGAATATAACTCAAAACGCACAATCTCTGTAGAAAACTACACAAAATAACACAACTACAGATAATTACTAACAAGGAAACCACACAGAATTACACAAAAACTACACAAACCTACATAAAAACTACACAAAACAATAGACAACTGCGCAAAGAACACAGAACTATGAGAAACTACACAACAATGCACAGAATTACACAAAAACAACACAAACCTACATATAACCCCAGAAAAACAACAGAAAACTACATAAAATAAACAACAAAATAAAACAAGCTACACAAAACAACCCAGAAAGACAAAGACAACACAAACCCACATAACAAAAATATAAAAACTACAAAAAACACAAAAGAACACAGAACTATGGAAAACTACACATTTCATCCAAGCAATTTTTTCATTAAATAGATTTTAAATGTTTAAAGGTACAATATGTTCTGTTTTTAGATGTAAATAATCCAGACAGTCTGGATGCAGTCAGGAAATCCACAGTCGTTCTACAGACAGCAGCAGTATAATATTTTTTAATCTCAAGTTTTTGACATTTCCATTGTGTAATTCTGCACTGGCAGGATCGTAGTGATTTATTTGTTAAAATTATGAAGAAAAAACTCTGAAATGGTTCAGTTTTCGTGTAATAAATGTCAAATTTATGGACATTTCAGTTTTACTCAAAGGATGGGAGAAATATTGTTTGGAGAGTTTCTTGAATTTTGTGGTATTTACAAATAAAAAACACAAGAACTACGTTTTCCATAAAATAAATTACTATTTGAATGTTCAAAAGTGATGAGAGAAGTAGCAGGTCGATAGATCGAAAAGCAGCTTGACAAGCTGTTTGGAATCAATGCTGCCACCACAGGACAGAGATGGAACTGCAGCCACACTTTCAGAACATTAATCTCGCTATATTACCATATTAATTTAATTATATCTAAAGATATTTGTCTTCATTGAATGTGTATATTTATACAGATTGTTTTTTTTAAAGTTTCATCTTTTAAACTATTTGTAATAAAATATTTATCTTGTGAGGAGAATCTGCAAGTCTTTATCTGTTTTTTATTTTGACTGATCATTTTGACCTTCAATTTTAAGAAAGCTATAAAATGAAATATTCTCACAATAAAACATTTTGTTATTTATTTTTATGAATTGTAATCTACAATTATAAAGAACAAAGTAAAGTCAGTTTATGTATGAATAATGCATGTAGAGTTTAACACTTTCAATTAAAGATCACAAAAAAAGAACTTTTCCTTCATATTGATTATTTTTAATGTCGAAAGTGTTGAGTTGTGTACTGTTGTGTTGTTTCATGTAGAGTTTGTCATGCTTTGTAATTTTTCTGTTTGTGAAGTTTATACTGATTTGTATTGGGGATCTTTGCAAAGTTCGCGGGTTGTTATTTTGTTTTATAGTTTTGTGTTGTCTTGTTTTGTTGTGCAATGTTTTCTCTTCTTTTTGTGTTCATTTGGTGTTTTTTGGTAGTTTGTAGTTCTTTGTTCATTTGGTGTAGAGTTCTTTAGTTTTGTGTTATTTTATGTTGTTTTTATGTAGTTCAGTGTTGTTCTGTCATGTTTTGTGTGTTTGTTTGTGTATTTTTCTGTTATTTAGTTTTGCTTTGTTTGCGTGTCATTTGAGTGGTTAATGTATGCTTGTGTACTTTTGTGTTGTTTATGTAGGTTGGTGTTGTTTGTATAGTTTTTGTTACGTAGATTAGTGTAGTTTCGTCTAGTTTATGTGCAGTGTTTATATAAATATATATTTTGTGTTGTTTATGTAGGTTTGTGTTGTTTATATATGTTAGTGTAGTTTTGTCTAGTTTTTGTGTAGTTTTGTATATTTTATATGAAGCGTTTATATAGTTTTGTGTACTTTTGTGTGGTTTCGTCTAGTTTTTGTGTAGATTTGAGTAGATTTTTTATATTTTATGCATAGTGTTTATAGAGTTTTTTTGTGTAGTTTGGTGTTATTTATGTAGGTTTGCCTAGTTTGAGCGTCATCTTGTGTTGTTTATTTAGATCTGTGTTCTTGTGTATTGTTTCATCTAGTTTTTGTGCAAGTTTGTGTAGTTTTTTTGTATAGTTTTGCGTTATGTAGGTTTTTGTAGTTTTGTACATTGTATGTGTAGTGTTTATATACATACTTTTGTGTTGTTTATTTCGTCTAGTTTTTGTGTTGGTTTGTGTGGGTTTTCTATATTTTAAGTGTAGTGTTTATAGAGTTTTGTGTTGTTTGTGCAGGTTTGTGTTTTTGCTGTAGTTTGGTGTTATTCATGTAGTTTTGTCTCATTTGTGTGTCATCTTATGTTGTTTATTTAGATTTGTGTACTTTTATGTTTTATCTAGTTTTTGTGTAGGTTTGTGTATTTTAGATGCACTCGTGTAGGATAGTGTAGTTTTATCCAGTTTTTGTGTAGTTTACATGGAGTTTTGCGTCATGTTTGGATTTTACATACGGTCGCTGTGTTTACGCTGAACTCCAAGGGAAACCAGCTCAAGTGACAAATTTCACATTTGTAGTAAAACTTTGACAAGTTTTCCTTCGACATAATTTACGAGATCAAACCTTTGACGTTTCTGACGGGCTGGCGACCGTCCAGGTGAACTCTGCTCTCGCTGTGGTGCGCTGGATTCAGCGCCAGCGCCTCACGAACCCTGAACCCGATAAAGGAGAAAGTGGATGGAAGTTGTATTTTGAGCTTTTTTTGTTGCTCACAAATAATATTTAGTGAAGCCTGTGATGTCACTTCCTGTTCTTGAATGTCTCATCACTGCAAAACGTCCAGTTTTTGTTCGGTCGGTCACAACTCGGCGTTTGGCTTGAAATGAGACGTGCAGTGGACAGACGGGCGGACTGTCCCGGAGTGTGTGTGTGTGTTTGATTCCTGTCAACACTCCAGCGTGTTCAAACAGTGCAGCAGGGGGAATGATGCCAGAATGAATCAGAGTTGATGAGGGTGATGATGGAGGAGGAGGAGGAGGAGGAGGAGGAGGAGGAGGAGGAGGAGCTGGCAGCCTCAGATGGAAGAGAAGAGGAGCGACTCTCAGCAGGAGCACACGGTGAGTGATTCTCTCCCGATTCTACGACTCACATCACCTTCACCAGCTAACGATGAAAATAAGATTTTGCTCGTTTGGTCTTTTAAAGCTTGAAATCTGTTTTCAGCTGTTTCAGTTTGTCTGTTTGATTCAAACTGAGCTGCTTCACTGCAACCGAAGAAACAAACCCACATTCACTTCACACATAAGCATTAAATATGATCAATATTTGTATCAACACATGATGAGAAATCAGTCAAATGAAGAGTAAACTAACAAAAAGATGGATTAAAAGACAAAAACACAGGTAGATCGTTTTGGTAGTAGTATTGGTAGTAATAGTAGTAGTAGTATTTTCTTTAGTATTGGAGTAGAATTAGTAGAATAGTAGTATTGGTAAAATAGTAGTGGTGGTAGTTGTAGTATTACTAGAATAGCAGTAGTAGTTGTAGTAGGTAGGACAAAGGTACAGAAATACTAACATGGCCGACTTTTTACCAGTTTGGGAAAATTCCTAAATTCTTCATTTCAAATATAACTTGTACTTTGGTTTAAGTTTCATAACTCTACTGCGACAAACTTTGTTTATCCACAGGTGAGAAATTCTAGTTTGATTACAGCGAATCAGGATCAAGAAGACGTTACGTTAACATTTAAACATTATGAAGAAAAATGTGTTAAAAGTTTGAATGTTACGGTTCATAAACACGTTAGTGTCATGGGCTGATTATTCATCTGTGACGCTCACCGCTCTTTCATTTTCTCCTCCTCCACACGCTTCTCCTGCACCACCTCCTCGAAATGCTCTTCCACCTCCTCCTTCTCTAAATGCTCTTCCTCTTCCACCTCCTCCTCCTCTAAATGCTCTTCCTCCTCCTCCTCCTCCTCCTCCTCCTCCTCCTCCTCTGCAGTCCTTGTATTGGGTTTCAGTTCCGACTGAATGAACACTGATGAATTATTTACAGAGGAGCTGAAGGTCGGGCTGAAGCCTCCAGAGACCCTCCAGCAGACGCTTCTCCTCTCCGCCGAGGAAACCCGACGAGCCCAGGAGGACGAAGAGGAGGAGGAGGAGCAGCAGGAGGAGGAGGAGGAGAACTACACCAGTCCTGAAGGTGAAACTGGGCAAACTGCAGGTAAAACTTGTGTGGATCCTCTGAATCTTTTGTTCCTGTAAGTTGAAGCCAGCAGATCAGAAAGACGTCACAGTGGCTCAAATTCTGTTTTTCCTCCATCAGATCATTGCAGGATGAAAAGGAATCGATCAATAAAAATAGTAACACAACCGCCGACCTCCAGTTTACTGATCCTGTAAAAGTTTGACGTTTAGATTTGTTATCCGAAAGTAGTTTAATGTGGAAGGTTTAATGACATCTAAGTTATTGCCACTGTAGAAAGTTAGAGGAGGAAGATGCTCTATAATCTGGATGTTAGAGGAGGAAGATGCTCTAATCTGGAGGTTAGTGGGAGGAAGATGCTCTAATCTGGACGTTAGAGGAAGAACATGCCATCATCTGGATGTTAGTGGGAGGAAGATGCTCTATAACCTGGATGTTAGTAGGAGGAAGATGCTCTATAACCTGGATGTTAGTAGGAGGAAGATGCTCTATAACCTGGATGTTAGTAGGAGGAAGATGCTCTATAACCTGGATGTTAGTAGGAGGAAGATCGTCTATAATCTGGATGTTAGTAGGAGGAAGATGCTCTATAACTTGGATGTTAGTAGGAGGAAGTTGCTCTATAACCTGGATGTTAGTAGGAGGAAGATGCTCTATAACCTGGATGTTAGTAGGAGGAAGATGCTCTATAATCTGGAAGTTAGTGGAGGAAGATGCTTTATAATCGGAATGTTAATAGGAGGACGATGCTCTATAATCTGGATGTTAGTGGAGGAAGATGCTTTATAATCTGGATTAAAAGGGTGGCGAACCACTATTTACACATGCAAAAGCTAATCACAGCTATAATGCTACTCATGTCAGAAGGACTGAGTCAGTTCAGGATTAATGAGGCTCCACCCCCAGTAAAGAGCAGGTTAGTGACATGGTGACCAGTAAAAAACAAACAAAACAAGTGTGGGTGTAACAAGACAATATCTTTCAATCCCACAGCAGCAAGTGATTATTTTGAAATTACTGACATTTTCTGGAAGCTTCTCTTCCATTGAACTGGAGTTCATCAAATGGTAACTACAACATCTCCAGCGATGCTAATGATAACCTTCGAAAGCTGAGTCAGGATTTTTTTTTACTGTTTGTAAACAGTATTAAATACCATTTATAGACAATATAAGCAAAAATATCCAACTGACTAAAAATTATTTTGTAAGTAGGGATTTTTCCCTAAATGGGTGAAATTTCTTACCAAAAACCCATAAAAACTGCTGAAATTGTGTTTCTTTCCTATTTTGAAGGTCATTAATGTTTGTGATGATGCAATGTTTCATCTGCAAATCAAAGAAACTTAAAGCTTAAAGAAGATTTTCGGGCTGAAAGCAGGAATTCGGAGCACTGATGTGTTTCCCCCTCAACCCAGATGACCTGTCACTGCCTTTATGGGATTACAATGAGCTCAGAAGAGACAGATGTGGTCATTAATCTAATAAAAACTTTAAACGCATCGAATAAAACAACAACAACTCATGATTTGGTTCAATCCTTGTGTGTAACTCTGCCAGAGCTTTATCACCAGAGGTCCAAACAGATATCCTTCTTCAGAGCCGACACTCACACCAACACAACCAGAACACTGGAACAAAGTCCAGTGGAGGGTCCCGTACAGCCGGCGAGCCCCCCGATAAGTCACTGCTCACTTCTGAACTCTGACCCCTCCACAGTTGGAACAGAGAGTCCACCCCCGCGCCAAGGTTTCCGGAAACATTCGTTAATGATTGAAGCTCTAATGAAGCGAGACGACGTCTTCATCAGCAGAACGGAGCCGCTACAATCAGAGCGTCGCCAAAGTCCTGATGACATGTTTTCTTTCCCCCGCAGAGAGACGGATCGGCCGACAAGAGACGGACGGATAGAGAGACGGACAGATAGAGAGACGGACGGATTGAGAGACAGACTGATAGAGAGACAGACTGATAGAGAGACGGACGGATAGAGAGACGGACAGATAGAGAGACGGACAGATAGAGAGACGGACGGATTGAGAGACAGACTGATAGAGAGACAGACTGATAGAGAGACGGACGGATAGAGAGACGGACGGATTGAGAGACGGACAGATTGAGAGACGGACGGATTGAGAGACAGACTGATAGAGAGACAGACTGATAGAGAGACGGACGGATTGAGAGACGGACGGATAGAGAGACGGACAGATTGAGAGACGGACGGATAGAGAGACGGACGGATGTAGGGAGACCGATGAAGGATTCATGAAGGCGCCTCAGTGAAACAGCAAAGCAGGAATGGTGTCACAGGAACAGGAAGTGTCCCCCGTCTGCCACGGATAGCCTCCACATGTGCATGATGGGATTGCACGCGGCCTCCAGCGTCTCCCCGCTCTTCGGTTTGGTGTCCGCCGACCGCCCCAACGCCTCGGGCTCCGCTCCGGCCTCGTCCGTCCCTCCGTCGTCCTGCAGCATCGACGAGTCTTACAAATATGTCTTCCTGCCCGTCTGCTACTCGCTGACCTTCGTCTTCAGCCTCACGCTGAACTCCGTGGTGCTGCTGCGCTCCTGCTGCCATCACGGCGGTGGCGGTGGCGGAACGCGGCGGTGGAACACCTCGCTGATCTACATGGTGAACCTGGCCACCACCGACCTGATGTACGGCCTGTCGCTGCCCTTCCTGGTGGCCAGCTACGTGCTGAGGGACCGCTGGGTGTTCGGAGACTTCATGTGTCGCCTGGTTCGATTCCTCTTCTACTTCAACCTCTACTGCTCCATCTTCTTCCTCACCTGCATCTCCGTGCACAGGTGAGACGCCCCCTGCAGGCGACTGGCGGTTCACACTCGCAGCATGATGATATTTAACTCAATTTGTGTTCTAGTTCTGATCCAAACATTCCTAGTTTGGTTTCCATCGACACAACTGAGAATAAATCGCCAAGAGAAACACGATGAAAACCATCGAGGTCAAACTCAGTTTAGTTAAGAAGCCGCGAGGTTAGTTTTGTATCACTTGGCCGTTTGGGGAATTTTAGGAGTTGTTATTTTTGAGTACATTAGCAATTCTTTTGAGTTTGCAGCAGTTGTTTTGTATTGTTTTGCTGTCTTGTGTTGTTATTGTGTCGTTTTCTGTTGTTTTGGTGTCTTTTAGCCATTGTTTCGGTTTGACTTGTGCTGTTTTCAGTTGAATTTGTGTCGTTCTGTGCTGTTTTAGCAGTTGTGTGGTTTTTAGGAGTTCATTTTGTGTCATTTTGTGTTGTTTTTGTATCTTTAAGCAGTTTTTCTGGTTGTGTTTGTTTTTTTTTTTACCGATTGTTTTGTGTCATTTAGTATTTTTGTGTCCTTATGTGCTTGTTTTGTGTCTGTCTGTGTTGTTTTTGGTGTTTTGATTCTGAGAAGGGCTTATATATATATATATATATATATATATATATATATATATATAATTCAGTTTTGTGTGATTGGTATATCAGTTAGTTTGTGTATTTTTGTGTTGCTTTAATTTTAACAATTGTTTTAAGTCTGTTTTGTACCACAGGTCTAATTTGTTTTAAAAGGATTTTTAAAATGATAGAAAAAAAGGATAAAAAAAGAGGATAACCGTTTTCTTTCTTAAATCTTTTTACTCAAAACAAATGAATCACGTCAACTGGACTTGATCTTTGACTAGTAAAACTAAAGAATGAACAAGTTTCCCATCACCCTTTAGTGTTAAACCACAGAATAATACCAATAAACCAAATTAAGGGATTCTCAAAACTATACTTTTTCAGATAATCCCAATCTCAGTTAATGTAACAGCGAAACTACTTGGAATATTCAGTACTTTTTTGGTATCACAGTAGTTTGTTGTTCGTTTAAATGTTGGATTTTAACATGTCGAGTGGAATTAAAGCTGTAGATTGTAGATTCCTGTTTCCAGTGTGTAACAGTGTCTTGGTGGTGTGTTGAAGGTACCTGGGGATCTGCCACCCCATGAGGACCATCACTCTGGAGAGCAGGCGGCTGGTGAAGGGAACCTGCGCCTTGGTTTGGGTGGTGGTCTTCGTCCTCACCTGCCCCATCTTCCGGTTCGCCCAGACGGGGCTGGTCCGGCGAGGAGGGGCGAGTGAGGGCGGGAACGGGACGGTGGAGCAAGAAGGGGAGGGCTACATGAACTGCTGGGACGACGCCATCGATAAGGAGTTTGCCGACTACGTGCCGTACGGCATCGTCCTCCACCTGCTGGGCTTCTTCGTGCCCTTCGTCATCATCGCCTGGTGCTACTCTCAGGTGGTCCGCACCATATTTCAGACGCTGCGCTCCCCTCCCAGCTCCGTGGAGGGCGGCGAGGACGGCCCGGCTGGGGACGGGGCGTCGGAGGGAGAGCGGGAGAGGACCTCGGTGTCCATCTCGGGCTCGCAGTATTCACACTACATTCGGCGGCGGCGGAAATCCATCAAAACCATCATGACCATCACGCTGCTGTTCGCGCTCTGCTTCCTGCCCTTCCACGTGACGCGCACCCTCTTCCTGCTGCTGCGGCGCGGGCAGCTCGGCGGCTGCAACGCCATGAAAGCCGTCTCCATCTGCTACAAGGTCACCCGCCCGCTGGCGTCCTGCAACGCCTGGCTCAACGCCCTCCTCTACTTCCTCACGGGCGATAAGGGCGCCCCCTGCTGCTGGCCACGGCGGCGCGGCGTCCGCCGGGACCGCCGCAGCGGCTCCCTCTGGTGGCCGCTTAAAATCTTGAAAAAAGAGGGCGTGGCAGAGGACGAGCAGGAGGCGGGAGAGAAGGTGGAGAGGGAGGTGCACATGGAGAACGAGTCCAAATCTTCCAGAGTCATCTTTTAAAAACTCAATCTTCAAAACAGATATAGAACTGTAAGCAACGAAACAGGAAACAGGAAGTGGCTTCATATTAGCTTCACCTCCAGTCTACATCCAGATGTGACGGTGTGTTCAGGGACCTCGGGATTCTGTACTTTTTTCTGTGTCCGCCGGCTTTAGGTTGAAATTCCCAGTTTGAACTCGTAAAACTTCCAAGATCTCAACTTCAGACTTTTGAACACGGCTGTCGAGTGACACGTCGGCATATCAGCATTATAATGTTTCTACATTATCGCATGTCGAGGGTTAAGCGAGGCTAATAGCCGTCCCGGATGAAGCCATATTTTTTCTAATATGTAACATTGTCATTAAGTGGAACGCGACAGGGTGTTTAGTCTCTGAAGGTGATCCATTTCAAGCCTGAAATTCCCAGTTCAGACACAATGAGAACACGACAATATGGTGTGTCTCAGTTTTTCCCAGGTGAAGTTAGAAAAGCCGCTCCCAGCTGCCCGAAAATCCAAATTTAAATTAAAAATAACGTAGAGGATTTAACGTATAGTTTGTAATGTTAATTTTACAGCAATTAGAAAGGTTTTTTTTGTCCATTTCACTGATTCAGGGCTGTGTACGGGAGCATGTGAAGCGGTTCTCTTCAAACACCAAGACAGTTAGAACAGCAACAACTTTACCAGAGGAGCCAATGCCGCTCCTGGACTCACACTGGTAATGTGATGTGACGCAGGTCGCCAACATGGATCCTGAAGAGCACCCGTCTCATTTCATTAAAAGTCCTCGTTCTGCTGCGGTCTGAGCAAATTTCCACATATTTATTGAATAAAGTGAAACGTAACTGGAACTTGAGTTTGTCTTTGAATAACCTTCTTCTGATCAAACTGTTGAGTTGGACTCTCGCTCGCCAGAGAGGAACAAAATCACGCAGTTTGCGGCTGTAGATTCATTGCATTTCACTGTCAGAGCATCAAACAAACCTGTTTTACTTTGTTAGAACCGTCCTTTAACACTGTCTGATAAATAACACCTGCAGGTGGCGCCATCACAGCACACAGTGAGTGGATGGTGTGAGGTTACGACTCTCCGGCAGTGCAGGACACTTTTCATTGCTCATCAAGAGGCGGCATCGAAACCAATTGACATTTTTTTTTCAAGTCACTGGGGATTTAACAGCGTTTAATGGTCACTCACATATATACAACTACCCGCCACACTAAGAAAAACCTTTTTTCAAAAAATAGTCATTGCTAAAATGATGTCCTTGATTCTACAGTTAGCAACTTTTCAAATATAAAATTTGTCGATGTGCTGACAAATCAAAACAAAGCAGTGTAAGTAATTTATATCTGCCGTTTATATCCAGTTGATCATAATTGGCATCCGTCAATATTGCCACAGATTTATTTCTGCCATTCAACTTAACTTTCATCGTTATGGTGTCAAGAACGTAAGATACTAACATTCTTTCTTCAGTATTCACTGTGACTAAATCAAAACGTTTCAAGTTATTGCCCTCTAGTGGAGATAACTGGTATTACACACATTCAACCAGGAGGACGATCAGGGCCGTTTCCATGTGGTTTCATTCAGGTGATCGCGAAGCTCCAACTTTCCCATATCTGCTTCAACTCCAGCGAAACACGTTTGTTTAATTTGAGCCAGCTAATGCACATGAGCTCTCAACAAGTGAGCCCATCGACTCATGTATCGTACCTCTGCGCTGGTTTCTGGTAGCGGGAACAAGGCCTCCAGTCCTCGTACTGCGACACTGGCATTACTCACTCTCCTCCTTCTGTAGTTGTGTTGGTGGTTGACATTCACCATGGGAGTGTAATAGCACCATCGTCTGTTTCGGTGGAGAACCATTGTTTGAGCTGCGCTCTTGAAATGCATCCGTGTGGGAAAACATCTGCGTTTTGGAAAAGCTTCTGAAAAAAATTGCCGTGGCCACCGCATGGCTCCGCCCCTGCTCTCCAGAGGGACTCACTCCGTGTGCGTTTGTTTGAGAGAAATACAGGCTCGTCGAGAATGAGAACTCACAGACTGTTTTTATTTTCTCTTAATAAAGAGAAACGAAATATAGATGATCACTCTGAATTATTTCATACATTTTCTTGAAACTGCCCGTCGTTGAAATAAAAAGAAGTGCACCGAGGACGGAGCCCCGTGGAACCACCTTCCTGATGGAGGTACCGAGTCCTGCCAGGAGAAAGACGTCGGACAACAGCAGTGAAATGTTTCTGTGTTTACATGATTGTGGTTTTAACTTTGCCATTTTTTTAAAAGCAGTCGTGTCATAAAGCGATTTAAACCACGCCCCCTCGAAGGACTCAAAGTGCTGCCCCACTCGGGACGGATGAAGCTGGATGTGTTTGACTGTGACATTATTGATCGGAAATATAAAGCAGATCAAAGTGAGTTGATAATTTCTTGATTTCACAGATCTGAGTAGAAATCTTCCGGTCTTTAAGAAGTCTGCACATTTGGAGTCGGACTCTGGCCTTCTCACTCCTTCAGCTCCCACCGCGTGTCGCTCACCAGCCGGTAGTTGATCCGGCGGTAATTTTCCGGGTGGACCTTCCTCTGTCGCCACACTTCCTGGTAAAGGTCGCGGACCACCGGGTCCAGCGGGGGGAAGCCGGCCAAGCGAGCCAGCGACTCGTGGTACTCCCACTGGTCCTGGTCCAACACCAGCAGGTGGCGCCGCTCCACGCCGCGATCCGCCTTCTCCTGCTGCTGCCGCCGCACCTCGTCCTCCATCTGAGCCCGGGACGGCAGCGTCACCGAGCCGTCCAGCACGGCCAGGGCGAAACGCACCTGAGGCGCCAACAGATCGGGGTTGAACAGGAAGCAAGCTGGCCGACGTTTACCGAAGAATATCAGCAAGAAGCGCAAATCAAAGAATTTACAAAAAGGTATAGATTAAAGTGTGGTTGGCGTGGTTGCTGTCGGTTACCTGGCAGTCGAAGTGGGGGAAGGGGCAGATGATCTTACAGAGGCCGATGAAGAAGAGCGAGGGGAAGGCCGGCGGCAGCAGGAAGCGGTGCAGCGGCGCCACCACGTGGTCGTCCACCTGCAGCCCCAGCT
Organism: Lipophrys pholis; assembly: GCF_963383615.2. NCBI lineage: Eukaryota > Metazoa > Chordata > Actinopteri > Blenniiformes > Blenniidae > Lipophrys > Lipophrys pholis. Next base: position 22,944,077 of record NC_137634.1, on the reverse strand, counting down.
GGCCGCTGTCCAGGAACGGGAAGGCGAAGTTGTAACCGGTGCAGAACATCAGCACGTCAGCCACGCCCACTTCGCCATCCTGCAGCCAATCACAGAGCCCCAACTCAACAACGAGGGAGATGTATAGATTTTAAAACCTCCTCAGAGCAGTGGCGGCTGGCCAATAGAGGGCGCTAGGGCGCCGCCCCACCACATTACCGCCAATAAGACTTTTAAAATAGATAAATAGATAAACAATAAAATAATATTTTGAGCCGTATGTATGTATATATTTAGGTGAGCAAGATAATAATTCTATAGGTAATGCTGAGTAAAGTTGTTTGGTTCATCTGTGTTGTCTGACTGGTGACGTGTTTCCACCAGGGGAGCAGAAATCATGGCCGTAGACCCTCGTTGAAAGTTGTACATGTCGACAATGCAAGAGATCAGATCGGATCCCTGACTTTAACCAGAGTTATTGAAAAATGTTCTTCTTTCAAAGAAAGGACAAAATTTATGTACAAAAAACAGAACGGTACATGACATAATCTGACACAGCATGGATTAATACAGGTATTATTAATATATTATTATTATTATTATTATACAAAATGTATGTACCAAAAATAGAATAGAAATGTCCATTTTGAAGTTATAGCGCCCCCCCTGGAGAAAACTCCACCAGCAGCCACTGCCTCAGAGGAAATTAAAGACATTATTCACCCTCCTCACAGGTGACTAGTGAGATTATTTACCCTCGTCAGGGGTAACTACAGAGATCTTCACCTGGAATCGAACACTGCCGTCCTCCTGCACCGCCTCCACTGCGCTGCACTGCCGCACCCCTGGGGGCAGTGGGAAGGTGAGACGAGGACGAGCGTGACTGAGAATCACCTGAAGAAGAAGAAGAAGACGACGATGAGGACATGTTCAGAAGAACCATTCATATTCAGAAGAAATATTCCTGTTGAAGAGCTGTAAAGGTTTCTGGTGGAATTCCCCTGGTAAACTGAGATTGAGACCCCGGATTTAAGGGATGTGATTTTTGTGTGGCATCTCGCTGTACACTAGGGGCAGCAGTGAGTCATTGTTTTTCTCCATGTTCTTGTTATTTGTGTGTGTGCGTGTGCGTGTGCGTGTGCGTGTGCGCGTGCGTGTGTGTGTGTGTGTGTGTGTGTGTGTGTGTGTTACCTGAGCTCCAGCTTTAGCCAGTTCCATGGAGATGTCCACACCTGAGGCTCTGGCTCCAAGAACCACCACCGAGCGACCGGAGAACGGTTCTGCGAACCTGTAAGAATGACTGTGGAGGACCTGTCCTGCAGAGTGACGGGGAGCCGGTTAGAGAACTGGTTTGAAACGCGTCTCTAAAAACAGTTCGAAAGCAGGTTTTCAAAACGGTTTCCAATCTTGTGATCCTGCTGAGTTTGGAAGGTTTCAGAGGGACTGTACCTTTAAAGTGTTCGATTCCCGGGATGACTGGGATGTGAGGGTCTGAGTAGTGTCTGAAAACACACACACACACACACACACACACACACACACACACACACACACACACACACACACACACACACACACACACAAAACAGGAGGAAACTGTGTCGACCTCTACTGACAGCAGAGGGAAAGTAACGTTCTGAGAAGTTTAATATACTATGCTCTCTCTGACACACACACACCCTGAGCAGACGAACACAGAATCGAACGTCTCGGCCATGCGATGACCTGACGCGTCGGATGATGTCACTTCCCAGACGGTCTTCTCCAGTCCATCCTCTGTCGTCATGACGACAGGCTTCACCTTCTCAACCACTGTGTTAAACTACAAACATACAAACAAGGTCAACAACGGGTGAACGGAAAACAACTGCAGTGTGTGTGTGTGTGTGTGTGTGTGTGTGTGTGTGAGTGTGTGTGTGTGCGCACAGACCCGGATGTGTGTGTGGACCTGATGTCGCTCACAGTAACTCTGCAGGTACCGCCGAACTTCTTGATGTGGCAGGAAGCTGCTCAGATCCTCCTCGAACGGGAAGTCTGGGAACTTCATCACCTCTTTGGGAAGGTTAGTCCTGTGACACACACACACACACACACACACACACACACACACACACACACACACACACACACACACACACACACACACACACACACACACACACACACACACACACACACACACACACACACACACAGAGAGGTTCTTTCTGGGTGTGGGTGCGTCACACTCTCCCTGAGTGGGCGGAGCTTCAGACAGGTGACCCTACCTGAGGTCTCTGTACATGCTGCTGAGCAGCGGCTGCCCCCGCTCCTCCGTCCCGGCTCGCTCCTCGTAGCACCAGGTGCCGCCGACGTGGCTGCTGAGCTCGAACAGCACCGGTGGAGCGAAGCGGCCCGGGCGGGACAGGACGTGTCGGGCCGCGCAGAGTCCGGCCGCCCCGGCACCAACCACCGCCACCCTCTGCAGCATCGCCTGCAGCTGAGGGGAGAGAGAGGGGGCGGGGCCAAGAAAAGTAATTGATGGGACTCTTGATTGGCTGACATGGGAGGTCAGTTCCTGTGACATCACAATCCAACCAAATCTTCCAGGGGCCAAAGACTAGATTTAGGTGACAACGTTTCAAGTGAAAACAAACCGCTTTTGTTGTTTTTGTTTCAGGAAACTTTCCGTTCACATGGAAACTTTCCATTTCTCAGGGATTTGACGTTCTTGGGTTTTCTAGTTTGTCAAGATCGTCTTTTTGGTGACCGTTAAACCCTTCATGTTGTCTAAATTCAGTGTTGAAAAATCCCCGTAAAGACAAACTGAGGGAGAGACCGAGAGTTGTGCAGGAATCTGTTTGATGGGTGACCAGATCCTGGCGGTCGGGACGGTTTGTGTCCAGACGTCACAACCAAACATTCTTTGCCCAATGTGATGAAATGTGTGGGTTATTTTATAACGTACGGGTTGTTACATTGGTGGTGAAAGAATAAATGTTTTACAGAACTGAGTCCAGGAACTGGGATCTGGAGATCGGTGGGACAGATAGAAGGTTTGTCAGATTGTGATACCACTTTGTATTTTGGAGACACCGGTAAGACTTGAAGATAAGATCTGTTGAATGTTGGTTTTGGGTTGAACAAGATGATTTAAGTTGTAAGGAAGTTGTAAGCCTTATGACTAAATCTGGGATTCAGATCAATTTCATTTAGATTTTGAACTGTTGTAATCACATCACTTTTGATTAATTGAGGAAGACACGGGACGTCTGAGGTCTCTACACACTTTTTAAAATCGTAAAAAGAGGACATTGCAAGTGCTTTTGCAGTCATTTGAGTCTTGAATGAGAAAAACAGGCTCAACAACTGTTTTCATGTTTCAGCGCGTGGAAAATTCTGGTTAAAAAGATACTCCTAAGGAAGTAAAGGTCACTTTTATGAACAGCGGACAATTTAAACTCTGTAAACACCTGGTGAAGCATCGGTGTGAACTTTAACCCGGGTAAGATTGAGAAAACAGTCTTCCAAGATGCGCGTGCGCACTACCTCCACAAGTCTGTTCAGTAGTTTCCAACAAAACAAACGATTTAACGCCAAAAACTGGCTTTTATTAGGGATAACAGACACTTACCGCTTTCGATCCGGTCGCTGAACGTGTGAGCGCCCGCTGTTAGGACGAGGAAAACGGAAGAATACCGCTCAGAGCGAGAGCAGCGTCCTGCTGGGAGACTAGGGACTTCACTACACCGCTTAAGTCACAGCGCACGAAGAAGTGTAACGAGCATAGCGGCGTCCGCACACAAAGCAGCTTCCGGTTACAGCCACGCAAGATAAAGCTGTAACCGGAAAGACAAAACAACTAACAATTCAGGAAAAATGAGCTGGAACTAAAATGAAATAAACTTTAGTGCTTGTTTACTTTCCCGAACTTAAATATAACTTAGTGTAAGTATGAAAATCAAAAGCAGTCAAAATGTTTTTCTCTTGTCTATTTAGCACATTGATTAAAAAAAGTTTTTAGAAGCATTTTATCAAATTTGTGCAGTGCTATAAGTTTGAAAAACAACAATCAGAAGGCGCTGTGTGAAGTTTCATCAAATTAGTGAGCATGTGATAAATACCTGAAGCTGAATTTTGGACTGGAGCAGTGAACGAGACACAAAAAACTTCAAATCTCTATCAATTTTTATTTAAATATTTTATTCGAGAAAAAGAATGTGAAAATACAAGAAAGGTTGTGTGTGAGTTAAGTGTTTGTGGAGCTTTCAAAACCTATAAAAAGGTTTTTGTTTCTTATGGTCAGAACAAGATGTGACAGACAGGATGTGACGTCGTTATGTAAAATATCTGAGTCAGAGACGCTCACAGAGACAGTTTGTGATGCTGCGTCCTGGCTGGCATTCTGCAGTGAGACTGTCCAACATGTCCGTCTCAGCCTAGAGAGTCTATGGCTGAGCCGCTTCACTTGGCGGCGGCGTTCCCGTGTGGCGGCGGTTGCTGTTGAAGCGGCTGCTGCTCGGCCAACGCCTGCTGCAGCCGCGTGCGCTTCCTGGAATAATGCTGCCAGTGCAGCAGCTGCTGCTCGTCAATGAACTTGGCACACTGAGCGTTGACCAGCTCTTTCCTGAAGTGTTCGTACTGCAGCAGCTCCAGCATGTGCAGGCAGTGAGGGTACCTGCAGGGGGCGGAGCATCACACTTCAAACACAGCCCGAACTATTCTTTCTCGAGTTAATGATGATTGGAAACGTTCATGATTGTGGTCTCCGAACATCTAACCTGGATCAGGCTGAAACCTGCAGAAACAAACTGGTTGAAACTGGTTCAAGTCGGACAAATGTGGTTCAAACCACTGTTTTGAAACTGGTTCAAACTGTTTGAAATCAGTCAAATCTGCTCAAAATCAGACAAAACTGGTTCAAACCATTTAAAACTGTTTGAAACTTATCAAAACTTATTGGGACATGGATCATGACCTGGCGCTCAATCCTAAACAGAGGTCCCACTAACTTACTTGAGGAACTTGGCGTATTCAGGCTCCTTCCAATACAGAAGGTACTTGAGGTAGTTGATGAAGGGTCTCTCCCTCAGGAAGCCTCTCTGAGCTAAAACTGAAACACACACACACACTTTAAATACATATTTTTTAAATCATTAAATGCAATTACAGAAGTCATTCAAGCAAAGATCAAGAATGCAAAAATTCTATGAAGACATAAACGATAAGACTGTGTGTGTGTGTGTGTGTGTGTGTGTGTGTGTGTGTGTGTGTGTGTGTGTGTGTGTGTGTGTGTGTGTGTGTGTGTGTGTGTGTGTGTGTGTGTGTGTGTGTGTGTGTACACTCACAGTTGAGATAGTTCGGGTTGGCCAAACACTGAACAAACTCCAACTCTGACTGGAAACGATTCCTGGACTGCTCCTCTGCGACACACGCATATCTTTCGTTGTTCAATAACATTTACAACTAACATTTTTGTCTACACTTCTGAACATTTTTACCTCAAAACAAGAGAAACTATTCATGTTATTTCAGGAAGTCAAACATGAATCAACACACCAGACTTTATTCAAATATCTGGGAATTTAACGAAACTGATTAATAATATAACATAATCGACTCACAGCAACAATCTTAACAGCTTTTCATTTTCCCTCAAACATAAAAACATGATAAACTCATTTCAATTAAACCTACCCAATAGAGCTTAATTTAATTTAAAACCATCACACTAATGAGGATGGAGGAGCTTCTAGTTTCACCGAACTAACGTATTCCAAACTGAAACAGTCACCGGATTAATGACACGGTCTCATCAACACCAACAAGAAAGCAGTGAGCTTAAAAGACTCATACAATGTTAGTTTAGTCAAATAATAGTAAAACTGACTGATTTACTGACGGACTTCGCTGTGAGCAGAACGCGCGAGCAAGCACACTTAGCTCAACAATTAGCCACAAATTCGGCAACAAACCTGTTTCCATGGCAACAGCTGCGCCCAGACGCGGTGCTGAATAAGACAGATCGCTTCTGTGTTCGAAAACTGGTGAATTTTAGGTCAGAATTTGGAAAATTACGGAAAATTAACGAAAACGGTCTCGGAGGTGATTGTTTACGCAGTCTCACCATCAGACGTAAAGCGACACTTCTGCTCTGTCAGGTTTACGACACCTGCTGTTTCACACTGTGACCGCCAGAGGGCGACATGTGGCTGCCACTGAATGAGCCGAATGAAGCCGACAAAAGACGAATAAGGCCGAATAAAGTCGAATGCTGCGGAATAAAGCCGTAGAAAAACCTAATCAAGTGATGATTTCACAATTATGTCACCAATAAGCAGTGTTGCTACAGTTACCTTGAAAAAGTAATCCCATTAGTCATTACTAGTTACTCCTTTAAAAAGTAAATTAATTAATTTACTGATTACTTATTTTTAAAAGTAACTCAGTTAGATTACGTAGATTATGTAAGTAACATTCTAGTTAAAAATAGAACCGGTTTTTACCAAAAACTCAGTTCTGATCACTGCCTGGCCTTATGTTTATACCTTTGACCTACATTCTTTCTTGAATCTCTATCTGATTCACAGTTCTATTATCAGATTTTGACTATTACTGGTATTTATTTGCTTGGAGATGTAGTTGTTTTCTGTTGTGGCACTATTTATCTATTTATTTATTTGCACTAGCTGCTCTATGCGACCTTTTAATTGCCCGCCGGGGACAAATCAAGTCTTTCATTGATTGATTGATTGAAAAAAGGGGGAGTTGATTGCAATGTTAACGTTTATTGTTGACGTTAATTTGTTCCTATTTTCTTGTGTTACCTGCTTTAATGCGCCGTTAAAGCAACTTGGCCTGTGATTGGCTGAGAGTGGCGGTATGGGCGGGTCTGGTGATCGTGCAGCTATACACGCATGTACTGCTTGTGTCCTTCTCTGTTTGGAGGAGAATGGAGGAGCGGCCTGCTTCTGTTTATTAATAAAGCGGCTTTACAGACAAGAACCTCGTCCTGCTGGACGCTACAATAGTAACGCACATTGACTGTGATAAATTACATTAATCTGATTACTGGTTTGGAAATAGTAACCGGATTATCAGTATGGTAATGCCAGAGCAACCTGTCATTCAATGTTAAAATGTTGATAGCTTTGCAGTGATTAGTTGGTGGGGAAAGTGGGCGGACCCCCAAAGTGTCTCATATTGAAAATACTTCAACATAATACCTAAGAATTTTATAAAAGAAGACAAAAACAAGGTTTTATCCTTTTATTAATAAGCAAAGTTATTTTTTCACGTCACTTTTCATGCTTAGATCAAAGTTTGTTAATAATAAACTGTTAGCATTAAAACAGTACAAAACTTTGGCAGCTACGTCTGTACACAAAAACAACAATAACAAACAAACAAACAAACAAACAAACAGCTTGTGTCTTTAAATACAAACAATAAAAAATGTTCTGAGTGACCAATAAAAAAAAAAACAACCCTCGAGAGCAATGTTTAAAATAGTATCCTCTGCAGTCTGTGTTAGGACCCAAACTTTATACATATTATTAAGAAACACTTCATTAACAGTCTTTGTTATGCAGATATCTGGGGGTATTATTGAAGCAAAACTATTTCTCAGTGCGTATAGAGAGTTGTCTGTGTGTATTTCAATCTGTCTGTCAAAAGTCAGAGTTGTCAATGTGTAAAAGAATTTGCTAATGTGAACCTGAATCAGCAAAAGTCGTCTCAAAATTTCTCCGTCTGTAATTAGGTATTTAAAAGTGTAAAAAAAATCTGCTTGTCTGTATTAGAATTAGTACATGTGATAAGATTTGTCAATACATATAAAGATATTTGTAGTTGAAAAGTCTGTTTTCAGCTTCACGTGCTGAAAGTACAGACAAGCAGATTTTGTTTACACATTTAAATATCTAATTACAGACAGAGAAATGACAGGACGACTTTTGCAGATTCAGGTTCACATTGACAAATTCTTTTACACACTCTGACTTTGGACAGACGGATTGGAATACAGACAGACAACTCTCCATACATACACAATAACGTCCCCATACAGATTAGATACACAAATCAATTTATTGATGAAGCCAGAAGATACTGATCGACTTGTTTAACTAGAAGTTAACTAGAAGAGTGAAATGTCTTTCAGTGCTCTAATTCCAAGAAAGCTTTTAACTTGAGAATACAAAAGAACAACCATAAAAAAGTGTTTTTTTTTCTCAAATGAACACGCTTGTAGGAAGTCATCTTCAGCATTTATATCAAGCAATCCATGACACTGTACCCGAGTATTCATTTTTCTGAGGACATTCCGTTGAACCAAATGTGATTAAAAAGGCTTTTATTTTGAAACGAGAATTGCTTCTGACCTGTTCCTGTTTTGACATCATCATGTTTTGCTCACACATCCTAGTAGTCCCTCCTATCTCCTTTCCTATCCACTTCTCCTTAACCCCCGGACGTGTTTCAGTGGCGGCCATGATAAGGAACGTTTGAATTCTCACTAAGCTAAGGAAAGGAGGCTCAATGCTTCCTTTAGAACCTCCTTTAGCCGAGGAAACACTGATGCTTCCTTTACTAAAGGAGACCAGCTCATGCTGCCCCACAATTCCTCACGCAGGCATGGTGACGTTGGCCCACGAGGGAAACGAGTCCAGAGCGAAGACCAAACGGCCCCAGCAGTTGATGGCCAGCGTGATGCAGCCGATCCCCAAAATGTTCATCACCACGCCCGTCCGGGCCTGCAGGGGGCGCAAGCAGGCACATGTTACCAGGCAAAGTAAAGGTTAAAAAAAAGTTGAAAAGAAGTAAACAGGGTTAGGGTCAGACTGCTGAGGGAACCAGAAATCAAAAACTGAAAACAACAACAAGAAAAGAATCTTCATACATGCGACAAAAGATCCCGTTTTCATTGTTATTTATATAAACATCATATAAAGATTTGGCGCGAGGGTACAGCTGCCTTCAGCCCCCCTTCAAGCGCCCTCTCCCCCCCCCCCCCCAGTACCCGCCTCTTCAGGACTCACCATGTCAGAGACCTTGAGGAACCCGGAGGAGAAGACGATGGCGTTTGGGGGCGTGGCCACTGGCAGCATGAAGGCGAAGGAGGCGCTGAGCGTGCAGGGGATCATCACGTAGAGCGGGTTGAGCTTTATGGACTGACACTGACCCGGGAACATCACAACAATATAAATAAATAAAAAATTTGAAAATAACAACATGACGACGAGTGACTGTGTTTTAAGTCTGCTTGCTTTGCTCGTTTGTTTGTGTGGTTACCATGGAGGCGAGGATGGGCAGGAAGAGAGTTGCCGTGGCAACGTTGCTGGCGCACTCGGTGAAGGTGGCGATGAGGAGGCAGAGGATGACAGCGATGGCCCACGGAGGGATGGAGTGCAGCGGCGTCATGTGGGCGCCCAGCCAGCGCGACAGGCCCGACTCCTGAGAGAGTACAGCCGTTTTACTCAAGTACTTTTATTCTTGAAGAGTACAGTTACATGATAACGGTATGGTACGGTCTCAGTACAAAAGTACTTTTAAAAAAAAACAAAACGATTTGTGATATGAAGGCAACGTGTGGACATGGGGGGGCGTTGGCGGGGTGGGGGCGTATGCGGGCACCTCGCTGCCTTTAGCCAGAGCGAAGCCTCCTCCCAGCAGAAGCATGATGTTCCATGGCATCTTCTTCTGGGTCACCTGCCAGGTGAGCAGAGGAGGGGCGGGGCCTCGAGACACCTGTGACTCTGATTGGATACAAAAAAATAAAACAGCAGCGAAAGCATGAGAGCTAGCTGTTAGCACTTACATTAGCCGCGTGGTTTAGCATCAGCAGTACGTTACCTGCGTCGTAGCTCCTCCAGAAGCAGAGGTATCGCGGCGGTTCAGAGGGAAGAACAAACAACAAAACGGCCACAAAGAGCGCGACAGTGGCGTCCGTGACGAACCTGCGGACGGAATAAACTTTACCAATCAAAACGAAACGACCTCACAGATTCAATAAGCAGACGGTGGAACGCGAGTGAAAAGCTGAGGGGGGTCTTTGTGACCGCTGACGGGTCAGAGGACGTCACATTATCAAGCCCTGCAATCAGGAAACGTGTCGAAATTGTCCGTTTACACAAACCGAGGGACCACAGTGACCTCTCCCCCCTCGTCCTTCTGAATCCAGGCCAGGAGATGGCGACGGTCTCTTTGACCTCCGTTTCTCTCAGTTCACTTCATCATCATTTCCTCCACAGGGGGAGTTTGACCTGCTGAGGCCAGCTGTGCTTCTGTTGCCTGTATGACTTGAACCTTTAAAATGTCACAGGCTGTATCTTAAACTAAACACGTGTTGACATTTCATGTCTCTTTACGTAATGGTTAAACCTCGATCTAAACATTGTGGAGTGATTAAAGGTCCGTCTCCAGGCTTCTGATTGGACGGGATACACAGATTGACTTTATGAATGAAAGAGAAGCAGGTGAGAGGTGAGGGGGCGGAGCCAGTTTTGCGAGTTGATCGGATTGGAGCTGCGACCCTGGACCCGGGACACCGCTCGCTTGTTTGCCCCTCAGCTTCCTGTTTGTGTTTGAGGTTTTTGCCCCAAGGCCGTTTGAGTTTATTTGTTCCTCACAACTTTGTCTTTCCCACATTTCATGAACGCGGCCGCAGAGCCGAGAGCCGAGACCTGCAGGTGGCGCCACCACAGCACACAAGTCAGTGGACTCACTCTGCGTTGGAGTTGAAGATGTGCGTCGCCCAACCGTCCATGAAGCGCGGGTCTCGTGTGAACCACAGCGCCACCATGAGGATGAAGAGGGCGAGCACGCTGGACTCTCCATAGCTCATTGCTCCCAGGCGCTCGTGCTCCCCCCGGATCAGATCGTACACCGCACGCTCCTTCTGGGACTGCACTGACCCGCAACCCCACGTTCTCCTCAGGCTGCGGGACGACACCAGGACAGAAGGAGGTGTGTGAGGTGCAGGAGAAGGTGTATGAGGTGTAGTAGGAGGTGTAGGAGAAGGTGTATGAGGTGTAGTAGGAGGTGTAGGAGGAGGTGTATGAGGTGTAGTAGGAGGTGTAGGAGGAGGTGCAGCACTGACTTGCAGCCGATGTAGAGGAACTGCAGCCAGAACCAGGCCAGCGTCAGCGTCAGCAGCATGGTGGGGAAGGAGAACGCAAACCAGGAGGCAAAGTTGATGACATCACCATTGTGAGGGAAGAGTCTGTGAGAGGAGGAGGAGGAGGAGGAGGAGGCGGAGGCGGAGTGAGGTGGAGGAGACGCAGAGTGAAGATCTCCAAACTCAGCTCCTCCTCTTGTGATGGCTAACCAAGAAGACTCTCAGTCACTAAGTATGTTAGACTGGTTTCAGACCGGTTTCAGACTAGTTGCAGACTGATTTCAGAATTCTTTCAGACCAGTTTTGGACCAGTTTGAAACTAGTTTCAGACTTGTTTCAGACTAGTTTCAGACTGGTTTCAGACCAGTTTCGGGCTGATTTCAGACCGGCTTCACACTAGTTTCACACTAGTTTCAGACCAGCTTCAGGCTAGTTTCAGACAAATTTCAGACCTGTTTCAGAACTGTTTCAGACTAGTTTCAGACAAATTTCAGACCAGTTTCAGAACTGTTTCAGACTAGTTTCATACTGATTTCACACTTGATTCACACTCATATAGTTTCTGACCAGTTTCTCACTAGTTTCAGACTGGTTTCAGAACAGTTTCAGGCTGATTTCAGATTGGTTCCAGACTGGTTTCAGACTAGTTCCAGACTGGTTTCAGACTAGTTTCAGACTAGTTTCAGACTAGTTTCTGACTAGTTTCAGACTAGTTTCCGACTGGTTTCAGACTAGTTTCGGACTAGTTTCAGACTGGTTTCAGACTGGTTTCAGACCAGTTTCTGACTAGCTTCAGACAGGTTTCAGACTAGTTTCAGAACAGTCTATTCAGGCTATTCTCAGTCTGGTCTAATACAGGACAAACAGACGGTTGTTGGAAGTGCTCTGGAAAGGTTTCTTCAGCGAGTACGTGTCGCACTTTAGTTATGTTGTACTTGGGGGTCCTCTGGCAGGACTCTGGAGGATCTTACTGGCTCATCTGTCCCACGAGGACCAGGTTGGGTCCAGTTCCCGTTAGTGTGGCTGTGCCGCCAATGCTGGCGGCGTAGCAAATGCTCAGCAGGAGGCCTTTGCTCAATTTCCTCCTCTGCTCATCCTCGTCGCCCAGCTCCTCCACCTCCATCTCGAAGCTGACGCTCTCCACCACCGCTAGACACAGATCAGAGAGATGGTTCACCTCAGTAGCTGCTCGCCCAGGAACAAGGAAGAAGGAGTTTCCGGAAGGTTCCTCCATGAACCTGCCCCGTGGACTCACCAGGGCCGCTGCTGCTGGATGGAGGTTTGTCTTGTGGCGTTGGTTTGATGATTACCTCTGGGTGCGTCCCACCCTCTGACATCACTTCCTGCTCTGGTGACGTGGCGTCTGGCAGGAGGTCCTGATGTGATCCGTTCAGACCTGAAAAACAAACGCAGAAGAAGAACACGATGAACACCTGAGATTTGAACAGTACAGCACATCTGATTGGCCAATCACAGCCAATCCGGAGACAGCCAATCAGCTCCCGACACAGTTTTCTTTGGGGATTCCAGAGAGGAGGAAGAGGAAGAGGAGGAGGAGGTGGTGGAGGAGGAGGAGGAGAGTGGCTTTGAAACAATCTGTGTACTACAGTGTTCACACACAATCTTCTACTGAAGACTCTCATGCGGTTTTTATGTTTCTGCTGTGAATCAAACAGGAAGTGTCACTGGAAACAAAACTCAATGCAACCAGCTTCCAGAGCAGCTTTGTGAAAAGGCTATGACTCTGACTCGCCTTCGTGTAAACGCTGAAAACGGAACTTTTTAAAGGCTAGTTCTACACATGTGCAAGAAATTCGAGAATATCAGTGAATAAATCTTGGTGCTGTTAATTCTGCTCACTTCTTAGAATCAAGCAGTCGACAATGTGTACAATGACTACACCAGAGGAGCAAAACAGAGCAGAAAAACAGTTTAAAGAAGATTTAATGTTTACGGCGTACTGTTCTCTGCGTACATTTGTGAGTGGTTGTCTTAAACACAACACCCACTAGTGGCCGTACAGGAGAACTACACGTTTCTGCAGTTTTGGTGTGTGTGGTGATCGTTTTTAAAATGTTGCCATCGAAACGCGAAACTTTTCTGGCGTGAAGACGTGGATCAGGCGTGAACCCAGACGACCTGCACACAGTGAATGAAGCGTCGCTGCTTCACTCCATTCACGCCGAATGTCTCTCTACCTTTCTCTGGTGTGGGAGCTGCAGTCTGGAGGATTCTGATGGTTTTCTCCTGATGCTCCCGCCGCTCGGCGCTGCTCGCGCTGCGGACCATTGAGGACGGCTCGCTGTGCAGCTGGTCCAGCACGGCCTGGACGATGGGCACCATCATGGCGGTGGTGGCCGTGTTACTGATCCACATGGAGAGGAAGGCCGTGACGCCCATGAAGCCCAGCATCAGCCTGAGAGAGAGAGAGAGAGAGAGAGAGGGAGAGAGAGAGGGAGTGGGTGAGAGCACACACACAACCTCCACTGCTGCTCACCGTCCATAAGCAGTGGTTTGAATACTGTCTACTGACAATGGTTTCGAAATGCTTTAAAAAGCCTTCAGAGTTGTTTGCAGATGATGGCGTTTCAGTGTTCATGGACGATGGTTTTCAGAAGTGTCCTCAGACAATGTTCTTCAAAAGTGTTTGCAGACGATGGTGTTCAAAAATGTTTATCGACAATGGTTTTAAAATGTTTCACAAATGCTTAAAGCAGTTTTCACAGTTTTCACAGAAGTGTTCGCAGACAATGGTTTTTAAATTTAATTTGCAAACAATAGTTCTAAATGTTTCAGAAGTGTTCGCAGCAGACGGTCTTCAATATCGTTCAGGGACGATGGATTTAAGAAATGTTTGCAGACGACAGTTTTGAAAAACATTCACAGACAATGGTTTTGGGACGTTTTCACAGATGATGGTCTTCAGAAATGTCCCCGAGTCCATGCAATGGTTTCAGCCTGTTTTCCATGGAACGTTTGAGATCATCTCAGTTGTTTGTAATCTGAGAAACATTCTTGTTGAGTTGCTTCAGTCGTTCAGTGAGTGATGAACTCCTTCACCTCTTTCTATACGCAATCGTCTCACGAGCCCGTTGAAGCCCGTCAGACTCAAACGGCGACTGGTTACGGAGAACGGTGTGAAGCATCGCAGTGAGACTCACAGGGCGGGTCGGACTCCCACCAGCAGCAGCACTCGCAGGGCGATGCGCTTGTGGAGGTTCCAGTGTTCCACGGCCACGGCCACCATCAACCCCCCCACAAACAGCATGTTGGTGTCCCTCAGGTACTGCATGCACACCTGAGCAAAAGGACACACGCGGATGAAAGCTGAAATGAAATCCCATTGACTATACACATCGAAGACACATTTCAGACCAGTTTCAGAACAGTTTCAGACTGATTTCAGACCGGTTTCACACAAGTTTCACACTGGTTTTAGACTGGTTTTAGACTAGTTTCACACTGGTTTCAGACCAGTTTCAGACCAGTTTCAGACCAGTTTCAAACTGGTTTCAGACTAGTTCCAGACTGGTTTCACACTCATATAGTTTCTGACCAATTTCAGACTGGTTTCAGAGTGGTTTCAGACCAGCTTCAGAATAATTTCAGACTAGTTTCAGAACAGTTTCAGGCTGATTTCAGATAAGTTTCAGACTACTTTCAGACTGGTTTCACACTAGTTTCACACTAGTTTCACACTAGTTTTAGACTGGTTTCAGACTAGTTTCAGACTAGTTTCAGATTGCTTTCAGACCAGTTTGTAACTAGCTTCAGACTAGTTTCAGACTGGTTTCAGATTAGTTTCAGACCAGTTTCAGACTGGTTTCAGACCAGTTTGTGACTAGTTTCAGACTAGTTTCAGACTGGTTTCAGATTAGTTTCAGACCAGTTTCTGACTAGTTTCAGACTAGTTTCAGACTAGTTTCTGGCCAGTTTCAGACTGGTTTCAGATTAGTTTCAGACCAGTTTCTGACTAGTTTCAGACTAGTTTCAGACTAGTTTCTGGCCAGTTTCAGACTACTTTCAGACAGGTTCCAGACTATTCTCAGTCTGGTCTAATACAGGACAAACAGATGGTTGTTGGAAGTACTCTGGAAAGGTTTCTTCAGCAAGTACGTGTCACACTTTAGTTATGTTGAAGACTAGTTTTGGACATACCATATTAGAACTAGTTATTGACGAGTTTTGAATGTAGTCTAGACTAGTTTTAGACACTTTTAGAACTGGTTACTGAACTCTAGTAACTGACCTTTTTATGTTTTAAGACAAGTTTTTCATATTTCAGTCTAGTTCTGAACAGGTTTGTGAACTAGATATTGATTAATTTTGGACATGTTTTAGACTAGCTATTGACTAGTTTTGATCATGTTGAAGACTAGTTTTGAACATATTTTAGACAAGTTTTGAACATCTTTCTGAACTAGTTATTGACAATTTTTAGACATAATTCAGACTAATGATTTATTAGTTTTGCATGTGTCAAAGAGGAGTTTGTACATATTTTATACTAGTCTTTGATGAACGGTGGACATGTTATCGACCAGATTTATGTGTATTTAACCCAAGTTATTGACTAGTTTTTGACATGTTTCAGACGAGTTTTTGATTCTTGGAGAAAATATTTTTGAACTGATTATAATCGTATTTTACCGTAGACTTATATTACACGTATCATAGACTGCTATATTATGGTTGTTTATGAATAGTATTTGTTGTCACAGAGTAGTTAATTTGTCTTTGATCCCCACTAGATCCCACAAAGTGGTTCCTAGTCTTCCTGGGGTCGAATGATAAAAATAAAAATTACATTTCACCAAACATTAAAATATGCATAAAAACACTTTACGGTAATAATAATAATTAAAATAATAATAAAAACAAATCTTTACACAGCATGCAGTGGTACAAAGCAGTTGATGATTACATTTTATATAGAAGTAATTTTTTCTTCCTTGCGTGTGTGTGTGTGTGTGTGTGTGTGTGTGTGTGTGTGTGTGTGTGTGTGTGTGTGTGTGTGTGTGTGTGTGTGTGTGTGTGTGTGTGTGCTTACGTCCTTAGATTCCATGATGCCGAGGACAGGAAACAGGATGGTCGGCAGCAGCGCCGTCACGGCCAGCGGAAGCACCTCCGTACACCAGTACAGCGCCATGAGGGCGATGACGTACGCACACGCTGCTTCCTACACACACACACACACACACACACACACACACACACATTAGTAAACGTTAAGCTGTTTCTTCTCTGAGAGCATGATGACGTATATAGGTGGAAACTTGATGTACAGGTAGGAACATGTGATGGTGGGCTGAGCGATATGGCCTCAAATCAAGATCACCATATATTGAGCAGTTCACCTCGATAACGATAAACAGACGATAACTTCTCCACTGCGCAAAACAATGTTTGGCCTCTAGATGTAGCAGTTATATTGATAGTATGACTCTCCTGGACCTATTTATTGCCACTTTAAAGGAATGTAAAACTTACGGAAGAGTTTTAGGGCCATTGAAGAAAAACAAAAATTCGGAGGCTGAAAAAAAACCAAACCTTCATGCACTTCAGAAAAAGTCGAAAATCAAAGTCGAGATTTTTTTTTTTTCACAGAGAGACGTCTATCCATCCCCCATCATCTGCCCGTCGATGTGAAATCACATTAAATCACTTAATTGTGACTATATAGTGTTGCTTACTGCTTATTGACAAGTGATTTTACACAGGATTTCCTTGATTAATAAGAACATTTAAATAAGCAGCCGAGGATCCGTGTCTTTGTCCTTCGTACTCGACGAACTTCCATGACGGAACCAGGCAGCAGGCTGCTCCGTCTCTTCTAGTCCTGATACTGATGATAACTGTGTTCCTCTACAGAACCAGGCAGCAGGCTGCTCTGTCTCTTCTAGTCCTGATACTGATGATAACTGTGTTCCTCTACAGAACCAGGCAGCAGGCTGCTCTGTCTCTTCTAGTCCTGATACTGATGATAACTGTTCCTCTACAGAACCAGGCAGCAGGCTGCTCTGTCTCTTCTGGTCCTGATACTGATGATAACTGTGTTCCTCTACAGAACCAGGCAGCAGGCTGCTCTGTCTCTTCTAGTCCTGATACTGATGATAACTGTGCTCCTCTACAGAACCAGGCAGCAGGCTGCTCTGTCTCTTCTGGTCCTGATACTGATGATAACTGCACCGTGTTTATGAGCTACATTCTGTCCTGAAGCATCTTTTCATCACTTCATTAAACCGCCTGTTATGTATTTTGAGGAAGCAGTCACAGCGCTGGCATGTGGATGGACGGACTTTTTTTTTCCACCGTGAAAAAGAAATCTCGACTTTGATTTTTGACTTTTTCTGAAGTGTATGGAGGTTGTTTTTTTTTTTTTTTATAGCCTCCAAATTTTTTTTTTCTTCAGTGGCCCTAAAACTCTTCCTTAAAAACTGCACTGTCTGAAAATAAATGAAGAAAATACAAATTAAGTACTTTTAGTTGTTAAGATTTATTGAAGCGCTGATAAGCACAGAATACTTGAAATGAGAACGACTGAATACATTTCAAAGTATTTAAAAGAACTTAAATTTCCTACAAACACAAAGTATTAAAAATACAATCTCTTCTGAACAAATCCTAAATATGGATATTACAAAGAGCTTACTGGAAAATGGCCCCATTCAAGTTGTGAAGAGACAACATGAACTAATGAGCAGCGGGGGCACAGGTATGTACTGCACCTGAAAACACGGGATTTCTCCACAGTTATATGAAAAATGGCCTATCTAACCAAATTCTTGTGAAAAAAGTGAGTTTTCACGTCGGACAGCGGGTCGCTATGCGTCGCTCTGCCGCTGTAGGTACCAGATCGGTCCGGGGCGGGGCTTAAACCCGCCCACGACGATGACGTTTCACATTATGATTGGCTGTGATGGCGTTACGCATTTTAACTGGCTGCAAGTTTCTCCCGTCACAGTATGAAGCTAACATTAGCTTTCACAGTTAGCTTCGTAGCTCTGTGAAAAGCTAACAAGGCTGTGTGAGGTGAACAGGACGCTACGACTGGTTTTATGTCTCTGAATGTCCCGAAGCAGCAGTGATCTGTCTGGTATAACTTCAGGAGAGTTTAGAGGCTGAACGTGTCTGGTGGTGCTTCGTCTGATTTTATGAAATGTCCTTTTTTTCACCCACTTAATGCTGTAAAGACCTGTGATGGGTGACAGAGACATTTAGTCTGTTTCTCATGTCTCAAGCAGGTGAAACAATAAACTGAGTGTTTTCCAAGACTGAAGATAAATATTGTGGCCACATGAATGAGAAGGAATGTTCAGTTATAATGTAGAGATACATGACTGTTTTCATTCAGAGACATAAAACCAGTCGTAGCGTCCTGTTCACCTCACACAGCCATGTTAGCTTTTCACGGAGCTACGAAGCTAACTGTGAAAGCTAATGTTAGCTTCATACTGTGACGGGTGAAACTTGCAGCCAGTAAAAATGTGAAACGCCATCATAGATCTGGTAGCTCAAGCGCATGCGCAAGCCCTGCCCCGGAGAGCTCTGGTAGCCCGGACAGATCTGGTACCTACACCGGTTGTGGGCGCCATGTGATTCAGCGAGGGTGGGGGGAGCATAGAGCTACATTGAAGATATAGATCTACGTATTTATGCATAGAAACTGTGTTTGATCATACATCGTGCACAAATTAATAAAAAAAAACGAAAGTTTTTAACGGCTCCAACCGCTCACCGAGCACGGCCGACAGCATCACGTTTAGTTTTCATCATAAATCTGGTTTGAGTTGGTCTATCAACAGGATTTAAAGACTGGTATGAAGCTTAGAATGAACTCTGACCAGATCTGGTAAATTGAGTCTCAGCGCACTAGCACCGTCTCGCTATGTCATCGTAAACGTGTCACGTGAAACGTATGCTGCACAGCGTATGTGGTGCTACAAGGGTTTTCAAACACCAAATATAATAATATATTAATAATAATATAATAATAATAATAATATAATGGACAAAATGACGTTGGTCATTTTCATACATTTTCGGTATCGGTACATTTTCGGTTTATCGCCCAGGCATAGTGGGAACATATGATGGTGGGAACACGTGACGGTGGGAACATGTGATGGTGCAGGTAGAAACGTGACCCTCCATGTGGAAACATGCCATGCAGCAGACTGAAACATGTGATTGTGGGAAGGCCAGCGGGGGGCCTCTGTGGAGCCTCAGACGCTGCAGGGAGAACTCCAAGCAGACAGAGGCGCCTCAGTTTATGTTCAACCTGGTTCATGTGAAAATGAAGAAAAGGTGAGACACCTGCTGAGCGGCTGCTTCACACACCCACAGATCATGAGAAAACTCCAAGAGCTTTTGAAGAAGAGACGGTGGAACGAAGATTCCTGCTGTCAGGGTTTGTTTGTGTGTGACAATCTTAAGGAATCTCAATGAATGACTGAAACCTGCTGCAGGTTATTCATCAACCACAATGCTCCCGACCAGCAGGAAGTACCAGTACTCACATTACTGTCAGCAAAAGAAACATTTCCTTCATGACACGATAATAGCTTCACCGTAAACTAATAATTTGAACTAGTTTAAATTCAAGTTTGTTAATTTTAAATAGGTAAATTCATCGTACACTGGCCATTTGAATGAGAAAATTAACAGTAAACTGGACATTTCAACTGGTAATTCACTTTAAACTACTGATTTAAACTAGTAATTTCCCTTTAAATGGGTCAATTCTTCATTCAAACAGGTAAATACAAATCAAACGGGTAATTTAATGAGTTATTGAACAGTAAATTGTAAATTCAAACTAGCAGTTTAAGAGTAAATTGTTTTTTTTAAATCAGGAAATCTTTTTTTTTTAATTTAAACGGGTAAATTCATAGTGAAATGGTCAAGGAGTAATTTAACAGTGAACAGGCAATTTAAATTTGTAGTTTAACAGAAAATGTGTTAATTTAAAGAAATAAATTCTTAATCTAAACAGGTAAAGTCATAGTGAACTGGTCATTCAAATTAGTAATTTAACAGTAAACTGGTAATTCAAACTGGTATTGTTACAGTAAATTTGTGAATTTAAATTGTTAAATTATTCATTTAAACTGGTAAATTAAAACTGGTGATTTCGAATGGTAAAAAAACAGTAAACTGATCATTTAAACTCCTACTTTCACAATAAGCTAGTAATTTAACAGTCAAATCATCGTTCAAACCAGTAATTTAAGCAGTAAACTGGTAATTCAAAGTGGTAATTCACATTAAACTGGTAAATCATGTCACACAAACTAGTGATTTCACAGTGAACTGGTTTTATAAATGGGTAATTCACAGTAAACAGGCAATTGAAACTATACCTATTACTTCAAACTTGTTAATTTACACTTGTAATTTAGAGTAAACTGGTAATTCAAACATCATAATCTTCTTTTTAACTGGTTATGTGTCAGTAAACAGTAAGTTGTTGTTCATGCTACCTCATAGCCACGGTTCAGTTAATGGAAGCTTAAACAGGGATTTTGAGAAGGTCCTTTCACAAGGAGCTAATTTAAACAGGTTAAACTCTTTTAACTTATTTTGAACTTAATTCAAACTTTGTAGTAAGAATTTCAACCGATCATTCCGTGAAGTAATTATAAATAACCTAGTTGAAGAGGCTGCTCATTTCACAGTGAAGTGGTTCATTAACAGGGTCGGGAACTGTTAGCAAACTAACTGGGTAGGTGAGCTGGTTTGGTTGAGCTTGTCAACTGAGCTGGTTGGTTGAGCTGGTTGATCATGCTGGTTAATTGAGCTGGTTGGTAGCTGGCTCACCTTGGTGCTGATGGCGAGCGGCAGCAGGATAAACGGACTGCACACGAGCACCACGACGCCCTTCAACCTCCAAACCTGTCGCAGCATTTTCACCCGCAGAGGAAGAACCGACATGGCCGAGGGCGGCGAGGACGAGGAAGGTGTCGGGATGAAGGTGACGATGTCGGGACGAAAGTAAAGACGTCAGGATGAAGAATCACGCTTTCTCAGTCAGCCTTGAAGTCTCTCAGCTCTCCGCTCACTCTGATTTCTGTCCGTGTCCAACACCATTGAGATGCAGCTCACGGCCCACACTAAATATTAACTCTATGTGTTTGAGCTCACACACACACACACACACACACACACACACACACACACACACACACACACACACACACACACACACACACACACACACACACACACACACACACATACACACACACACACACACACACACACACACAAACACACACACACACACACACACACACACACACACACACACACACACACACACACACACACACACACACACACACACACACACACACACACACACACACACACACACACACACACACACTCT
The DNA here is from genome assembly GCF_963383615.2 of Lipophrys pholis. NCBI lineage: Eukaryota > Metazoa > Chordata > Actinopteri > Blenniiformes > Blenniidae > Lipophrys > Lipophrys pholis. Next base: position 22,922,613 of record NC_137634.1, on the reverse strand, counting down.
GTGTCCCCGCAGACTTTGTGTGAACTCTGAGCAGAACAAACACAGAGGTGGAGATCAGCTCCGTTTGCGTCAGGACGGACTCGTCTTTCTATCGTCCTGCTCCCATTCAGAACATCACCTCATTCACTTCTTCTTATCTGCAGGTTGTCCTCACACACAACCAAAAACAAACACCCACTGCAAACATTCACCCATCTCATTCACGACTAACATTAAACCGTGTCAACGTCAGTGTTTTTGCTCAAAACACTTCAAAATGGGACGTTTACACGCAGCCACCCAAATTAACTACTGAGACGATGTTGTATCTTCGGGAATGAGACCAAAGCGACCTGGTCGCCAGTCCATGACTGTCAGCATGACTTATGTGGTGAAATATGCTAATGCTACAGGTTTCCCTCACTGACATACTGGCAGAATGCTGTCTGAGGCCAATCCTTGTGCCTTGTCGTATCTCAGGACTTCAACTCATCTGCATATAATCTCAATGTTTTTTGAATGGCTTTATAGTGACGTCTCTAATTATCATGTGAGGAGTCACTTCCGCAGTCCACTGGTTACGGTGGAAGCCCTGATGGGTCAGGAAACTCCTGCATTACGCTGTGATGTTGTGTTGTTTGTATTTGGTAATCTGCTGACACTCTTCTGAATGAACTGAAGCTTCCGGAGGTTTCTGTTACCGTAGAACAGGGATGAAACTCAGTGGTAGAACTTAGAGCGGATGAACTCAAGGACAAGCTTCCCAACGTCTGGTGAGTGGTGGACGGTGGCCTGCACTTGATTTTCAGATGTAAAACTGAAGTTTTGTTCAGGTTTTCATGCTTGAACTGCACCCCCAGCCTGGTGACAGCAGGCAGTGGTGTGTCCAGACCAGAGACGGTTACAGATGTCCGGTAACAACTGATGTGACCTTCATTCTGTAACTGTTTGTTTGCGAAAAGTCCAGGATCCTCCTGCGGACGGAGGATGGGATGGATGGTGAAGTAGAAGATGGGTTAAGGTTTGTTTTTATGTGAAGTCGAGTGTCGTGGCTTATGACCTGACCAAGGTCAGTCAGTATTCATGTTCGAGGACTGATCCTTGAGGAACCCCAGAATGCAGTATGTTGTCTCTGATTTGTCTTCACTGATGGAAACATGTTCCATCAATTGTGCGGAAAGCTGCAGACACATGGAGGAGGATGAAGATATAGGGGATCCTTCATCTTCAGCTGCCATGTGTGCAGTATCAGCCCTACTTCAGTCTGAGGTGGTCCTCAAGTTATGCAGCAACAACGTTCTCCAGAAGCTTTGAGACGCAGATGAAATGAGTGTAAGTTGTGAGGATTTCATGCTCTATGGAGACTTGATCAGGGGAGATGGATCAGAACCGGACTGGAGAGACTTGATGGTCCTGGTGGAGGTCAGAGGAATACCAGCAGAGATGTTTGTCTTCCGTGTTTGAGGGTTGTCGTGGTGGGCTTCATCTTTCTGACGATGTCCAGAACCTCTTGCAGGGAGATATTGATGTTCTGTTGAATCAGGGTGTGTGGAGGTGAGTTCTGTTGAACTGTTTGGAGGAGCTCTTTGAGGGGTCGTTCCCGCAGCACTGTGGTGGGCTGGGGTGTTTATTGCATGGTGAGGTCTGTTCTGGTGCTTTTAGAATGATTGGGTCATGAGGGGGTAGTGGAGGTCCAGAGGAACACTGACTGATGAAGAAGGTCAGGTTCGAGATCAGGTGCTGTCAGGAATTTTCATGTTCCTGAACGAGATCTGACGACTCACTGAGCTCGAACAGGCCAAAGAGAGGAGTCAGCGACCATCATTCAAGAAACCAGGAAGTAAAGACAGCAACCAGTAACAAGTCCACTGTGAGTTCAGCCGCTCTCTGTGTGCTGCGATGGCGCCACCTGGAGGTCAGACATGTCTACATGTTGGGTTTTGTTTTAGAGAGAATGAAAGTTGATCCTTACAGCAAGTGTTCCCTTGTGGAATTGATAGAATGACCCAGATAATGAGAACCTGCACCCGATTTGAATGCAGCATTATTGTGTGTTTTCATGACTCACCATTTTACTTTTATCAAATGTTAATAATCTAATGAGCTCATTTCAGAAATCAGCAACCTTCACAGAATTAATATCTTTGTGACTTCTATTTCTATTGATTTCCATTGATTTCCTTTTCATTCATTTTCTTTCTGTGTGTACATTGATGGTGTTTAGGGGAGGTAGATTAATCTTAAATGAAAACATGTTTTTATTCCATCAAGTACTGAACACTAGAATATGTGCTTTTATCTCACTTTGTCCTCTGCTGCCTCCTACTGGACACAAACTAACCTGCCCCACATCAAAATAGAAGCTGGTAAGTCTCTCCGCTTTTATTGTTATTCCTAAAGACGTTACTTTAAGGTGAACACCTGGGAAGTAGAATAATAAGGGATAAGAAGAAAAGCAGAAAGTCAACCTGTGCGACACAGCGAGAGCTCTTCGAAATACTACTTGGTTTTTTTTTTATGTTTTTTTGAGAGCGAAAAGTTTCCACAGAACAAATTCAGACAATTGCGTAAGAAATAGTTGGCCAAAACAAAAGTCGTAATTTAACATATTTAGTGAACGTAAATCAAAGTACTGGCTTGAAATGAGCACACACACACACACACACACACACACACACACACACACACACACACACACACACACACACACACACACACACACACACACACACACACACACACACACAAAAGAGTCATCTGAGGACACTTTGTCATGCCAGGATGACAGGATGAGATCATTTTGTGTGTGTGTGTGTGCGTGTGTGTGTGTGTGTGTGTGTGTGTGTGTGTGTGTGTGGTGTGTGTGTGTGTGTGTGTGTGTGTGTGTGTGTGTGTGTGTGTGTGTGTGTGTGTGTGTGTGTGTGTGTGTGTGTGTGTGTGTGTGTGTGTGTGTGTGAGAGAGAGAGGTAGCAGGATGGATGGACCGTCCTGATTGTGGGTCCATCATCTGCAGTGGAAGCACACGGTTTGTCCCACTGTGGCTCAGTGAGCGTTGGACAAAAACAAACACTCGCCCACGCTGTGTGTCGGAGGGTCCATGAGACCGCCAACGCCACAGGCCCGATTTGTACACTGCACACACCAAACCACCCCAAACAACCAAGACCCTTTGTTTTTCAGCTTTAGCTGAGCGTCATTGTTAACATTTTTGATTTTGTCAGTATTGTTGACTTTAGCTTAGCTTTTGTTTCAGTCGCGTTATTCAATTAGCTTAGTTTTATTGCTTGTTTCACTTTGGCACTGTCTGGTTTATTCGAACAGTGTTGTTTGCTTTTCTTAGTTTCAGCGTTAGCATTAAGCTATATGGGCTAAATGAGCTGGGTCATGGCCAGAAGGGATTAATTCGATGTTTCCTGGGCTCTCACAGATGAATTGTCAGATTTTGCAGTCATTTGTGTTTGTTGACGAGACAGAGCCCTTCCAAATACTCATGTCACTTTGTTTTTTACATCGTGTTGTGTTCAAAGACACTGTGTAGATGATTAACCCACCGGTGGGGGCGTTGTTGGATTCAGGCGCTCCAGTCTGGAGAAGGTGGATCACGTCTTTGCTCATTTCATTTCTGCTTTGCTCAGGTAAGTTCACACATCCTCTGCTCCTCCAGATCTTTCTGCTTTCTAACAGTGCTCAAACTCATCAGCGTCTTCAGAGGTGAGGGCGGGTTTGAACGGGTCTCAGGCAGGTCAGGTCCACTGATACACTGGTGCAGGAGTCTGAAGTTGAGATGGAGCTCGGGGTCTTCACAGTTGTGTGTATTCAGCAGCATGGCCACGAAAGGTTCGGACACGGTAACCTTTAGTCTGACGGCAAACAGTGCAGACTCTGAACTGCTGACAGACTCTTCTCCTCTGAAAAAGATCTCACATGCTAACAGTAGTAGCAGCAATGTGGAGGAAATATTTTAATCCATAATGGAATTTTTTAGAACGTTAAGTCTGTAGTTCCACTTTTTTTATTCATTTTTTATCTGTGTCTTTCTTAATAGAAAAAATTAGAATCGACGTTGGTTTGTCTCATCTGTGATTTGAAGCCAACATATGCATTAATGTTACCACATAGAGAAGTTGGTTTCCTGGTGGAATGGTTCGGGCCCATTGGTCAATCAGTTCTCTTTGTTTGTTTGTTGCTTCATTTCTTTTCTGATTCTTCTGTTCATTTGTTGATCCAACTGGTTCATTGTTAAAGTGGTTTGTTGGGCCGTTGGTAATTCCATTGTGGATAGTGAGGTTAGTTGGCTGGTCAGTTGTACAGGTGGAGGGTTGGTTGATTGGTTGGTCGGTCGGTCGGTCGGTCGGTCGGTCAGTAGTAGATAAATATCTATGAGTAAATCAATTCCTTACATTTCAATGTTTCACTGTTTGTAACAATCAGGTTTACAGTGACCTTTTCTGATCTAAGATTATGAAAATTTGTATTTGATTACATTTCATTCTAAAGTAGTGTAGTTACTCCTTACACAGTATCTCTTTGGAAACGTGACTCTTGTGTTACTTTGCATGCCCCGTACTAATGGAGACAGCGCGGCGATGGGCCATGCCGTTTCAAGCAAACCTTTTTCCTCTGTGTCGGTGAGCAGGGTGTTTGATGGTCACGTGTTCCTCTTTGTTCTTTAGGTTGCTGATCTGGAAATGAAGCTGTGTCTCCTTCTTATGGGATGCTGTCTGTGCTGCGGCGGTGTGACAGTGAGTGGTGAACCCTCTGCCATCTTTACTTCCTGTTCGCTCTGACACAAGACTTACCCCGTCTGTAATACTCCTCAGGAGCCCACCCAGATGCCTCTTCTTGCTTCTACTCCAGCAGAGGGGATGATTCACAGCTGCAGAGGAGCGTCCGCTCATGAGGATCAGCGGGCAATAGGGGGCGCCGTGGAGCAACTGGGTTTACGTCTCCTAGAGAAGCTTGCTGTTAGCCCCCAGCAGCCCAACGTCATTGTGTCCCCGCTCAGCGTGGCTGTAGCCCTGGCTCAGCTCACATTAGGTCAGTCGCTCAGGTTCATCCAGTAGCCACATGATGCAGCTGACAACGTTCACAGATGTTCTGCAGATTTGAAGAGCAGGACACAGCTGGTTACTACACTGCAACTAACTTGGATGAAGATGGAAGTGCTTCAGGACCAGACTGCAAAGTGGTTTTGAACAGTTCACCTGATATGGTTTTGGAAAATCGATTTAAAACCTGGTTTGGAACTTGGTTTAACATTTGATTTTAAATGAGGTCTCAAATGTACTTTAAACCTGATTTTTAATTGCTTTGCAAACTAGTGTTAGATCTTATGTCACACCTCATTTTAATTGACCAACTAATGTGTGAGTTAAGTGCTAGCTGCTAGTTATCTGGGACTCTTTTAACAACACTGATTTAGTCCATTAAAGTCTGAAGGCTCAGTACCTGTTCACACAGTGAACCATGGAAGCATTACAATACAGGAAGCAGCTACAGAACTATAAACATGACCGATCATTTACCTTTTCAGGGTTCTTAAGTTTATGAAGTAAAACACAGTCGGTGAGAGAAGCGTCACAGTATTTCTCACTGAGAGGAACCTTTGTGTACGATGTTGCTTGTTACGAACTGACATGGCGCAATAACAAGGACTGTTTCAGGTGCTCGTAATGAGACGGAGCAACAGCTGCTGCAGAGCCTCCACGCTCAGGACCTGCCATGTTACCATCACGTCCTGGGCAGTCTCCTCCCCCAGTTCAGCCAATCGTCTCTGCAGGTGGCGACGCGCATGTACCTGAGACCAGGTGGGATGACCTCCATGTTCTCAGCCTGCTGCAGTCTCACTGCACATTAATATGGACATTTGTCTCTCAACCCCCCAGGGTTCGAGCTTAAGCTGTCCTTCGTTGAGGAGTCTCTGGCCAGGTAACTGGTGCATGTACAAATCATTAAACCACAGGAATATATCAAGCCTGTGGAGACCTGAGGACGTGCAGCTCAAATAACAGGCAATCTGAAGCAGTTACTACACAAAATCAGGACTCCATTGGTCCGTCACTCCGTCCGTCACTCCGTCCGTCACTCCGTCCGTCACTCCATCCGTCACTCCATCCGTCACTCCGTCTGTCACTCCATCCCTCTGTGCTGGTCACTTGTTTGGTCACATGAGAAGACTCATTCCACAGTTTACAGCTTCACTAGAAGTCAGAAGTGTCAACATTTTCTCCGGGTGGATCATCTATGAGGCTGTGATTCTGTTTCAGGTACCAGTCCAGACCTGTTCCTCTGCTCTCAGTGGAGGAGGTAAACCAGTGGGTAGAGAACACCACCAGTGGCCACATCTCTAACTTTCTGGAAAGTGCTCGCCATGATGTGGTGCTCATGCTCATCAACGCCGTGTATTTCAAAGGTGAACTCATCAACACTCCCACAGCTGGGACTGTCTGTCAGAACAGAGCAAGATATGAAGAGCACAACATTCGGGGGAGCTACAGGAACTTGGCTCCTCAAAGTTAGAAAAGTGATGCTTGCTCCAAACTTTGCCTTGGAGTGAATACCGTAAGGCTTTCACATACACGTAGGCTGACTTCCTCTTCTTGTGTTCGTCAGGTGAGTGGCAGACGCAATTCGACCCTCAGGGAACCTCTAAAGCTGCGTTCTACCTGGACAACCAGAACTCTGTGTCTGTGGACATGATGAAATCTGCTCAGTACCCTCTGCGCCTGCTGGACCACCCTGAGCTTCAAGCACAGGTAAGACAAAGACCTTCAGATGGTCTAGACCTCCACAGTGCCAGTGAAGACCACCACACCTATATGACCCACAGTCTGGGAGCATGCTTTTAACTGACTAACAGATCAAACAATCAGAGAAGAAATTCTGTGTCTTTCCTCCAGGTCGCCAGCTTCCCCTTCAAAGGAAACACCAGTTTCTTGGTGGTTCTGCCTCGAGGAAATATTTCGTCTGTTTTGCCCAAACTCAATATATCCGACATCTTTCAACGTCTGCCTCCAGAGAAAAACATGCAGGTCAACTTACCCAAGGTCAAGCTGCAGTACCGCCAGGAGCTGCAGGAGGCGCTGAGCAGCATGGGTAACCAAAAGGATTTACTTCACTTACTGCACTTATTGCAGTTCAAGCTAACTTCTTACACAACTCACAAAACGTTTGGGGTATTCAGGTGAAATTTCAGGATGAACCTAAATGCTTTATAACCTTTACTGGTGAACTTAATGTGACCTTCTCTCAACCTTTCAATGTCCAACCGTTCACTGTCTCAGTATTTTCTGCTGTTTTCCAACAAGAAGAAACCAATGAATGGTAAAATTCCAAACAGTTGTTTGATCCGTTGGTGGACCAATAAATGTTCTAGTTCAAATAGAATTGGTATTTAAACAGTTGACGCCTAACACTTAATCAACAGTACCTCAGCATTGAAGATTCAGGGTGTCCTCAGACGGAAGGGTCCACTGAGCTCACACTGTCACAGCAGGTTGAACAGAGATACAGAGAAAGTGGAAGAGTCACAGAGAGACAGAGAGTAGATGGCCACATCCCACACTGATGGCCACTTCATTATGAACAGTGGCCTGCAGATGATGAATTCCACTCAACTCCAGGCACATTTAAGGGAAGTTAAAGCAACCAAGTGTCACATTAGACCATTTGAAACCATTTACATCAGCAAGGTCTGCCTGTTAGACCACCTGCAATGGTTCCTGACCACACCACCAGGCTCTGGCCTCATCGTCTTACACCAGAGAGCATTTACACTTGACGAGGGACAAGTGGGCCTCGGTGCTGTTCTCTGATGAAAGTCCATTCACGCTGAGCAGAAACAATGGCTGCCAATGATGTTGGATATGTCAAGGAAATGCTCTGCATCAGCCACTGTTCTCACCGGATGAGCCTTTGGTGGTTGTGGTGTTACAGTGTGGGCAGGAGTGTCTAGTAAGAAAACTGGTACTGTGACAAGCCAATACTACCTGCAGAATCATTAATCCAGTCATCTTCATCGCCATCTTCAGTGACGACAATGCTCCAGCTCATGGTGGTGGCATCATTAGGAAACAGCTGCTGGAGACTGGGGGACCTCAAATTGAGTGACCTGCACTTTCTCCAGACCTGAATACATAGAAAACCTCTGGGATGAGCTGAGTCGCTGAGTCGAGGCTTGTAACTCTGTACCCAGAACCTCAATGAGCTGAGCCTTGAAGAAGAGCCTCGGCAGACCTGAAGTCCACTTGTGAAGAGCAGGAGACGTCGTTGTCCAGCTGTAATTGATGCTCAAGGGATAATGACAAGCAGTCTTGCCACAGTTACCTTGAAAAAGTAATCAATTACTTATGACTAATTACTCCTTTAAAAGTAACTTAGTTACTTTACTGATTACTTGTTTTTAAAAGTGACTAAGTTAGATTACAAGACACTTTTTTAGTTACTTTCAGCAGCTGCCACAACACAACACCCCCACCGTCTCAACATAAAAAGGACAACCGGTTTTGCCAAAACATTGCTGATACTGCCTCCTGCACCATGTTTATACATATTTTAATCTTTGACCTTCAGTCTTTGTTGTATTTATATCTGATTCACAGTTTTATTGTCAGATTACTATTACTGGTATTTATTTACCCTGTGATGTAGTTGTAGTCTGTTGTTACATTATTTATCTATTTAATTATTTGCACCACCTGCTCTATGTGGCCTTTTAATTGCCCCCCCCCCCCCGATAAATATCCTCTTTCACTGATTGATTGATTAATTGAAAAAAAAGGGGCGGGGCTTCCTGTCAATACATATTTTCACTCAGGAAAATTACAAGAAATTGCTAAACATCTCTGCAGTTGAGTTATTGATGCAATGTTAATGTTAAGTGGTGATAGTGTTGGTTCCGATTCTCTTGTGTGTCACCTGGACGCACCGTTAGAGCGAGTTGGCCTGTGATTGGCTGCGTGTGGAGAAGTGGGCGGGTCAGGTGAGCGTGCAGACTGCATGCACTGCGTTTGAGTGTGTCCGTTTGGAGGAGAATGCAGGAGCGGCCGGTTCTGTTTGATAATAAAGCGGCTTTACAGACAAGTAACTCGTCCTGCTGGACGCTACAATAGTGACGCACAGTGACTTGGAGAAGTAACTTTAATCCGATTACTGGTTTAGAAATAAAAACGCGTTAGATTACTCGTTACTGTAAAAAAGTGGTCATATGAGAGTAACGCCTTACTGGCATCACTGATGAAAAGTTATTGAGACATTGACATGTTTTGTTCTGGTCTCCCCTCCACTGTTGTTGATTTTTGTTTCAATAAATTGTTAAAGATGAGGAATTCATCATTCATATGTTCTACTTTCATGATATAATATCACTGCAGAATGCACATCTTATGTTTTCACCCAAAAACCAAATATCAGAACCTGTTAGTGAGTAGTGTATTATAGCACTTCTGCGTTTTATGGATTTTTTTTTTTATGTATCATTAAGCTCTTTTCATGTTCAATATTATAGAATGTAACTAACTAGTTAACTGACCCCTGATGTTGTTTACCCTCCCTCCCTCTGTTGCTCCCCCACCACAGGCCTCGGCTCCCTTTTTTCCAGCCCTGACCTCTCCGGTGTTTCCGACCAGCCGCTCCGGGTGACGGGGGTCCATCATGCCAGCACGGTGGAGCTCAGCGAGGAAGGGGTGGAGGCGTCGGCCTCCACTGCAGTGACCTCGATGCGCTCAGTCTCTCTCTTCGCCGTCAACTCTCCATTTGTTTTCGCGCTGGTGGACGATGCCTCCCTGATGCCTCTTTTCATGGGCGTTGTTACAAACCCTGCCCCCGACCACGACCCCACGCTCAACGATGACCTGCGTGGCAACGCCACCATGAGCGACCAACCTGCGACGGATACGGTTGGGAAAAGAGACGCACTCAATGAGTCGTGCAGTGAGACAGGGTCAGTGGGAGGTGGAACACAGTCCTGCAGCGCCCCCGCTGGTGAGAAGGAGCAGTTGCAGCATGAACAGGACAATCCCTGCGTACCTGCATGAAGCTTCAGGTGTTGTCAACTGAAGGAGATCTGCAACCATATTTTACCTGCTGAGATTCATTTCAGGAAAAGTTTAACAAAGCCTGGGCCAAGTGGAAAAGATCCAGGTGCACAATTACCAGAAGCGCCTCTTTCAAAACTCATCACATAAATGAAAGTATATCAAACAAAAACAATAAAATGAGCTGAAGTTGAACCCAAATAAGATGAATAGGAAATATTTTCATGAGCTGACAAATCATGTTAGGCAGCCTTAAAACAAATCTCATATAAAAATGAAGCGAGGTTGGTGAGTCAGCATCTTCCCAGTACAATAATTATTTCAAAGTAAATGCTCAACATGCGAGGTTCAAGTGGGTTGAATCGTCTAGCCTGTCCTCAGACCTACCGTATTCTCAGTCTTAGTGGTTCGCGGTGAGTTAACTTACCAACTGGCTCACTATTTGGGTGCACAAAGTACAAACTAGACATTGAGTCAGATGCAAAATATTCACAAATATTTAGAAAGAAACCACGAAAAGACAAACTAGGGCAGAAAGAGTTTGCAGATGTGAGTCAGGTCGATGAACTCACTCACATACTCACATGTTGCGCTACAATTTGACTTATTAAGTTTATTTAGTTCCCTCTTGATTAACATTTTGGTATAAGTGTGTCTAGGTTAATTAATGCTCCCTTTGCTAGTAGAGTTTGTCGTCAGTCCCAATGCCTGAGAGACTCATAACACCACCCTGTGGTGGAATGTGGAATTATGACAGTGGTCTGTTGAAATGATCTTTAGATAAAGTCCTGTCTGTTGTTGATGGATTTTAATATCTATTAAAATGATATTAAATGTATCTGAAGATCCTGCAACAATTCCTGTGAAGCAGATTCACACTCAGCTGATGTTAAGAGTTTAAATGAATCCGTTCCAAATAGGGCTGATTTCATGTTTTCAGCTGTGATCATGATCAAATTCACACCCAAAGTTTTTTGTTTTTTTAATAAATAAGATGTGAATGTTGTTTTTTTTTTTTTTTTTTTAATATTGGTGATTTGTTTATGAATTTATGAGTGAAAATAAAGTGCTCACACAGTGTTAGTGAGTGTTTGTGATTGACAGGATGAGTGAGAAGTGAAGAGACACCAACAAACTAAGCTGCCTGAATGAACTTTAGTTTACTTAAGTTTTGACTTAGTTTTGACTTAGAATAGTTTAAACGGCTTTGAACTGGCTTGGTGACTGGTTTAGACTGGACTGATGAGTGATTTAAAGTGGTTTAAACTGGTTCAGTGAAACCATTGAACTGGTTAAATGTGATTTGAACCAACTTGAATTGGGTTTAAAGATGTTTAAACTGGTTTAGTGACTTTGACAAACTGATTGTTCAATCTGGTGTAAAGTGGTGAGGGGTGTGGTTTAGACTGAATTAAACTAGTTTGAACTGGCTTTCTGTCTGGTTTGACGAGCAGTCTAAACTGATATAAAGACACCACTGAATTGGTTACAAGTGGTTTAAAATGATTTAAATCGGTTTGGTAAGTGGTTTCCACAAGTTGGTGACTGGCTCAAAGTGGTTTAATGACAACTTAAAACTGGTTTCTCGTGGTTTAGAACTGGTTGCTTTAGTGATTGGTTTCTTTAAGCAGGTTATAACTGCTTTTAACTACTTGAAACCAGTTGGGGGCTGGCCTAAACAGTTTTAAAGTTTAAACTGGTTTAGAGACTGTCAAACTGGTTAGGTTATTTAATCTGGTACAAAGTTGTTAGGAAAGTGGCTTAAACCGGTTCAAACTGGTTTGAAATGACTTTCTGACGGTTTAAGACTGGTTTCATGAGCAGTTTAAAGTGGTCTAAACTGCAGGCTTAGTGACTGTGTCAAACTGGTTAGGCTGTTTAATCTGGTTCAAAGAGATTATGGAAGTGGTTCAGACTGGTTTAAACTGGTTTGAACAGATTAAAAACGTAGTTTGGTGAAAGCATCAGGCTCCCTGCTGACAGTGAAGCAGAGAACATGCCTGTGAAACATTGTGTTCTCGTTTCTCAGCCTGAAGCTTTTTCACACAAACTTTTAGAGACCCGAAGCCCCATGACGTCACACAGAGGTGCGCGCTGTCCACGTTGCAACGTGACGCTGCCCTACACGGCTGCGCGCCCCCGGCGCGCTGCTGAGAGCGCGTGTGCGCGGATGCGGGAGGCGTGAAGGGGCCGAAGGCTCTCCTCAACTTCATCCTCTTCATCTTCATCAGCAGGCAGACACTCGGGGAGCGACGTGGACCGTCTCAGCTCAGAGGTGAGTCTGCAGACTGCGCCTTTCTTTTCCCTTTGCGCATGATATTGTGCATTTTGCACTCTACAAACAGTTTTATTGGAGAAAGAAAGCAACCCATAAGCCAACCCGAACCAATAAAAAAAAACTTTTTTCGAGTTTAGGATTATAGAGTGAAGCTTCAACTTGGATTTGAAGTGTGAGGCGTGTCAGAGGAGATTTTGGTGATCGAGCTGCAAATTTAAAGTTTCTGAAAAAAAAAAAATCCTTCCACATTCACTCAATCAAATCATAATTTTCTGTTTGTTTGCCTCTAAAGAGTCACTCTCATTCCATTTCTCTCCGAGTTTTTTTTTTTTTTTTTTGCTGCAGAGTTTATGTAACTGTGATTTGAGGATTTGTTCATCTTTCCAAAGTTCACAATCTGGATTCGATCATCTCCTCTGACCTGATTCAAACATGCTGCAGTGTGTGTGTGTGTGTGCGTGTATGTGTGTGTGCGTGAGTGCAGGTGTGCGTGTGTGTGTGCGTGGAGGTGATGTAGATAATTTCGAGGTCATTCAGGGTTTCAGGGGTTGTGGTTTGGCAGGTTCTTCATCACAGAGTTCATCAGGAGCCAATCAGGAGTCGTCCTTCTGACAGGTCTGTGCAGGAACCAGCGTCTGCTGAGTCAGCTCCGGGTCCTGCAGGACTCTGCAGGTCCCCCGCCACACCCGACAAACCCTCAGAGAAGCTGGATCCAGCACCGATCAGGGTCCAGGGATCAGGCTCCGAAGAGGCTTAAATTTCAGTTCTTTTAAACTCTGATGAGATCGGGTCTGGTTTAAAGGTCCAGGTCTAGTTGTATGTTGTAGGTCAGTTTTGAAGGTCAAGGTCTAGTTTATTGGTTTAGATCTGGTTTAACGGTCAAGGTCTGGTTTAAAGGTCCACGTCTTTATTTTAAGTTTGTGTCTCTGGTTTGTGGAATTTGTGGATATGGACGTTTAGGAAAAAAACCTGCTGCGGCTGAATGGCGTCTGTTTTTCCCATCACGTGTGTGTGTGTGGGTGTGTGTGTGTGTGTGTGTGTGTGTGTGTGTGTGTGTGTGTGTGTGTGTGTGTGTGTGTGTGTGTGTGTGTGTGTGTGTGTGTGTGTGTGTGTGTGTGTTCTGAGCTTTGGATGACAGACTTTTGTGATTCTGAAACTACCATAAGCAGGTCCAGATGTGTAAAGAACAAAAGGTTCATTGTGCGTGCGTGCGCGCGTGCGTGCGTGCGTGCGTGTGTGTGTGTGTGTGTGTGTGTTCTGGAGCAAACATGGATGTCTCCTTCAAATCCTTAAATGCTAAAATGTGCAGGTAGTAACAGGTAATCAGTCGTTATAATGAGTCCCTGTCAGGTATGAAAACGTGTATGTGTATGTGTACGTGTGTGTGTTTATGTGTGTGTGTGTGTGTGTGTGTGTGTGTGTGTGTGTGTGTGTGTGTGTGTGTGTGTGTGTGTGTGTGTGTGTGTGACACACACACACACACACACACACACACACACACACACACACACACAGAGGCAGTTTCCGCACCGTGCTCCACACGCTCACTTGACCCGCCCCCTTCTCCACTCTCAGCCAATCACAGGCCAACTCGCTCTTACGAGGCACTCACAAATGTAATTAGTAAATCTTATCATTGCAACAAGAGCACAACTGCAGAGATGTTACACTATTTTTGTAATTGTCCGCAGTAAAAAGATATATTGTCTGGAAGTCCCCCCCCTTTTTTTCAATCAATCAATCAATCAATCAATCAATCAATCAATGCAAGACTTAATTATCCCCGGGGGTCAATTAAATGGTAGCTTAGACCAGCCAGTGCAAATAAATGAATACCGTATTTTCCTGACTATAAGCCGCTACTTTTTTCCCACGCTTTGAACTATGCGGCTTACAATGCGGTGCGGCTTTTCTGAGGATTTTTCTTCACCCGCCAGGGGGCGCTGTAGTATAAAGTGAAAAAAACGAGACCGGTGAAAGTCAAATTTTAACATAAGAGAAGAAAGTGCTAATTTTCATTTAGCACATGCAAGCAGCAGGCACGACAGAGATTTATTTTCAAACCCATACCCCTTCATCATGGAAACCACACGAAGGCTGGACTGTTGCGTGAAGAGGGCACTTCAGCTTCAGAGTCAGCTTCACCCCGGGATGATGACAGCGACAGGGAGAGCGACATGGAGAGAAACACTGACATCGCCACAGAAAAGGTGTGTGACGAAGCTCTTCTGAGGCTGTTCAACTCCGACGCTGAAGAAGAGGACTTCGATGGTTTCAGTGCGCAGGAGGACGACGAATAAAGCAATCAATAACTTTTCTGTTTTGTTTGATAAGCACTTTTATGCTTTGGGCACCGTTCGGAAACTGATCAGTTCAGTTATGTTCAGTTAAACTAAATATTCAGTTCAGTAGTTCACCGCGGCTTTTAGGCCGGTGCGGCATATATAAGTACATTTCCAATTTTTTTTAAAAACTTTGTTGGTGCGGCTTTTATTGAGGTGCGCTCTATAGTCAGGAAAATACGGTAGATAAATAGTGCAACAACAGACTACAACTACATCACGGGGTAAAAAAAACCCAGTAATAGTGAAAATCAGATAATAAAACCGTGAGTCAGATATAAATACAACAAAGAATGAAGGTCAAACGTTAAAATATAAACATGGTGCAGGAGGCAGTGATCAGAATTTTTTCATTTTCATGTTGAGACTGTGGGCAGTGTTGTCGGCAGCTGCTGAAAGTAACCAAAAAAATTACTTGGAATCTAACTTAGTTACTTTTAAAAACAAGTAATCAGTAAAGTAACTAAGTTACCTTTTAAAGGAGTAACTAATAACCAGTAATCAGATTACTTTTTCAAGGTAACTCTGCCAACACTGGTGTGTGTGTGTGTCTTTCAGGATGATGCGAATCACTTTGTTGCTGCAGGTTGGACTCCTGCTGAGCTGCTGTCAGGCTCAGGTATCACACACACACACACACACACACACACACACACACACACACACACACACACACACACACACACACACACACACACACACACACACACACACACACACACACACACACACGTTTTCATGCCTTACAGGGAAAAGTTACAGAAAGGTTTCAGCTCCGGTTCACCTGATCTGCTTGCAGTCGGAGACGGGCGGCGAGGAGGCGGCCGAAGAGGAACATGTCGAGCTCTTCACCACGCCCACCACAAAGATGGGCGCTGCCACCTCCGACTTTGGCTACAACCTTTTCCGTGCGCTGGCGAGCCGCGATGGCTCCACCAACGTCTTCCTGGCCCCGCTCAGCGTGTCCGCGGCTCTCACGCAGCTTTCCATGGGTGACAAAAACAAGCGCACCTTAGACCAAATGAATGTTTCAGCCACTGTGAATGAACTCATGTAAAAACCAACTGAAAATAACCTGCTTGGGACTCCGGAACACGGTGACCAACAGCCACAACAGCCACAACAATAATAACCACCAAAACATAAGAAACTATAACCGGCACTCGGTAGAGCGCAGACCTTCGCCAAAGGTACGATTGTTTGCGGAACTGAATTAGCATCACGAGCATGATAGCTGTTGGCTCATATCGATGCTAACTAGCTCGGTCAGGTAGCTACATCATTTTGTGAAACACTGAGCAGGGAACATCTCCATGGCAACAGACGCTGAAATTCCATGCAATTTTGGTGAGTAGTGTTTGCGAAAAGTTGGTCAAATACATACATACATACATACATACATACATACATACATACATACATACATACACGCAGATGAAAACAACCTCAGCCAACTTTGTTGGTCGCCTAACTTTCATGGGCAAAGGGAACAATAACAACAGACAAAAGAATGAGAGCAACAGCTGCTAAAATCACAAATATAACAACCACAACTCAAATAACAACAACAATTACTATAATGACAATAATAACAACAACAATAAGCTTTTTTGCTGCCCTGTGTATGAGCTCATCCAGCAAAAACTCACTACAGTAATCTACTCGAGGTTCAGAAACATGGTCAACAACGGCCACAGCAACAAACACAACTACAAGACTAATACAACATAAATTTAACTGAAAAAAATAAACTTGGGTAAAATGGGAAAAATATAATTTTTGTTAAAAATAGATTCACACATACAAAAAATAAATAATTGATTCCTTAGATAAAATTCAAAGAAAAAACTTGTGTAAAAGACTAATTTTGAATCTTTGAAGTTGTGAATTAACATGAAACAAACCCTATAAATGAACAAAGACCAAAATAAATACTTTTTTGAAGTGAAAACTACAAAATAAAATTTGTTGGAGTAAATCTACACTGAAAAAAGGTAAAAATATGTCAAATTGATGATAGAGACTTTACGAAGGGTTTATTGTTTGTATGACATGTTTTTTTTTATTCCAAGGCGTTTCTGTCTAAATCTTCATTGATGCTGCTCCTCTTGCCGACCCTCTGTCTCTGACTCCGCCCCCTCGCTCTCCTGCAGGAGTGTCGGAGAATGCTGAGCGGCAGCTGCACCGGACCCTACGCTACCACACACTGCAGGATCCGCAGATGCACAACACCCTCAAAGACCTGCTGGCCTCGGTCCGCACGACTGGGAAGGGCCTGAGTGCCGCCGCTCGCCTTTACCTCGCCAAACGTGAGCCCCGCTCTGGAAGGGCCCTGTCAACGTGAACCCCCACTGAGCCCATTAGTGACCTCTGGTGGTGGTGGTGGTTATAACAGCAGCACTGTAGAAATAAACAGGAACAAGACAAAATCTTTGATAATGTCCTCGACATTTTTGAAGACAAAAACGTCCTAATTTAGGCCCTGTTTACACAACGCTTTCTAAATGACAATGAAAAACATCTACAACTTTTCTTAGAGCCACTGAAAACACATCTCTTTTAAAATGGCTCCCAAGGTGGAACTTTTTGAAAATGCAACTTTTCTGATATGCTGCTACTGCGCATGTGGCATACTAAGTACTTCTTCTGCACATTTACCATGGAAACAGAGGAAATGCTGAAGTTGATCATGTTTGACTGCCTGACCATGAGATGGCGCTGTTGGTTGCTTTTGTAATGAAACCACACACACATTGTCATCAAGAACAACATGCTATAAACATTAACTATGGGAGAACATGGACATTCGTGTGGACAGACGAACAAGTTGGACTGTTATTACATGACTGTCAACTGTAAAACTACCAAGTCCCAAGAGAATATGGACTGGGAGTCATGACATGACGGAGGAACCATTGTTCTTATTGTCTATCTACTGAGCATGTGCAGAAGACCTGTTTATTATGGCCGTGGTGTGCATGACAAGTAGCAGCGTTTCAGCAAAGATGCGTTTTTTTCCACAGACAGAGTTGGAGCATTTTCAAAAGGTTCACCTTGGGAGCTGATGTCAAAAAGTTCAGTTTTCAGAAGTGAACCCCAAAATACAACGAAAGGTTTCCGTTGTTACTTGAAAACATCATTGTGTGAATGGGGCCTCTTGTAAAACGTTTCCTGCTGCTTCTTGTGATTTGAGTTGACGGTCGGTTCGGTCTGTTGTCAGGACTCCGTCTGAAGCAGGACTTCTTCTCACTGGTTGAGCAGCAGTACGGCGTTCGTCCCAAGCAGCTGATGGGCGGAGCCAGAGATATGAAAGACATCAATGACTGGGTTTCCCAGCAGACCGGCGGGAAGGTACAACGCTTACTGGCCAAGCCCCTCCCCCGAAACTCAGGCGTGAACACTGTGAGCGCTGCCTACTTTAAAGGTACGTCTCATCGCAGAAACACCCCTGAAGATCTGAAGGCTTCGTTAGCTGGTGGATACGCCCGGTTTGACACAGAATCACGATAGCATTGATGGCAGACCTTCTGTTGCGAGGACACAAACCTTTTACAAATCCCAAATTGGACACATTATTTATCTATTTATTTATTTATTTATTTATTTATTTATTTATTTATTTATTTATTTATTTATTTATTTATTTATTTATTTATTTATTTATTTATTTATTTATTTATAAGCTAATGATCTTGATGTCTCCAACAAGCAGTGTCTCAAGTATCAAGCTTGTATCATCACTGGCTTCTGAGATTTGGAGGCTTTAAAAACTGGGGTCAACTGCAAAGAAAAAAATTGCTTCTGAAAAACTTATCTTAACTTTACAAATAGTTTCAAGCCTTTCCTGGTGAACCATTCCTGTTAGCTGAACTGGATTTTAGGGAATTGTCCCACTCTCTTGACCCTTTAAAATAGACGCTCCACAGTTTTATACTGTCGGAGGTTATTGCTGAGTGAAATGTTCTCTCCTGTGAAGTTACAGATTCACCTCTATGCAGATGACATGAAGTGGTATTTTGCTGTTTGGCTTGAAAGATTTCAACCAAACATCTTCAAGTAGAATGAACCTATCCACCCACAAGTGTACAACACTTCAAATTTGCATCTTTAGTTTCTGAGATATGAAGGCTTTGAAAAAGGTGGTGTGGTGTTCAGAAAAACACTTGTGTCATCCGCAAATAAACGTGTACTTCTGAAAAACCACTAAATTGTTATGAATCATGAAGTCAGATGCACAAAGATCCGAGTAGTTACTAAACTGCTCGTCTTCTGAAACGCCGGTAGCAACATGATCAAAACAAAGAATGAAACAAAATATAGAAGTCTGGTGGTGTAATACAAGAAAGAGCACTGTTACTTAAGAGTTGAAATCCTAAAGCACCACAGACATCAACATTATCCACTGAAGTGCTTTTTTTTATCTTAAAATTAAAGAGTAAAGATGTAAACAGGTGGTGCGGTGGAGGTGGAGACCAAACATTTTGTGTGTTTGGTGCTTCATAACTTTATACAACTTCATGTCATTTTATACTATAAAACCAACTTCTGGGTCAAGAAAATGTCGGTATCATATCAGGATTCTGTAAAATCTGATACGAAAATGTTTAATTGGGACGTTCCTATATGAAACCAATGCAAGCTGTTCAGTTGAAAACGTTCAAGTCAAGGACAAACAGGTGTATGTCATCTGCATACAAGTGTTTCTTTAACCTCATAATAGTAAACATTTTTCCCAACTGTTACTGGAATTGTACAACCTTGAACCCTCTATATATACAAGGAAATGCAGAATAATCCGAGAACATTTATGCTTTCATTAAAAGGGCAACAGGGAAGCGCCTCTAGAAACTTGCAGGTTTTTCTTTGCAGATGACATCATGTTTTACATTGAAGTGCTCTCTTGGTTGAAAGCCTCGTAATCCCCAAAGTAAAGAAGTTATCTGCCTCAAACTGAGCATGCTGGTTTGTGGGATCACTGACATTGTCTATATGAGATTTGAAGCTTCTCCATGTTGGTCAGTTGTAAAACGGTCAAATCTGTTGACAGTCTTGAAAACAGAGCTTGGCTAGGAGGGCTGTTTAATGAGAGTGAATTCTAACTTTCTGTGTGTAATCAGGGAAGTGGGCGACTCGCTTCGGTCAGAGCGGTGCGCTTGACAATTTCCAGGTGGACGGAGGAGCGCCGGTCCGAGTTTCCATGATGCAGCAGGACAACTATCCAGTGAAGATGGGCGCAGACTCAGACCTGAGCTGCATGGTGAGCGTTCTCTCTCAACTCTGATGGCCTGCAGCGTGTCTCCGGCCTGACGATGAGCTGCTCCTATTCCTCCCCGTCAGATCGCTCAGATCCAGATGCAGGACGACGTCAGCATGTTCGTATTTCTGCCCGATGACGTGAGCGCCAACACCACCCTGCTGGAGGAGAGTCTGACTGCAGAGTTCGTGCAGGACCTCTCCATGACACTGCTTCCGGCTCAGGTGTCCCTCACGCTGCCCGCCCTCAGCTTCAGCTACTCCACAGACGTAATGCCACTGCTTGGAGAGCTCGGTCAGTCCCACCGCACGTTCATCACACATTCACGACGCATTCACCTCAGCATCACCATGACTGGTTTTTACATGTTTTTACAAGAAATTCAACAATGAAATCATTTAACCATTTGTTCCCAAAGAGATGACCAATATAAGCTCTACAGTAAATATTCAAAACCAATACCCGTTAAAGTTATTCTACCCCGAAACAAAAATCTTTAAACTATGCTTCCCATTAAAGGTATCACTTCTGCACAGAGAATGAACCGATACACGAAAACAAAACAATTGCCACTCATTTCCTTGAATTTCTAACCCACAGTTGCCCAAATCGATAATATCAATGTATATATGTTTACAAACAAACTGGAATTTGTAGACATCAGAGCTTCTTTACATTTTGTGAAGATTTCTGAAGATGACGTCATCTTCCAAAATCTGCACACATGGGTTCCTGGGATACCAAAGATGACGTTGTAGCAGCTCAAGTGAAAATATCAACATTTGACCGATTCAGCCTGAAAAAGGCATTTCTCAAAGAAAGAGTTTTGAAGCCATGATAATAATGGCCACTAAGATGTCAACAAACTCGGTATGTTCTGTGAAATTTAAATGCTCGAAATACGTGTTTGTTTGAGTGAAATGAGGGAATTCCTTCAGAATGGTACTGACATATTAAAGATGTACATCAACGACTAAAACTTGGTTGTAAATGTTTTCATTTTTCCCGTTTGGATTCTGGTCGAATAACTTTAAACTCTTTTTTTTCCAGCTGTGTGAGGATATGTTTTATATCCCAGTGAGTCCTGTTTGATTTTACAGTTTGTATCAGACAATAAGCTATAGAAATCTCCAGGGATCCTGGTAAATCTCTAAAAGGGAAACCTGGCAAAGTTGAGAAACCTTACATTACACGTCCATCATCCAATTCATCAAACAGGAGTCAACAGCAAAGAATTGCTTGAGATTTTGTAGATTTGTGTTTGTTTACGACTGGACGAAACCTTTTCTCCACACAAGTCCTCAATGTGAGAAAACGATGGAGTTTTGGTAAAATGTCGTCTTCTTCTCCGAAGGTCTCTCTGATTGGCTCAACAACCAGGAGTTGGACAAAATCTCACCTCAGCCTGCCAAGCTTGGCAGCGTCAATCACAAGGTTGTCATGGAGACGGCGCCGGAGGGGAACCAGTACGCCAGCACCGTCTCACCGCCGAGTCACCTGACCTACCGCGTCGACCGACCCTTCCTCTTCCTGATCCGCGACGACACGTCGGGGGCGCTGCTCTTCATCGGCCGGGTGGTTAACCCAAAAGACCTGAGGATATAACAAACAGACAGACAAATAAATGACAGCAGCACACAGCGCTCTTAGCGGGTCCTAGGAGGGGTTGCAGGTGTTAAGCTTTACGGTGGCGGATGCTCGTGAGCACGTTCAGTCAAACATATGCGTTTTGTTAGCGTGAACGCGTTAACGTGAGATGATGTTTTTTAAGATTGTAACTGTGTTCTTACGAAATAAAAACACCACATTGAAAACAGACATGTCTCTACGATCCTTTATTCTCTTCAGATGATGGTTCACTCATTCCTGCAGCGCACCTGGTGGTCAAACACCTGGACTTACAGGTTGTGTAAAACTCCTGAATAATTTGTCGCCTGCTTTTCATCTCTTTGTAGAAGTTTTGTGTTGTTGCAACCCCGTCTCACGGCTGTTCATCAAATGGTCCTGTATCGTTTTTTCATGTTACACATAAAGAATTTCAATCTAATACACTTCAATAAGACTTATCTTTCGTGTCTGGGTCACGCTTTTTTTCCAACAAGCAGGCATTAACTTATTTTACTGTACGGCCAGTCCACACTAATGACTCTAAAGTTCCCAATAAAGATGTGTGCGTCCACAATGAGGGGCATTAACATTTTGTAAACACCTGCTCTCAGCAGGTACCGTGTGTTCAGCTGCATTGAAGCTTCGTATCCCTTCAAATATGAAAGGAAAAACAACATCCAGGCATTTTCTGGATGAAAAACATTGGTGATCTTGGTAGTTCTGTAGTGGAGCCAGCAGGGGGACAGGGTGCTGCTGGGTGCTGCTGGGTGATGCTGAACTGGACCCACGGTAATGCAGAGGGACACCCCCAAACTGATAGCGGCAAAAATAATGGAACATCGGTCACTTGCTGCTGTATTTGTGAGGATATATGCATAACAAAACAGGGGAAACAGTCGAGAGTAGAGAACTTGTGAAATAATTTCTCGCAGTTTTTGCTGCAGAGGGTTCAACTTTGTCCACAGTAATCGTTCATCAGAGCAACAGGGTGTGAAGACGAGTCGGCGGCAGCTCGTGCTGATGGTGGGAACCGTCTGCTACACCGCGTGTGCAGAGACCGTCCCTCAGATTTTCAATAACTGACTGAACGTAAGAATCCACCAATCCAGACCTTCTGTAGGTCCGTATTGCCGATCCCAGCCTCAGCTGCTCTGGCCTTCTTCAATGTGTTCGCCGTAAGAAGAGACAAGTCTGAAACTGGCATTCAAGTGTTTGATCAGGATGGGAATCTGGTCGGCGTCAGGCAGCAGCAGGAAAACAGGTTTCAGAAAGACTGTGCTGTCGAGGGCGGCGCTCTTCGGTACGATGGCTGCTCTTCCTAATCTGCTGCTTCTGCTCCTGGAGAGAAGAAGACCCTTCCGGAGGAACTCCCTGCTGCAAAAAGACATTTTGTTTTTGCCATTTGGGATACCAGGAAGACCTGAGGACCGGGAGCAGCAAATGAGATGCATTTGTCGATCTCCTTCCTCACCTCCTCTTCACTTCTTTTGGTGTCAAACAGACCGGGAGTGTCGATCACCGCCAGAATCTGCCCGCCAAACTCTGCCCGTCAAACTCTGCCGTTTCCTTCTGACAGCTGCACGTCAGCGAACACGCCGACATCTTCGAATCAAACACTTTCTTTGCTAAAATGGTGTTTCCTGTTGCACAGCCCACCACCAACCTTTTGTCAGCTCTTCATCGGCTCCCAGTCAAATATTTAATTGATTTTAAAATCTTAATCCTTATTTTCTGGGCGTTGCATGGTCAGGCCCCTCAGTACATTGCTGACATGCTCTTCCCCTACACCTCAGTGCTCACCCTCTCTTTAAAAAACTTTTTTATTTAGAAAAGCTTTTGGTTGATAGATTTTCTACTCTTGTTATGTTTTTTTATTAAATTGTTTGTATGTTGTTTTGTGCTCCCTTTTTATGTACAACGCTTTGTGCTTTCTTTTTTTTTTTCATTTGCTTACTTTTTCCAACTCCAGTCTTCCCGAGCATCACGATTCTGAGGTGCGGTTGCTCTGCACCTGTTGGACAGTCTGACACAGAGCACAAAACTCCACAATCACTCCACACTTCCTGCAACAAAGAACAAACAACTGTTGGGCTGAAGATTCCATTGAACTCCTCCAAGCAGTTCTCTGACAGAGGAGAAACACCAGGGACAATGAACAGGCCATAAAACAGCAGGGAAGAGGCCAAAGACCCCAGGAAGTCTCCAACCCCCCCAGGTTGGCAACCGGTGGGGATGGTCGAACCCGACCCGGACACCACAGGGGTCCGAAAGTCAACTTAATGAAACTCCTCTCCTACCAACTGTTCTCTGCTTCTCAATCTGACCACAGAGAGGGACACATGTCTCTGCTGCCTGCCTCGGGACGGTAAAGAGAGCACCAAGTAGGTCCAAGGGACAGAACCAACGCCAGCCCGCTGGACGAGCAGGACACAGTTTGGACTACTTCTTCTCTTTCCCTTTTCTTTTTTGGGGGGATTCTGGAGACTCGAGCCAGCGTCTTCTCTCCTCCTTTCAGCTGCAGGACTGCAGCTGAAGCCAGGCCTCTGAATTCAGGATGCTGAATTCAGACCCAGTAACAACCAGTTACCGCAGCCTCACAGAACCCCACAGCACCATGGACGGTGCTGTTCAACACAGCACAACCACGGACAGTAAGAGCTTTTGTCTGGGCAGAAATTGTTAGATTAGCGTGAAGCTAACATGCAATGTGTTTCAATGTGCCGCTGATAAGGCCGCAGCATCTCGTATGTTGTGTATGCGCGTTCACGCGCACCAACTAAGTCCAGGACTCTGGTTTTCCACCTCAGAACCAGAGGTCCAAGTGACCTCCAGGCCCATTGGGAGCTCTGTGTGGAGGAACCAGGGTTCAGAACCGAGCCTCGCCAGGATTCTCTGTCTTTCTCTTGTCTCCCCCCTTTTTCATCATCCCCTCTTCTCACTAACCAGGGTCTGCGCAGCCCTGCACTCGTGTTATCTGATCAAGATAAGCTCACAGACACACACAGCTACATGTATCAACCAACTGCTATCTGATGCTGCAAGACCACTTCTGCCTTGATCACCAGAGGGTTAGGGTTAGGCATGTCCCGACATCCACTTAGAACTCCAGTGCTCAGAACCGGGCCAACAAAACCACCCGTTCGTTACGCCCTCGATCCAAGACTGCCCTCATGCATGCGCGTGCGATGGACGTCTTGTTTATCTGGTCGCAAAGCAACCCCCGCCTCCCCCAGAAAGAGCGAGTCAAACGGCTCGAGTGGTTGCGTAGGTCATCGCAATTCCTCTTGACATCCACCTGGTGGACACATCAAGTCATTGCGCTAATCCTCTGCGCACCGCCGCACGCCCCTAGTGGTCATCACAGTGACCACACTGACCTGCCAATGTCTGCCTCCACCTGGTGGACGTTTGAGGTCATCACACCCACTCACATTGACCCGCCAAAGTCTGCCTCCACCTGGTGGACGTTCTGGGTCATTATGCCGAGACCACACACACACGCACGCACGCACGCACGCACGCACGCACGCACACACACACACACACACACACACACACTTTGTACATAGTGTGTGCTGTTTAATGGATTATATCGCCGTGTTAGATGATGTTTGATACTTAAGTGTGTTGATTTATGGAATGATTTCAGAATTAATGATGGATTAATACAGTTTTGTTAATAAATGCCTGTTAGCTGAATTGAACGATTCTTGGTGATTATTGTGTAATTATTGTTGACAATTCACTGGTTTGTAACAGTCTGTGCTCGGATCTCACACCTTCCCTTTTATTTAAGATTGTTATATTTCCACACAGAAATATTAACGAACTTAAATAAACCTTTTACAAATGAGACTGATATTTTGGTATTAGCTATTTCCAGTCTATCTGGTGGTGCCCCCTTTTTATTATCAATAAATAAATAACAAATTTATGCAAATTAATAATTTTTCATTAATAAATTATTTTAGATAATTTATTAACTTTTAAGTAATTACTCAATTACTTTTGGAGTTGTTAATGAGTAAATGGCCGTTTATTTCCATTAATAATTTCAATTTTTCATAATTTACTTCCAGTGATTTATTACTTTCAGTAATCTATTACTTACAGTAATTTAATGCTAATAACCAACCATAAATCCCAACGTCTGCACCAACATCACCACACTGAGGCATGAGGACCAGCAATAACAATCGACAAGGAAGCACAATGACTTCAATCTAACTGAAAAAATAAAATGACAAGTTTGTGATGTTTTAGAAATTAAAAATACTCGAATGATTTAAAATCTGTATGTGAAACATGATGTTATTCTGATCTGTGACCTTTGATCTGTTTTCATTTAAATAAAAACTTTACAAACATCTTCGTTTTGGCTTGAACACACACACACACACACACACACACACACACACACACACACACACACACACACACACACACACACACACACACACACACACACACACACACACACACACACACACACACACACACACACACAAAGTGATGCAGGTGGATGTTTTTATTTGGCTCCATGTGAGAAGATCAAATACAACCAATACATACTGAGCTCAGAGACACATAAACAAACCTTGGATTTGTTTTGAATATTATAGTTGATAAAGCTTAAAAATTCACATGGTGTGTTGGACTAAAGTGTCCTGTTGATCACATGATGAAGAGCTGGTGCTGATTGGTTTAAAGAAATAAGCCCCTCCCCTCTAAACCCCACAGAAACCTGCCTGTTAGTAAAATATGATGCATTAGTGAAAAGCAGAATCTAATGTAAATATAACCTGATTGATTCCTCAGTGGTGTTATATAGATTTAACAAGCTGCAGTTATTAGATGATCAGATCAGATTTTCACTGGCTGACGCAGTAATTGGCCACTGCACCTCCAGCTTTATCTCCAACTACAGCTCCAACTACAGCTCCAACTGCAGCTCCACCTCCAGTTCCAACTGGACCAAACACACGTCCTACAAATGCTCCAACAAATGCTCCAACAACTGCTCCAACAACTGCTCCACCAGCCGTCATCAAACCAGCCTTTTTGATGAAGCTGTTGTCTCTCTCTTGCAGCATCTCATTGGTGAAGTAACTTCCTCTGTTTGTCTGAACCATCAGGTGGATCTTCTTCAGCAGCTCTCGGACTTGTCCTGCATCTGTCTGCCTGTTGTTGAAGACGTGATATCCTCCATGACACTGACTGATGAACTTCTGAAAAGCTGTATTTTTACTGATGATGGTTTCAACGGTCACTCCATCATACTCCAGGTTATCACCGTGGGTGATCAGGGCGATGGTGTACTCTGCTGCTTTTGCTCCAAACAGCTTCTGGATGAGTTTCATTGTCTTTTGTTCCTCGTCTGTGAATCTGTTGGACTGGATCACCACCAGGAAGACGTGAGGACCAGGAACACAAAATGAAATGCATTTTTTAACCTCTGTCATCACCTCCTCTTCAGTCATCAGGGAGTCAAACAGATCAGGAGTATCGACCACAGATAGAGTCTGACCTTCAAACTCTCCTGTTTCCTTCTGACACACTCTGGTCACTCCGGCAGAAGATGCCTTAGAGGTAAACACTCTCTTCCCTAACAGAGTGTTTCCTGTGGCACTTTTTCCAGCTCCAGTTTTTCCAACCAGCGCCAGCCGGAGGTCCTGAGGCTTCTCATCTGTTGGAGAATCAGATAAAAATATGAATGATGTTGTCAGGAAGAGACTTGGTCCCATGGTAGTGTCATGTGTTTGACAACATCTGATCTTTACAGAGTATAACTTCTCATAACTACCCAGTAACAGTGTTTCCTGTAGGATTGTTGTCAGCAGCGAGGGCAGCCCCCCCCCAATCAACTCTTCTTATGTGTTGTGATTTTGACACTTTTAGGAAACTAATGAATATCTTCCATTGTATTTAAGGCTGCTGCTGGTGTGATGTTTACATGTAACTTCAAAGGTCATGATCTGAACTTTTTTCATCTCATCTGCAGAATTTAGTGCACGAGTCGACTTTCCCCCTACTTCACAGGAGAAGAGCATTATGGTATGCACAATAAGACCTTTTTTGAGCTGCAATATATTATCCAGTCCCCGTCGACTTGTTTCCGCCCATCGTGGGATGAGGAAGCCGAGAGTTAACCCTGAAGTTACCTCGAGAAGAGAAAATCCAGATTGGTAGTATAGAACCCAGGTCCAGTCGTTGACACAACAAAACAAAACCACAGGGACTGTAGAACTGAAACTGAGTATAAAAAACTGTGTTTATATGAAATTAAATGTACTTACAGTCCTGGGAAATGCCGGTTGAGCTCATGTTTGTGTCTGTGAGGCGGCTGATGAAGGCGAGGTGGCGTCTCTGTTGAGAGTCTGTCGATGAATAGTTTCACTTTCTGCACCACTCTGTCTTTAATCTGACTCTGAACATGTGCGGTCCTGTGTCACTTCTGTTTTCCTGTGTGTTGCTGGGTTCATTTTTTTTTTTTGAACAAATTATGTTTGTACACTTGTAGAGGCCAACAGTCATACAAGACGTATGAATGATAAAATAAAAACAGGATTCATTTTAAGGTAGAAAATAATAACAAGGATGAGAGAAGAAAGAAAAAAGACAAAATAAGATAAAGGAAGAAATTAAAAAGTTCTGTACTTAGGGAATGTCACAGGAGCTCGGGGTTGTCCACGAGTTTTTCATCTTCTACCATGCTGAGTATTTTCACAGCAGTCGTACAGTGTACAATACTGTGTACAGTACTGTGTATAGTACAATGTTACTATTGCGTCTACCCTCCTATAAGCCTTTATATTACTATTTATCTCTTTGGAGTTCAGTAACAATAAAAGCAGCTGATCAGAAATGTAAATGTCCAACTAATACAATTATTTTACTGTGTAAATACCGGGTATTCCACAAACCGTAACATATTTTCACAATTGAAAAAAGGAACTGGTACATGTTTAAATAACCAGTGATGTAAATCCTCCCAGAATGCTTTAGAGTACATACCTTCATAGAATATTTGGTCTGTAGCCTGTCAGGGAGGTTTCTGCCGTAGACATATATAAACTGCCAGACTGTGCTAATGCCATGCCGCCATGGCGTATAGACGGCGACTTCCGGTAGCAGCAGAAAGCCAATTGCCTGCACCGTTAAAATGAGAGAAAGTACAAGTAAACTCAGTCTTTACAACCGTCTGGCTCTTGATAGTTGCTAATTCATCAGAAATGAGCCATAAGCTTAAGTTAAAGGTGCAAAATGCAATTAGGACTTGCACCTCTTAATTCTTTGTAGTCATATTAACTGCTATTTAACACATATACAATGATAATGGAACAACATGGTACTTTACAAATAAACACATGTATTGCCTTTACGACAATCAAAGGAGCTGAAATACATCCAGGACACAGTTACAAAGAAATATTTTATTTGAATGTATTAAGTTATTTATATAAGATAACAATAACAATACTTTCATTTATTTTGGATATGCTCAAGATAGTGTGTTCTGGCAAGTCAGCTTGCCGGATGGTATAACAACGAGGCTCCTGAAGGACTGTGCTGCAGAGCTAACTGTGCCTCTGCACACACTCTTCAACTGGAGTCTCCGAACGGGGCAGGGACCGAGCCGGTGGAAGACATCCTGCATTGTGCTGGTGTCAAAGGTCGGGAAGCCGTCTGGAGTCAATGATTACAGACCAGTGGCCCTGACGTCTGATCATGAAAACCCTTGAGCGGCTTCTTCTGCGGCTCCTGGGGCCAACTGCAGCAGGCACGAGACCCCTTACAGTCTGCCTATCGAGAGTACATGAGTGTGGAGGACAGTATCCTGTACATGTTCCACCAGGTCCACTCTTTTCTTGTTGGCTCTGGGAAGTATGTGAGGCCAATGATTTTGGATTTCTCCAGTGCCTTCAATACCACACGGTCTCTGATCTTCAGATGCAAACTGGACAATCTGGGCATTGAGCCTGCTTTTACTGAGTGGATCACTAATTACCTGACAGTGACCACAGTATGTCAGACTGGGGGACGCAATCTCTGCCACTCTGTGTAGGAACAGTGGAGCCCCCCAGGGGACTGTGTTATCCCCTTTTCTCTTCACTCTGTATACATCCGTCTTCACCTACAGATCACCATCATGCCATATACAGAAGTATTTCGACAACACTTCTGTGGTTGCTTGTGTGAAGGGAGGGGATGAGGGGGAGTACAGGAGGGACCTCTCAGACTTTACCAACCGGTGCAAAGACAATGGACTCATAGTCAATATGTCAAAAACCAAGGAGATGACAGTGGACTTTAGGAGGCGGAAAACAATTCACCTTACTGTGATGATTGAGCTTGTGGGCATTGAGGTGGTCCAGAGTTAAAATTATCTGGGGGTTCATCTGGACCATAAACTGGACTGGTCGGTGCAAATGCAGCATACAAGAAAGGACAGAGAAGACTTTTCTTCCTCAGGAAGATAAAATCCTTTGAAGTCTGCAATGAAATGCTGAACCTCTTTTATCAATCTGTTGTGGCAAGTGCGGTTGTTTTTGCTGTAGTGTGCTGGGGCAACTGCGTGACGGCCAGAGAGAAGAACCGGCTGGACAAGTTGGTCACTATTGCCAGCAGCTTTTTAACTTATTTATTATTATAATAATAATAATAATAATAATAATAATAATAATAATAATAATTATCATCATCATCATCATCATCATCATCATCATCATCATCATCATCATCATCATCATCATTATTATTATTATTATTATTATTATTATTATTGTCATTATTGTCATTATTATTAGTTTATTATTATTTGTTTATTTGTTTATTTATTTATATATTTTTTTCTTTTTAAGTCTGTATTGTTGTGAGAGTGTTTAGTTATGGATGGCACACACTGGATGATGCTGGACATCTGAATTTCCCAATTAGGGATTAATAAAGCACTTTTCAGGCTCAGAGCTGCGGTGTGCAGCCTGTGGGGGCTTTTCCACCGGAATGAACCAGGTGCTAGTTCGGAGCAACGGCCAGACTTAGCAGCAGTTCTTTGTCTTTCCACTGCCAAAGCCTCGGCCTACCAGGGGCTAAACTGGTGCTACGCTGGCCCCACTTGGTTGCTGGGCCAGAGCGGAGCCAGACCAGGGAGTTATCGCTACCTACAAGGCGGAAGAGACGCTGAACTGGCTTTCTGAAATCTACAGCAAACAGAGAGCCCTGGAGTGTTTATAGAGAAAAAAATTTAAATAACGCGTGGTAATGAGATGATAAGTCGCTCCCTTAATAATACGAGGGAACGAGATAATGTAATCTGTGATTGTGGAGCCGGTGGCTCTCCAGATGCTGCAGAGCTCCTGCTCTGTCAGTCAGCTGGGTCGGATTTATGATTTAGAAGCAGTTTTCCATTGTCGTTTTTTTTCACACTTTTCATGGTCACATCATTGTAACTTCACCTTCATGTCTTGTATCACGTTATGACCGCAGGCTGAGGTCTGCATGAGGCTGCATTGTGCTCCACTACGAGACGCTCCATTATCATTTTCTAACCCACAGAACGTCTTATAATGAAGTGATACTTTTGGTTCATCAGCAAATAAAAAACTAACTACATACTACTGTAAATAAAAGCTTGGATTTTTTAGCCATAAAATGTGTCTATTGATGGTGCTTCATGTGAAAGAGAACTTTAATCAGCATGTGTTTATGTAGGTTGCCATGGAAACAGCTTTAGAGCTGCGTTCTATCATTGTACATCTCCATTCCTCAATGTTGAAGCATTTGATTCAGACACATCCAGAAATAAAGTGAAAAGAGCAGAAATTCACTATGTACACACACACACACACACACACACACACACACACACACACACACACACACACACATAGAAATAAAGACCCACACCATAAATCTCAGTTATCATCTCTGATCTCTTTATTTTCACATGTGAGTCAAACCAAATCAACCACATTGTGTCTGAATACTGAATGAAAATCAATGTTGCTGCCTTCTCTTCTGACAGTTTGAATAAAAGTGATGCAGGTGGATGTTTTTATTTGGCTCCATGTGAGAAGATCAAATACAACCAATACCTACTGAGCTCAGAGACACACAAACAATCACCTTGGATTTCTTTTGAATATTATAGTTGATAAAGCTTAAAAATTCACATGGTGTGTTGGACTAAAGTGTCCTGTTGATCACGTGATGAAGAGCTGGTGCTGATTGGTTAAAAGAAATAAGCCCCTCCCCTCTAAAACCCACAGAAACTTGCCTGTTAGTAAAATATGATGCATTAGTGAAAAGCAGAATCTAATGTAAATATAACCTGATTGATTCCTCAGTGGTGTTATATAGATTTAACAAGCTGCAGTTATTAGATGATCAGATCTGATTTTCACTGGATGATGCAGTAATTGGCCACTGCAGCTCCACCTGCAGCTCCACCTGCAGCTCCACCTGCAGCTCCAACTCCAGTTCCTACTGGACCAAACACACTTCCTACAAATGCTCCAACAACTGCTCCACCAGCTGTCGCCAAACCAATACAAGCATTTTTGATGAAGCTGTTGTTTCTCTCGGCCTGTCTTCGAGCTTCTTCCTGCTTCAATTGACGGTTTTCTCTGAGAAGTCTCTCCATCTCCTCTCTGATGGCTCTCTCAGCCTCTTGCAGCATCTCATTGGTGTAGTAACTTCCTCCGTTTCTCTGAACCATCAGGTGGATCTTCTTCAGCAGCTCTCGGACTTGTCCTGGATCTGTCTGCCTGTTGTTGAAGACATGATATCCTCCATGACACTGACTGATGAACTTCTGAAAAGCTGTATTTTTACTGATGAAGGTTTCAATGGTCACTCCATCATACTCCAGGTTATCACCGTGGGTGATCAGGGCGATGGTGTACTCTGCTGCTTTTTCTCCAAACAGCTTCTGGATGAGTTTCACTGCCTTTTGTTCCTCGTCTGTGAATCGGTTGGACTGGATCACCACCAGGAAGACGTGAGGACCAGGAGCACAAAATGAGATGCATTTTTTAACCTCTGTTGTCACCTCCTCTTCAGTCATCAGGGTGTCAAACAGACCAGGAGTATCGACCACAGATAGAGTCTGACCTTCAAACTCTCCTGTTTCCTTCTGACACACTCTGGTCACTCCGGCAGAAGATGCCTTAGAGGTAAACACTCTCTTCCCTAACAGAGTGTTTCCTGTGGCACTTTTTCCAGCTCCAGTTTTTCCAACCAGCGCCAGCCGGAGGTCCTGAGGCTTCTCATCTGTTGGAGAATCAGATAAAAATATGAATGATGTTGTCAGGAAGAGACTTGGTCCCATGGTAGTGTCATGTGTTTGACAACATCTGATCGTTACAGAGTATAACTTCTCATAACTACCCAGTAACAGTGTTTCCTGTAGGATTGTTTTCAGCAGCGATGCCCCCCCCCCCCCCCCTTCTCCTCTCTGTTCAACTCCTGTTCAGGCCAAATCAACTCTTCTTATGTGTTGTGATTTTGAACTGGCAGGAAACTAATGAATATCTTCCATTGTATTTAAGGCTGCTGCTGGTGTGATGTTTACATGTAACTTCAAAGGTCATGATCGGAACTTTTTTCATCTCGTCTGTAGAATTTAGTGCACGAGTCGACTTTCCCCCTACTTCACAGGAGAAGAGCATTATGGTATGCACAATAAGACCTTTTTTGAGCTGCAATATATTATCCAGTCCCCGTCGACTTGTTTCCACCCATCGTGGGATGAGGAAGCCGAGAGTTAACCCTGAAGTTACCTCGAGAAGAGAAAATCCAGATTGGTAGTATAGAACCCAGGTCCAGTCGTTGACACAACAAAACAAAACCACAGGGACTGTAGAACTGAAACTGAGTATAGAAAACTGTGTTTATATGAAATTAAATGTACTTACAGTCCTGGGAAATGCCGGTTGAGCTCATGTTTGTGTCTGTGAGGCGGCTGATGAAGGCGAGGTGGCGTCTCTGTTGAGAGTCTGTCGATGAATAGTTTCACTTTCTGCACCACTCTGTCTTTAATCTGACTCTGAACATGTGCGGTCCTGTGTCACTTCTGTTTTCCTGTGTGTTGCTGGGTTCATTTCTTTTTTTTGAACAAATTATTTTTGTAAACTTGTAGAGGCCAACAGTCATACAAGACGTATGAATGATAAAATAAAAACAGGATTCATTTTAAGGTAGAAAATAATAACAAGGATGAGAGAAGAAAGAAAAAAGACAAAATAAGATAAAGGAAGAAATTAAAAAGTTCTGTACTTAGGGAATGTCACAGGAGCTCGGGGTTGTCCACGAGTTTTTCATCTTCTACCATGCTGAGTATTTTCACAGCAGTCGTACAGTGTACAATACTGTGTACAGTACTGTGTATAGTACAATGTTACTATTGCGTCTACCCTCCTATAAGCCTTTATATTACTATTTATCTCTTTGGAGTTCAGTAACAATAAAAGCAGCTGATCAGAAATGTAAATGTCCAACTAATACAATTATTTTACTGTGTAAATACCGGGTATTCCACAAACCGTAACATATTTTCACAATTGAAAAAAGGAACTGGTACATGTTTAAATAACCAGTGATGTAAATCCTCCCAGAATGCTTTAGAGTACATACCTTCATAGAATATTTGGTCTGTAGCCTGTCAGGGAGGTTTCTGCCGTAGACATATATAAACTGCCAGACTGTGCTAATGCCATGCCGCCATGGCGTATAGACGGCGACTTCCGGTAGCAGCAGAAAGCCAATTGCCTGCACCGTTAAAATGAGAGAAAGTACAAGTAAACTCAGTCTTTACAACCGTCTGGCTCTTGATAGTTGCTAATTCATCAGAAATGAGCCATAAGCTTAAGTTAAAGGTGCAAAATGCAATTAGGACTTGCACCTCTTAATTCTTTGTAGTCATATTAACTGCTATTTAACACATATACAATGATAATGGAACAACATGGTACTTTACAAATAAACACATGTATTGCCTTTACGACAATCAAAGGAGCTGAAATACATCCAGGACACAGTTACAAAGAAATATTTTATTTGAATGTATTAAGTTATTTATATAAGATAACAATAACAATACTTTCATTTATTTTCGATATGCTCAAGATAGTGTGTCCTGGCAAGTCAGCTTGCCGGATGGTATAACAACGAGGCTCCTGAAGGACTGTGCTGCAGAGCTAACTGTGCCTCTGCACACACTCTTCAACTGGAGTCTCCGAACGGGGCAGGGACCGAGCCGGTGGAAGACATCCTGCATTGTGCTGGTGTCAAAGGTCGGGAAGCCGTCTGGAGTCAATGATTACAGACCAGTGGCCCTGACGTCTGATCATGAAAACCCTTGAGCGGCTTCTTCTGCGGCTCCTGGGGCCAACTGCAGCAGGCACGAGACCCCTTACAGTCTGCCTATCGAGAGTACATGAGTGTGGAGGACAGTATCCTGTACATGTTCCACCAGGTCCACTCTTTTCTTGTTGGCTCTGGGAAGTATGTGAGGCCAATGATTTTGGATTTCTCCAGTGCCTTCAATACCACACGGTCTCTGATCTTCAGATGCAAACTGGACAATCTGGGCATTGAGCCTGCTTTTACTGAGTGGATCACTAATTACCTGACAGTGACCACAGTATGTCAGACTGGGGGACGCACTCTCTGCCACTCTGTGTAGGAACAGTGGAGCCCCCCAGGGGACTGTGTTATCCCCTTTTCTCTTCACTCTGTATACATCCGTCTTCACCTACAGATCACCATCATGCCATATACAGAAGTATTACGACAACACTTCTGTGGTTGCTTGTGTGAAGGGAGGGGACGAGGGGGAGTACAGGAGGGACCTCTCAGACTTTACCAACCGGTGCAAAGACAATGGACTCATAGTCAATATGTCAAAAACCAAGGAGATGACAGTGGACTTTAGGAGGCGGAAAACAATTCACCTTACTGTGATGATTGAGCTTGTGGGCATTGAGGTGGTCCAGAGTTAAAAATATCTGGGGGTTCATCTGGACCATAAACTGGACTGGTCGGTGCAAATGCAGCATACAAGAAAGGACAGAGAAGACTTTTCTTCCTCAGGAAGATAAAATCCTTTGAAGTCTGCAATGAAATGCTGAACCTCTTTTATCAATCTGTTGTGGCAAGTGCGGTTGTTTTTGCTGTAGTGTGCTGGGGCAACTGCGTGACGGCCAGAGAGAAGAACCGGCTGGACAAGTTGGTCACTATTGCCAGCAGCTTTTTAACTTATTTATTATTATAATAATAATAATAATAATAATAATAATAATAATAATAATAATAATAATAATAATAATTATTATTATTATTATCATCATCATCATCATCATCATCATCATCATCATCATCATCATCATCATCATCATCATCATCATCATCATTATTATTATTATTATTATTATTATTATTATTATTGTCATTATTGTCATTATTATTAGTTTATTATTATTTGTTTATTTGTTTATTTATTTATATATTTTTTTCTTTTTAAGTCTGTATTGTTGTGAGAGTGTTTAGTTATGGATGGCACACACTGGATGATGCTGGACATCTGAATTTCCCAATTAGGGATTAATAAAGCACTTTTCAGGCTCAGAGCTGCGGTGTGCAGCCTGTGGGGGCTTTTCCACCGGAATGAACCAGGTGCTAGTTCGGAGCAACGGCCAGACTTAGCAGCAGTTCTTTGTCTTTCCACTGCCAAAGCCTCGGCCTACCAGGGGCTAAACTGGTGCTACGCTGGCCCCACTTGGTTGCTGGGCCAGAGCGGAGCCAGACCAGGGAGTTATCGCTACCTACAAGGCGGAAGAGACGCTGAACTGGCTTTCTGAAATCTACAGCAAACAGAGAGCCCTGGAGTGTTTATAGAGAAAAAAATTTAAATAACGCGTGGTAATGAGATGATAAGTCGCTCCCTTAATAATACGAGGGAACGAGATAATGTAATCTGTGATTGTGGAGCCGGTGGCTCTCCAGATGCTGCAGAGCTCCTGCTCTGTCAGTCAGCTGGGTCGGATTTATGATTTAGAAGCAGTTTTCCATTGTCGTTTTTTTTCACACTTTTCATGGTCACATCATTGTAACTTCACCTTCATGTCTTGTATCACGTTATGACCGCAGGCTGAGGTCTGCATGAGGCTGCATTGTGCTCCACTACGAGACGCTCCATTATCATTTTCTAACCCACAGAACGTCTTATAATGAAGTGATACTTTTGGTTCATCAGCAAATAAAAAACAAACTTCATACTACTGTAAATAAAAGCTTGGATTTTTTAGCCATAAAATGTGTCTATTGATGGTGCTTCATGTGAAAGAGAACTTTAATCAGCATGTGTTTATGTAGGTTGCCATGGAAACAGCTTTAGAGCTGCGTTCTATCATTGTACATCTCCATTCCTCAATGTTGAAGCATTTGATTCAGACACATCCAGAAATAAAGTGAAAAGAGCAGAAATTCACTATGTACACACACACACACACACACACACACACACACACACACACACACACACACACACACACACACACATAGAAATAAAGACCCACACCATAAATCTCAGTTATCATCTCTGATCTCTTTATTTTCACATGTGAGTCAAACCAAATCAACCACATTGTGTCTGAATACTGAATGAAAATCAATGTTGCTGCCTTCTCTTCTGACAGTTTGAATAAAAGTGATGCAGGTGGATGTTTTTATTTTGCTCCATGTGAGAAGATCAAATACAACCAATACATACTGAGCTCAGAGACACACAAACAATCACCTTGGATTTCTTTTGAATATTATAGTTGATAAAGCTTTAAATTCACATGGTGTGTTGGACTAAAGTGCCCTGTTGATCACGCGATGAAGAGCTGGTGCTGATTGGTTAAAAGAAATAAGCCCCTCCCCTCTAAAACCCACAGAAACTTGCCTGTTAGTAAAATATGATGCATTAGTGAAAAGCAGAATCTAATGTAAATATAACCTGATTGATTCCTCAGTGGTGTTATATAGATTTAACAAGCTGCAGTTATTAGATGATCAGATCTGATTTTCACTGGATGACGTAGCTCCAGCTCCAACTGCACCTTCAACTGAAACTTCAACTCCAGCTCTAACTGCAGCTCCAGCTAAAGCTCCAACTAAAGCTCCAAGTGCACATCCAGCTAAAGCTCCAACTGCAGCTCCACCTCCAATTGCCACTAAACCAAACACACTTCCAACAATTGCTCCACCAGCCGTCATCAAACCAGCCTTTTTGATGAAGCTGTTGTCTCTCTCTTGCAGCATCTCATTGGTGAAGTAACTTCCTCCGTTTCTCTGAACCATCAGGTGGATCTTCTTCAGCAGCTCTCGGACTTGTCCTGGATCTGTCTGCCTGTTGTTGAAGACGTGATATCCTCCATGACACTGACTGATGAAGTTATGAAAAGCTGTATTTTTATAAATGATGGTTTCAACGGTCACTCCATCATACTCCAGGTTATCACCGTGGGTGATCAGGGCGATGGTGTACTCTGCTGCTTTTGCTCCAAACAGCTTCTGGATGAGTTTCATTGTCTTTTGTTCCTCGTCTGTGAATCTGTTGGACTGGATCACCACCAGGAAGACGTGAGGACCAGGAACACAAAATGAAATGCATTTTTTAACCTCTGTCATCACCTCCTCTTCAGTCATCAGGGAGTCAAACAGATCAGGAGTATCGACCACAGATAGAGTCTGACCTTCAAACTCTCCTGTTTCCATCTGACAATCTCTGGTCACTCCGGCAGAAGATGCCTTGGAGGTAAACACTCTCTTCCCTATAGGGAAGAGAGTGTTTCCTGTTTTTTAGAGTGTTTTAGAGTGTTTCCTGTTTTAGAGTGTTTCCTGTTTGCCACAGGAAACACTCTGTTATAACAGAGTGTTTCCTGTGGCACTTTTTCCAGCTCCAGTTTTTCCAACCAGCGCCAGCCGGAGGTCCTGAGGCTTCTCATCTGTTGGAGAATCAGATAAAAATATGAATGATGTTGTCAGGAAGAGACTTGGTCCCATGGTAGTGTCATGTGTTTGACAACATCTGATCTTTACAGAGTATAACTTCTCATAACTACCCAGTAACAGTGTTTCCTGTAGGATTGTTTTCAGCAGCGAGGGCAGCCCCCCCCCAATCAACTCTTCTTATGTGTTGTGATTTTGAACTGGCAGGAAACTAATGAATATCTTCCATTGTATTTAAGGCTGCTGCTGGTGTGATGTTAACATGTAACTTCAAAGGTCATGATCTGAACTTTTTTCATCTCGTCTGTAGAATTTAGTGCACGAGTCGACTTTCCCCCTACTTCACAGGAGAAGAGCATTATGGTATGCACAATAAGACCTTTTTTGAGCTGCAATATATTATCCAGTCCCCGTCGACTTGTTTCCGCCCATCGTGGGATGAGGAAGCCGAGAGTTAACCCTGAAGTTACCTCGAGAAGAGAAAATCCAGATTGGTAGTATAGAACCCAGGTCCAGTCGTTGACACAACAAAACAAAACCACAGGGACTGTAGAACTGAAACTGAGTATAGAAAACTGTGTTTATATGAAATTAAATGTACTTACAGTCCTGGGAAATGCCGGTTGAGCTCATGTTTGTGTCTGTGAGGCGGCTGATGAAGGCGAGGTGGCGTCTCTGTTGAGAGTCTGTCGGTGAATAGTTTCACTTTCTGCACCACTCTGTCTTTAATCTGACTCTGAACATGTGCGGTCCTGTGTCACTTCTGTTTTCCTGTGTGTTGCTGGGTTCATTCCTTTTTTTTGAACAAATTATTTTTGTAAACTTGTAGAGGCCAACAGTCATACAAGACGTATGAATGATAAAATAAAAACAGGATTAAGTTTGAAGGTAGAAAATAATAACAAAGATGAGAGAAGAAAGAAAACACAAAATAAATGAAGAAAATAAAAAGTTCTGTTCTTGGGGAATGTCACAGGAGCTCGGGGTTGACCACGAGTTTCTCATCTTCTACCATGCTGAGTATTTTCACAGCAGTCTGTTTCTTCATAATTTTCACAGATGAGAAGAATAAACGCAGTTCTTTATGAAACATAAAAACCTGCCTTACATTTTAGAAATGGGTTTTGTGTATATATTTTTTGCTAAAATGACATTAATTGACATGTCATGCATAGAATTCATAATTATAAAACCATACAAAATATTTTCACAATTGAAAACAGGAACTGGTACATGTTTAAATAACCAGTAAATCATCCCAGAATGCTTTAGAGTACATACATTCATAGAATATATGGTCTGTTGCCTGTCAGGGAGGTTTCTGCCGTAGACATATAAACTCCAGACTACAATGCTCCTGTCTGTGCCGCCATGGCAAATAGGCACTGACTTCCGGTAGCGGCAGAAAGCCACTCGCCAGCATGGGCGACGCCTATTTTTCACTAAAAAGCAGTGTAATGTGATTCAGCCAATCGCTGCAGCGCATGTATTAACCTTTTAAGATACAACTTCCTGTTATTAAGAGCGCATTTTAAGAATAGTAATAAAACATGGAGCGCTTTTTACAAAAAGAAAAAAACAGTGACAAAATCACTGATACTTTCGCTCTAAACCAAAACAACCGACGTATCATTTTATCATGACGTCTCATGATGAGTGATGATTATTGCTTATTGGGTGATTGAGATCTGAACTCTGACTCCTGGTTCTCTCTATGCAGTGTTTTTTTTGACATCATTAGATCCATTGAAGAGAATATTATTCTTCCAGTGGAGGTTTTGGTGACTGGCAGCAGGAGTCAGTGTCTTTGTGTGTGAAATGAAAACTTGCTGTGTGTTTTGCTTCCTGCTGCTGCCGAGGCTCCATCAGTGACATTCTGCTGTTAAAGTTTACGTTCAGTGGTGAGTTGAAGTGGCAGGCTGGTCAACCTTCCATCACTTTGGCTAAATATCTTGTGTGTTGTGTCACACAGTGATGTTTTGTGTGAGTGACTGTTGCATGGTGCAGCGCACACAAATTGTCGGCGTAGAAAATAAACAAGAGCTCCCTAAATCCCGCTGCAACGTCACTGAAAGATGGAGCTCCCCCAGAGCACCAGCACAAATAAATATCTGCTCACTCACACACACACACACACACACACACACACACACACACACACACACACACACACACACACACACACACACACACACACACACACACACACACACACACACACACACACACACACACACACACACACACACACACACACACACACACACACACACACGCCAGAAAGTCTCAGTTATCTCTCTTTATTATCACAAATAAGTCAAATGAAATCCATCACACTATGTCTGAACACTGAATGTTAGAAAAAGAAACAAAATCAATACAAACTGAGCTCAGATCTTCTCTGACACACAATCACCTTTGATTTCTTTTGATTGTTAAAGTTGATAAATCTTTAAATCCATAGGCTCTTTGTCATGTTGATGAAGAGCTGATGCTGATTGGTTAAAAAATAAGCTCCTCCCATCTAAAAGCGGCACAAACCTGCCTGTTAGTAAAAGTTGATTTGTGAGTGAAAAGCAGAATAAAAACTCAGTGTAACCTGAATATTTCCTCTGTGGTCTGATGTGAATTTAAATAGCTTCAGCTAACAGATAATTTGCTCTGAATATCACTGGATACTGCACGAATCCTTGATTTTCTTTCCCACTCTGGTTTCAACTGCAGTTTCTACTACATGGCTGATTGCAGCTCCCACTGTAGCTCCTGCTGGACCGAGCAAAGATCCAATACCTCCACCATCTGCCAGGAAAAAGCTTGAAATGAGTGTGTTGTTTCTCTCAGCCCGTTCTTCCTGCTTTAATTTAGAGTTTTCTTTGAGAATTTTACGACATATGGATATGGTGCTGCGGATTCAGTAGTAATGTCTCACTAAAGGAACGTCTTGAACACTGCAGCTTAGCTGTTTGTGATTTTGTGGATCTCTAAGTCTGATATGTGATGACATTAACTGTATAAGATGAATCTGGCTTCATTTCTCCACCTCACCATCAGCGCTGCCAGTTTCCCCCGTCTCCAAAATGTGCGTGTGCAACGTCCAAAGTTGGCATAGCTGTAGGCACATTCTCCCACGGTGTTTATTTTTTTAGATCACAAAGTTTGCGTGGGAAGTGGCGTACGCATCTTTCAGGACCCGTTTTGTGCCAAAGAAACCTTCAGAAATGAGACAAATAATTAAAATATTTATGACAAAACTACTGCATTAAAATGCCAGTCTGCTCTCCTGCATATTACAAGTAAAAAAACAAAGGAGTAGTGGTCAGAAAACCTCCTAAGAACAAAACAAATTTTGTATTGTGGTCTCTTGACAACACAAAATGACGTCGACATATGTGAACGCCAGGTCCCAGGAGGCTAAAGAAGACTCAGCAGTGTTGCACCAGAAGTTCCACCAGAAGTGATGTAAACAAACTGGTGATGATTGATGAAGATTAAAATCTAAATGACATTAAATTATTTGCTCTTTGGTGGAATTAACAATCTGCAGGTAACAGGATTAGTTGTGATTATGGCTGGTTGATGGAAGAATCCTTGAATTTCACTACAACAGCTCCCCCTGCTGCTGCTCCTATTGAACTGCCATACTTCCATAGATTTACACAATACACTCTCAACAACACATGACTCGTATGAATAAATATTCTGGACAATGATATTGCTTTTCCCTCCCCGTCCTCCAGTTTTTTCTATTTTCTTGGTGCCCCTTGGTTCTTTTCCCTCTTTTCATTGAGAAGTCTCTCCATCTCCAGGAAGACGTAGAGCAGAAAATAAGACCCATTTTCCTATCTCTCTTTTCACCTCCTCTTCAGTCATCTTGATGTCAAACAGTCCAGGAGCATCGACCACAGACAGAGTCTGACCTTCAAACTCTCCTGTTTCCTTCTGACCCTCTGTGGTCACTACAGCAGAAGATGTCTTAGAGGTAAACACCTTCTCTGACAGAGTGATTTCCTGATATATACATCCATCCATCCTTGATCCTGCTTTTCCTGTTCAGGGTTGCGGGGTGCTGGACCACAAGAGTATAACACTCCTCTCATCTTCCCAACATAGGCGTGGCATAGGCATAGACTGACAGACACAGTACATTCTCAACTGAGCTCATAGAATCAACTATTAAAATGGCTGAAAATCAAAGAAATGCTGGATTTGGAGGTTTCACTTAAGGCTAGGCTAAGCTCTGTGTGTTTTTTGTCCTGCCTCCTCCTCCTCTTCCTCTGCCTCCTTTGTTCCCTCCAACACAGGCCAGCAGGCAATCAGGGGGAATATTGACATTATTCGACGCCAAATCTAGGGTGCTGCCGTATTGCATCATTTTGTCTTACAACTTCCAGTGGGTGGCTACACTACCCAACACTTCTATCGTAGTGTTGTGTCATTGCTCGTAGTAGCAGCTCGCTCTGTACGGTGAACGGGGTTGACGATCTATCTCTGAATTTAGAGTTTTAAATGTCGTTCATGTGGGTTAACGCCCCATGAAACAACAACGAACAATATTCTAAACATAAAGAGGAGAAACACGACTGTTGTGGAGCAGCATACGTCCTGTGGATTTGTGCAGCACTGTGTAACTTTAAAGCAACATAATCTCTGATGTAGAAGATGAGTGAGTGCAGAGTTGTCCACGTCTCACTGTGTAAAGCTCATGGTTGTAATATAGAATAACAAGATTGAAAGGATTGCATCTTGGTTTATTTCATATAATGAGATTTGAAGCTGCAGGAACGGCTGGTTGCTCTGCTTCACCCTCACTGAGTGGTTAGCCTGGTGTTAGCATGGTGGCTAGCGCTAGCGGAGACTAACATCTGCCTTCCAAAGGTGAATTCTCCGTCTCTGGGTGACGACACACGGTCCACCTTTCCACTGTGTAGACACTGGTACACCTCAGTACTCTTAAAGTTTCTCATGGCTGCTCTGTGGGCCGCTAATGACAGGACGAAGACGTCACCGGAAGTTCCCACACTCCTTTCTCATGTCGTCTCAGGTCAAAATTAAAGAAGGCTGAGGCAACGTGATGCCTCGTCCGATCATCCCAGCTCAGTTTTCATGTTCCCACTTTAAAATCCTGGTAGCAGCCTTGTCTGTTACGTTTTATGGTGGGTTTATAGACGAGAGAAAGACACTGCCCTGCCGTTCACCAAAATGTAATTTTTGGAAACCGGAAATGCTTAAGACAAAATGCGGAAGAACGGAGACTTGAAAGTGGGCGGAGAGGTTTTAAGGTCAATAAGGGGAGGAGGAGGAAGGCATGGGGGAGGGGAATGATAGGAGAAGGAACAAGGTCTCACGGACACTTTCTCAGAGAGCAGCAACACCAGCAGGTCTGAGTTCTCCATGTTTTTGTTTGTACTTTGAAGAAATGATCCCTAATTTTTCTCTCGCTCTCGTGGCAGAGTTCTTCTGTTTTAGTTTATTTTGATTTGAGTCGGAGGTCATTGACGGTACCATTTTGTCATCATCAGACTAAGGTTTTTCTTCTTTATTTAGTTTGAAGGGCTTGCTTGTGTGTAATTGTTGGTTTTTTCTCAGTAAAGCACCTACAAATGATTATTTGGTGCAATATAAATGAATTTTAATTAAATTAGATCATTTTTATTAATGAAAAGAGACACAGAAACACATTCATAGGAGCTTCAGTGATCCAGTCATCACTACTGAGTGCTCCTCTGTGGTCAGCTGCGTGTTTGGTCAGAAAATTAAATGTGACTCCCACCGCCATGCTGTGAGAGGTTACTGCTGACCAGCCTACGATTACTGTGTGCTGCAGTGGCTTCTCTGGATGGCCCCTGTTATGGCCCCCACAGCGGCCCCCATTGTGGCTCCCAATGCACTGCCCACTGGACCTGCCACAAACCCCACGGCAGCTCCAATCGCAGCCCCTCTCCGGACGTAAAAGGTGAACTTGTTCTCCTCCTCGGCTTGTTTTCTGGCCACGTCACGCTCCATGTCAGGGTTTTCCTGGAGGAGGCGCTCCATCTCTTCCCTGATGGCTCTCTCGGCCTCCTCGAACGGCTCGCTGCTGTAGTACTTGCCCCCGTTTCTCT
Source organism: Lipophrys pholis (assembly GCF_963383615.2). Lineage (NCBI taxonomy): Eukaryota > Metazoa > Chordata > Actinopteri > Blenniiformes > Blenniidae > Lipophrys > Lipophrys pholis. The sequence continues at coordinate 22,878,022 of NC_137634.1, read as the reverse complement.
GCACCATGCTGTTGATCTTCTTCAGTAGCTCAGTGACTTGTGCTGAATTCTTTCCTCGGTTGTCAAAGACGTGGTGTCCTCCACCGCACTGACGAACAAAGACGCTCAGATCCTCGTTTTCATCAATGAGATCCTGGATGTTGCGCTCCTCCTCCCGCAGGTCGTCTCCATGGGTGAACAGGGCCATCGTGTATTCTGCCGACTTCTCCCCAAAGAGCTTCTGGATGATTTTCACCGTATCTTTTTCTTCTTTGGTGAATCTGCTGGGCTGCATGACCACCAGGAAGACGTGAGGACCGGGAGCAGCAAACGAGATGCATTTGCCGATCTCCTTCCTCACCTCCTCCTCACTTCTCTTGGTGTCGAACAGACCGGGAGTGTCGATCACCGCCAGAATCTGCCCGCCAAACTCTGCCGTTTCCTTCTGACAGCTGCACGTCAGCGAACACGTCGACATCTTCGAATCAAACACTTTCTTTGCCAAGATTGTGTTTCCCGTTGCACTTTTTCCAACTCCAGTCTTCCCGAGCATCACGATCCTGAGGTGAGGTTGCTCTGCACCTGTTGGACAGTCCGACACAGAGCACAAAACTCCACAATCATTCCAAACTTCCTGCAACAAGACACTTTCAAGGGAGAACAAACAACCATCATACTGTCTGCGCCAACATCACCGCACTGAGGCATGAGCACCAGTAATAACAATCTCCAAGGAAACACAATGAATATTTATTCGGCTCCATGCAACACACACGCACGCACGCACGCACGCACGCACGCACGCACGCACGCACGCACGCACGCACGCACGCACACACACACACACACACACACACACACACACACACACACACACACACACACACACACTCAGTGTCACAGCAGTCCGGTCCGTCAAATGGTCACAAAAATTAATTGATTCATGTTCTGTGACACGTTTTGCCCCTATTTTACGTGTTACACATAACAAATTTGAAACTAATATATTTCAAATGGACTTATCTTTTGTGTCTGGGTCACACTTTTGTCTCTATTGGAAAGTGCATATGCTGTGATTGTTTTCTTTCTTTTCTTCCAACAAGCAGGCATTAACTAATTTTACTGTATGGCCAGTCCACACTAACAACTAAGTTTCCTATAAAGATGTGTGCGCCCACATTGACTTACATTAATATTTTGTGAACACCGGCTCTCCGCAGGTACCATGTGTTTGCTGCGTAGAAGCGCTGTATTCCTTTAAATATAAAAGGCAAAACAATATCCAGGCATTTTGTGGATGAAGTGAAAAACATTGATGATCTTCATTATTCTTTAGGACCTGGTGAGGGTGCTGCTGGCCAAACTGATAGCAGAAAAATTAACAGAAAATCTGTCTCTTTCTGCTGTATTTGTAAGGATTTTTGTGTAAAAAAAAAAACAAAGACAAAAGAAAACGGGGCCAAACAGTCCAGATTAGAGCGTTTCTGAAATAGAATTGCTGCGATCTCAGCAGACCACAATAAAGTTGGTTCATTTCTAATGAAAGACAATCAACATGATTCAGGAATCAGGCTGAGCACCACTCCAGCAGGGGGTCCTGCAGCCCCATGGAAATCCTACCCTCTCCCCTGCTCAGGGACACTGACTGCCCCCATACTCAGCCAGTCACAGATTGGTTGTGGCCCCCAGGATTTGACACCTTCAAATCCCCCCACCTTATCAAAGCTTTTGGAGAGATTCACCCCCTTCTTGGGCCCCGTTTACACGACAACAAATACGAATGTATCCGCAAAACTTTCTTCACTTTTGGGGCGTCCGTTTACACAAAACCAATGTGTGGATCCACTGTGTCCGCAAAGTTTTTATACCGGCTCCTAAGGTGGAAACATTCTTTCACGGTTGTTATTCTCTCCTGTAGAGATTGCCGGAGGCTACGAGCGCTGTTACTACGCATATGCACATGTCTCCCCCTCCCTCCCCCTCCCTCCCCTCCCTCCCGCTCATCCAGTTGTAAACAAACATGCCGGACCCATTGTGGTACGACTCCCGGTCCTTATTCTAGTTTTATCGTCCATATCAGTAGTTTTATAGCTGAGACTCTCCCCTGATAGCATCCGATGCATCATCAGTCCATATGAATGTTGGATTCTCTTCTTTTTCTTCATGTTTATAGTGTGTTTTTCTCTGCACACATCTGTGTAGTTTCATTATCAAATTAAGCAACAGTGCCCTCCAGTGGCCCGGCATACTAACCACATCATTGTCTGTATGTCCGCTGCTGGAGTGTAAACACACTCCTTTTTTTTTCCGGAATAGGTATTGTCACGTGAAACGTTATCGTGTAAAATGGGCCTTGCTCTGTGAACAAGGTGTCAGAAAAGTTCCCACAGGGATAACTGGCTTGTGGCGGCCAAGCTTTCATAGTGATGTCGCTTTTTGATCCTTCGATGTCAGCTTTTCCTACCATTGTGAAGCAGAATTCGCCAAGCTTTGGATTGTTCACCCACGAATAGGGAACGTGAGCTGGGCTTAGACCGTTGTGAGACAGGTTAGTTTTACCCTACTGATGATGTGTTGTTGCAATAGTAATCCTGCTAATTCTAGGAATTACTTTTGATGAAAAGCTCAGCTGGAAGCCGCATATATATATATCCTGAAGTCAAAATTAGCACAAAAATAGGCATAATGTGTGAAATCCAATCAGTAGTACATCAAAATAAACTCAACTTAATATACATATAACTCCTTCGTTCTTTCATATCTGAGTTACGGTGTGGAAATATGGGGAAATAATATGTTGATAATATATAATAATTATAAAAGTGAACTAACGGAGAGGAGCTTCACAGTGCAGCTGAAGACAGCTGCCCGTGAACGAGATGTCCATTCACAGCTGCGGGCGTTGAGGCAGTCGCTGATCTGCTACTTTGTGTCTTTATAAAACATGTATTTTTAGTCCGACATGCTTTTTTTTTTCTTCCCCTGCCTCGATTTTAAACTGGTGTTGATCTACTTTTTCAAAGGAACTATGTGTCTTTATGTGTAAAAATACATGACTATTCATCCTAAGTCACTGAAATGTTACAAATAATACAATTATTATAATAAGTTGTCTAAATGGGAATCGTCTATCTGGGAATCGTTTATCTGGGAATCGTCTATCTGGGAATCGTCTAACTGGGAATCGCTTGTCTGGGATGAAACCCTGCCAAAGAAGCCACCAGCTTCCCTCCAGCCTGGACAACAACCAAACTCCTCTTTCAAAGACATCAAGGAAGTGGTAACAACCAACTGGGCATTACATGAGATGATTAGTTAAACCTGATGCTATGCGTAGAACTGTTTAACTTTTATGAAGATATGTTGATTCTGCTACTTGTGATTGAGTTCTATTGATAGTGATATTAGGAGTAGTGATCAACCCGTAAGCAAACATTAGCTCTGCCACATAGACACAGGGTCTGCATGCCAATCTTTGCTTTACTAACATATTAACTCGCAACCCTACGCATATCACACCAAAGACATAATCACACACGTAACTGAACACCATCTGACAACTCCAGACATTTCACAAAGCAAATCGTATTCACACCCACTCGTTCTAGAAATGGGCCTTTAACAGAGACACACACAGAAACCATGGTGGAGTACAGCATTCCTGCCGATCTGATAACCACCATTCTGAATGTAGTTTATTGTGATCCGCGATGTTGTTTTGTAGTTCCATCCAAGGTCACACACGCACACACTTAGGGTATGTCCGAATTGTCCCTCTTTTCTCATTATCTTTCGACTTCTCCTTCACCCCGGAAGTGTTTTGTGTGGCGGCCATGATAAGGACTGTCCAAATTCTCAATAAGCAAAGGAAAGGAGGCTTGTTGTTTCCTTTAGCTTAGGAACCACTGATGCTTCCCTTATCAAAAGAGGCGAGCTCATGCTGCCCCACAATTCCTTGCGGCGACAACATTTAAAGGGACCCGCTCATCCGAGCGTTCAGGGAAACTCACGATGTCGGGAAAAGGGAGCAGATCATGTAAGTTACCAAAGTAATAATCTGCCTTGAACAACTTTAAATCATCTAAAACCCAAATGCGCTTTTTGTAGTCCATTTTCTTAAACTTGTAGTTCTTTCCCCACCATGGTGGACGTCACTAACTTGCGCCGCCGTCGCATTAATATGACGTCACTAAGTGAAAGTGCTGTCCGACTGCCACACAACCGTGATCGCCTTTCACTAACTCCTTTAGGAAACCCTCTAACACCTTTCCTTAACCCCGTGACGTCATCCACGGGGTTAAGGTAAAGTCGATAGTTAAGGAGATAGGAGGGACTTTCCGGACGTACTCACACACTCCCTCCAACTCTCTTGGTCTCTGTCTCTCTCACTCTCTACACACACGCACGCACACACACGCACACACACACATATATATATGACATATATGTTATATGTATCATTATGTTCATCATTATTATTATAATAGTTGATAGGTCTGGAACAAGTACCAGCATGTGTGTGTGTGTGTGTGTGTGTGTGTGTGTGTGTGTGTGTGTGTGTGTGTGTGTGTGTGTGTGTGTGTGTGTGTGTGTGTTTGCAGGAAATCAGATCATATCATTGTTACTGGAATAACTCTTACCGTTTGACTGGCCCGACAAGGTTTTTTTTTTATTCTTTGTAAGATTCTGAAACTTTGATTTCAGCGAAGAGCCTCGAATTTCTGCAGAGAAATTGTGGAGAAACATTATCACCATGTTCTAACTTTAAAACAGGACATTCCTACACTCACAGCAGCATTAATAATGTCTTATTGACCATGACTGATTTTGTAGATTTCATTATTTCATTAACCTTCATCTAACCGGAAAAAAAGATGTCTTTTACAAGGTAACCTCAGATTTAAAAGATTTAAAACAGATTAACCTAATTTAATGGTATGCAATAGTTAAAATGATAAAATGCAGATTTCTGAAACAAATTTAAAATATAAAATTCATATTTTGTACAACAGAATAGAATAAAGTGCAATAGCTAATATTGAATATTACAGTACATTAGTTCACTGTAAAAACTTTAAAACACAAACACTGATTAATCAAACCTCACTGATGCATAATAGAGAAGGGAAATGATTTAAACAAACCAGGTAATAACAAAGACATAATCTGATTTTTGAATCTGTGAATAATGACAGTAGTGAATAGTGGTGAGTCACAGTTTGAAGACGAGAGAGTGAATGGATTAAAAACACTTACTGCTCATGATTGTCTCTCTTCTGCAGGCCACTGCTTTCTGAGCATCTGTTCCACTTCTTAAAAGTCTGCGTTAGTCTCCTCCCTCAATCACGTCCTCACAGCTCTGCACCTTGTTGGACAGTCTGAGACAGAGCACAAAACTACACAATCACTCCAAACTTCCTGCAGCAAGACACTTTCTTTTTCTTTTTTTATTATTATTTTTTATTGAAAAATACAAATTTTTAATCACAAAATACAATTCAATGATTTTTTTTGCTTTTTCAACAACATGAGTGCACACGAACAGTCATATAAACAGTAAAACAAATAAATGATATTAGATTACAGATTTCTGTGCAAACAATGAACACCCCCCCCCCCAACATAACATCCTTGAGCCACTGGGAGACGGAAGGATACTTAGCAGATTTCCAGTGCAACAATAAGGAACGTCTTGCCAGTAAAGATGTAAAAGCTATTATGCCTTTTTGCATTGAATTAAGTGTAAGTGAAGGGTCAGGAATCCCGAACACAGCAATCAGCGGACAAGGTTGGAGATTTAACCCAAGCACAGCAGACAAAATAGAAAAATAACCTGCCCAGAAAGCCCTTAGGTCAGGACAAAGAAAAAACATGTGACTGAGGTGACAAGGAGAGCCATGGCATTTATCACACTTGTCTTCCACTTCTGAATACATTTCAGCAAGACACTTTCAACAGAGAACAAACAACCATCAAACTGTCTGCGCCAACATCACCACACTGAGGCGTGAGCACCAGTAATAACAATCTCCAAGGAAACACAATGACTTCAATCTAACTGAACAAATAGAATGACATATTTGTGTTTTAGCAATTGAAAATACTTGAATGATTTAAAATCTGTACGTCAAACAAGATGTTATTCTGATATGTGACCTTTGATCTGTCTTCATCTAAATAAAAACTTTACAAACGTCTTCCAGTTTCCGCTCGAACACACACACACACACACACACACACACACACACACACACACACACACACACACACACACACACACACACACACACACACACACACACACACACACACACGCACACACACGGTGATAATGTTTCACCACAATTTCTCTGCAGAAATTCGAGCATGCGTGTGTGTGTGTGTGTGTTCAGTGTGTGTGTTCAGTGTGTGTGTTCAGTGTAATCAGGAAATCAGATCAATGTTACGGGTCTGACTGTTACCGTCTGACTGGCCCAACAAGATTTTTTTGGGCAACTTTGTAAGAGCCTGTAACTTTGATTTCAGTGAAGAGCCTCGAATTTCTGTGGAGAAATTGCAGAAAAACATAATTACCATGTTCTGACTTTAAAACAGGACATTCTCACATTCACTGTGTATGAGAGAAACATCCATCCCTGATTGAACATGAACCTGACGGATTTTGTTGATTTCATTATTTCATTAACATTCATTTAAACCCTGTTTGAGAGGGAGATCTCTTTTAGGATGACCGAGCCAAGAGCTCCACAGCACACGTCACATCCTCAGATTTAAAACTCTTAAAACAGATTTAACACATTTAACAGTATACAATAGTTAAAATGACAATTTTGTAAAACAGATTGGAATAAAGTGCAATAGCTAAAAATGAATATTTAAGTGCATTAGTTCGCTGTAGAAACACTTACTGCTCACGATCGTCCCTTTGCTGCAGGTCGCTGCTTTCTGTGCATCTGTTACGTTTCTTTAAAGTCTGAGTCTCCCCCCTGTAACACGTCCTCACAGAGAAATCACCGGTGACAATAAATTATTGTCTCATGTTACAGTTGGAGCATGTCATTTTAAAGTGCGAGACTAGAGGGAGGGAGTGGTTAAATTCTATGGGACGCTTTAATCCCTTTACATGTGACTGGTGGAGCTTCTCCAGTGGTTTTCATCAATGTTTTGGACTCAATTATGCTCAAATTTGATTGAAACGCGTTGTTGTGAAGTTTTGAGGTCTGTACAATGAAGGTCATTCAGCCTTTTGTTTATTCATATTGTTTTCATTCTTTCAAGCGGGTTGGTTTTTAAAACCTACTTTTATCAGCTGATGTTACTGACGAAGGCGGAAGAGTACCATCGAAACATGTTAAAGGTTTGTTGTAAAAACCTACTTGCTCTAAAATGTTCAATGCAGGACACTGCAAGCATAATGGACAGGTTTTTGACTGGGCTCCCGCGTGAACGCAAAGCAGAAAATCAAGCATGGTCAAATAGGCTTCCAAACTCAAAAAAATAAAAAGGGGGGGGGGGGGGGGGGGGTGAAAAAAAATCCTGTTACACTGAACATAATTACACTGTGAAGGTGGTTGACATTACTCTGACAGCAAAGAAATATGTATACTGTCACTGTCATAAAGGTGGTTAAAAGAGGTTGTAGTTCGCATTATTGCAACCAATTTATTGCAGTTTACTTTTTTTTTTTAGACCAACCGAAAACGTTTAGGGACCCCTGTGTTAAATACATCAGTTTGGTGTTTTCCAGCCATGTTCAGAGCCGGTGAGGCTGGCTTCTTCAGCCCAGACTTGAACTGACCTCCTCGGCACAGGAAAGTCAGAGAGGATTCAAAGTGGGTTTGTGCTGAAAATCTGACGTTGAAAGTCATCGAAAGAGTCGTTGAAAAAATCAAACACGTTTTTTATCATTTTATCCAGTGTTATCAGAGTGTGTATGTGTGGCCCCTCCCACCCTTTAACAGGGTGGGAGGGGCCTGACTGGCTTGATCAACGTCCGGGAGGGAGCGAGTGTACTGATGCGGTACCTTATTATTATCGGCGGTTTGTTAAAGACTTTGCCTCCACCGCTGAGCCCCTTCATGCGCTGACAAAGAAGCACGCCCGGTTTCAGTGGACCGAAAAGTGCCAAGAAGCATTTGATGAACTGAAGCGCCTCCTCACTACTGCCAAGGTGACATGTTATTAGACACAGATGCAAGTGATGTGGGCATTGGTGCCGTTCTCTCCCAAGTTCAAGGGGGGAGGGAGCGAGGGTTGGCTTATGGGAGTCGTAAGCTGTCAACAACTGAACGGAACTATTGTACCACGCGACGAGAGCTACTAGGTGTGGTGGAGTATACATCACATTTCCGTCAGTACCTGCTGGGGCGGCCCTTTGTCGTGCGTACTGATCACAGCAGCCTCCGCTGGTTAACGAGAATGAAGGAGCCTGAGGGACAGCTCGCCAGGTGGCTCGAAAAGCTTGGTGAGTACAATTTCGAGATCATCCATCGCCCTGGCCATTTGCATAGCAATGCAGATTCCCTGTCCAGGAGGCCCTGCCGTCAGTCCTGCCTATGTAAGCTGCCATACCCCTCCCCTCGGCCAGAGAACATCAGTCACCAAGCTGTGCAGTGTGAGTTGGACTCTGTTGTTGAGCAATCGACGCAGAGTCTGGTGGGGGTAGAGAGACACCCTGTTACCACTGCGGTGAGTCCAGTGGGGGTAGAGGTGACACAGTGCACTGACGCAGAGAACTTTTCTGAGAAGATCTTCCTGACTAAGACCAATGAAGCCTCACTGTTCTCTGGTTGGTCCCAGGAGGAGCTCCAGCAGGCCCAGGAAGCTGATCCAGACATTGCACCTGTTAAAGCATGGATGGAGGCTGGAGGAGAGCGACCCCCATGGGTGACAGTTTCACCACACGGTCCTGCCACTAAGACATACTGGAGCCAGTGGAAGTGGCTCTACATTCGTAATGGAATATTGGTGAGAGGTTCTACTGTCTGGATGACACACAGTTTTACCCACAAGTCGTGCTGCCACGCGCGTTCCAGTCGGGTGTCATGAGACAGATGCATGAAGGGCCGGTGGGCGGACATTTTGGTGTGGAGCGCACAGTCGCTCGGCTTCAGACCCGCTACGACTGGTATCAAATGAGAGAAGACATGTCGCTCTGGTGTCACACTTGTACCAACAGTGCAGCCAAGGCCAGACCCCGAAAGACACCACAGGCACCAATGGGGACTGTCAGAGTGGGGGCCCCCATTGAGTGTGTGGCCCTCGACATCATGGGCCCACTTAATGAAACAGAGCGTAGGAACCGCTATGTACTCGTGATACAGGATTACTTCACAAAATGGGTGGAAGCTTTCCCCTTGCCTGATGACAAAGCTGTGACTGTGGCTGAAGTTCTAGCCTCAGAGTGGGTGTGCCGTTATGGAGCACCACAGGTGTTGCACAGTGACCAGGGTCGAAACTTTGAATCTGAGGTGTTTCAGGAGATGTGTACTCTGTTTGGCATAGACAAAACGCACACCATACCATTTCGACCACAGTTTGACGGCCAGGTCAAGAGATTCAATGCAACTCTGCAGAAGATTCTGGTTACCACGGCTGAGCGTTGTCACTGGGACTGGGACCTCATGATCCCCTATGCTGTCATGGCCTATAGGGAAACAAAGCACAGTGCTACTGGGTTCACCCCCAACTTTATGTTGTTTGGCCGTGAGGTGAGTGAGCCTGTGGATCTAGTAACTGGCTCGCCCCCAGACCCAGACGCAACCCCCTCAGCTCCTGAATATGTCCAACACCTCCGTGAGCGTCTGGAGCTAGCTCATCAAATGGCCAGCGACGCACTTGGTGAGTCTGTGAAACGTGCAAAGAGACAATATGACAAGAACTGCTGTCGCACACAGTATCCCATTGGGGATGCTGTGTGGTACCTCATCAAGGGTACACGGAAGGTCAAGAACAGGGTAAGCAAATTCCTTCCATCCTATGAGGGCCCATATTTCATCCTGGGACAACTGGATGACCTGGTGTATAGGATACAGAAAGGCACAAAGACAAAGACCAAAGTGGTTCACCACGACCAGCTGAAGCCCTACCGCTGTCGCGAGTCGCTGGACAACGCCTGGGCCATAGAGCAGGCGCGTTGCTGGGCACCCATAGAGGTGTCTTCCCCATCACTGTACACAGATCCTGCGGATCCAGAGCTGGGCCTGTCTCAACTGTTCTCCAGCACTGATGCAGAGGAGGCCACCAGTCCCACCTCATCATGCCCAGAAGAGGGCACCGGTGCAGCAGCCTTTCTACCCTCTTTCACATCCTCTCACCTGAACCTTTCCTCTGTTGAGATTCCCCAGGGCGGGACAGACAGGGCAGAGGGACTGCACCATCGGGGTCTGCATTCTCCAAAGCCGAGCCGCCAGCGAAGATCCCCAGCCTGGTATGGTGAGTGGTTGGCCCTCTAAGTTACACAGTTTGTGGACAGTTTGAATGTTCAAAAGACAGTTAAGAGTTTTTTTCTGTTTTTTTCATACAACCGCTTGGGTTACTTCTGTATGTTCATATGTTCAATGTAAAAAGAAACCCGAGGATACCTGTTTTTTCCCTGCCAATTCTAGAACAACGATATACAGTATATATATTTATACGGTTGTGTTTTCATGTTAATGGCAATGGTTTGTGGAAATGGTGTTGAAGTCAGTAGCACACCCTGATCGCCAAATTAGAGCATTGATGTTTTTTATATAACCTGTGATAGGTGTATCAGTGTTTTGGTTTCTTTTGCAGGGTTGGTTATGTTGCTCGTAATGCAAGTACATCAGAGAAAGCACCTAGCATGCTCTGTGCTATTGCCCATTTTGTCGATTAAAGATGGAGAGAGATAATATGCCTATAATTTAGAGAAAAATGTGGGTTCCTCTCATCATCGTGCTGGAGTGGAATTATTGTGTAATTACCATCCAGAGTGGGGGTAGTGTTATCAGAGTGTGTATGTGTGGGTGCGTGGCCCCTTTAACAGGGTGGGAGGGGCCTGGCTGGCTTGATCAACGTCCGGGAGGGAGCGAGTAAACTGATGCGGAACGGTCCAGAAAGAAGCTGTACGTATAGAACAAGTTATTTGCAAATAAAGGGAACAAGTGTGCAACTCGGAAACAGCGCCCCGTGTCGTGTTTCTTCACCGGCTGTCACGGAAGGGAGTTAACTCCGAAGCTTGGGACAGCTTCGGCCCTGGAGTGAAGTTGGTCTCCCCTGTTTCTCCCGACTACGGTCTGGAGACCGAAGCAGGAGAAGTTAACACCAGAAATGGGAGATTTGACATCAGTTTATATATTTTTTGATACTCTCCACGTAATACATAAAACAGTCTAGATACCACACGCGTCATAAAAAATTTCATATAACAAACACCACATACTACACAATACACACTACTGAGTACACTGTACAAACTACGTGATGCATTTTACATAGTGCATATGATTGGAAAAGGACATGTTATAAATCATCAGTCAGGAATTCTGCTCGGTCAGTCTTTGGTGAGGTGCGGCTGGTAACGTCGCGAAGGGCATCACAGTCACACCTTGGTGCTGGGCAGGTCACCAGCTCCGTCCTCTCCTTCACCAGCCCCCTCCTCACACACCTCCCCTGCTGGAGGGAGCGGGTCCTCCGATCTCCGGAAGCCCGTGAAGGAGGGGCTGATGGGAAATCGTTTGAGCCAGGCGGTCCTTCTGATCAGGGCCATGCCGAGAGGAAGGTCATAGGAGGAGGGCAGGGAGGAGGAAGGTGAGGATGCAGAGCTCCACTCGATGAGCCCTCGCTCCCGTCTGGTGCCTGGTATGGTGTTGTCCAGGCAAAAAGCCAGAAAACCTCCAACAAACATTTCGGTGGACATAAGAACCGTCAGGATCTGATCCAACTCAGCCACTCCTGTAAAAACAGCACAGATCAGGAGGAAGTCTCAAGGAACTAATCGGAAGGTTGCAGGTTCAAGTCCCCATCTCCCCTTGTCGAAATGTCGAGGTGAACTTGAGCAACCCCAAACTGCTCACAGTAGATGGATTGAGAGCTTTGCATGTGGCACCATATTTGTTGGTCGGGGCAGTGGTGGTCTAGAGGTTAGAGATGTCGACCAACACAGGTTGGACCCCCACAGGTCACCACTGTGACTCCATGAAGAGGACCCTTGACCCCCACCAGCTCCCAGGAGCACCATAATGTGGTCAATGCAGAAAACAGGAATTTTTCCCAAGAGGATTAATAAAATATGATTAGTTTAACACCAGAAAATGTGAAATACAGCATCTTTGTAATATTCGGTCACTCTGAGGATAAACTCATTGGGTTTAAACACCGTCTCAGACCGGTGGTCTGCTGCCGCTTCAGCTTACACGGTTTCAAGCTCTCATCACAAACGATGCATTCAGCTCTAATTGTGTCCATTGCCTCTATGAAGCCATATTCTATGTAACTCTCTTGGTACATTCTGTCTTTCCCTTTTGACAGATTCACCTTTGTCTTTGGCCTGATGTGCCTCCATCTTTTCTCCTTCTGCTTATTTTGCAAGCTCATATATTGCAGACACTTGGGATGATATCATGCAAAATTAACTTTGTAATTGTTCTCCAACAGTAATATGTGTCCCCATAGCTGGAAATACCAACCCAGAAGTGAAGAAAATTCTTCATCTCTCGCCCTGGCTTGTTTAAATCTTTTAAAAGTGTGTTGCTCCAATGATTGACTCAGAAATCAAACGCTATATAGTGTGATCAGGGTTTAGCCAATCACAATCAAGGTAAGCCCTCCCTTTGACTCCTTCCACAATTAGGCAGCTCTGCTCTGGCACATGGCACCACGAGAGGAAGTACTTCCTCTTCTTCCCAAGATGGGCATGTGTGGGCGGAGCCAGTCCAGCTCACACAGACACAGCAGATTCTGAATGCAGCTCCTATGATCCAATATTCAAATGGGGGAAAATCAAGGAAAAGCTGGATTTGGGGCATTCAACTTTGAATAGAATGTTTTTGGACCAACGAGACCATGTGAAAGTGTTGAAAAGCTGAATAATATGACTTCTTTAAATTCCAAAAGTATATTTATTTTTAAATGAATGATACCATTTATATGAATGATTCACTTCCTTCTTGGATCTATGTCTGTTTCATCTACATACGACAAATCTTAGATATACAAGTGTTGGGTCTGCAACTGTTACACTAGAAACTCCAACAGTTACAACTTAACAAATGTTACATCAGATCTGTCAATGAAGATCGACAACCTTCAGAATCTTTCCGTCAGATCCACGACTATCAGAGTGGCACCTTTTTGACCAGCATCGTTCTGATCTGTTACATCTAGAACTCTCATTGTCGGATCTGTACAGCTCTATGTTTGACAGCTCTACGTTATTTACAGGTGGACTCACCTGTGTTGATGGAGTCAGGGTGTGTGTCCAGGAACGCCGGCAGCGTCAGACCAAAGAACATCGAGAAGCCAAGAACGAAAAGGTTTCTGGACGAGTTCAAATCGACCAGCTGCAGGTTGGACAGACCCACAGCAGTGATCATACCTGAGAGAGCAGTACAGCTGGATCAGTGTGACATCACCGGCACAGCCGGATCAGTGTGACATCACCGGCACAGCTGGATCAGTGTGACATTACCGGCACACTGAATACTCACCAAACAGTGTGCAGAACATTCCTCCAAGGATGGGATCTGGTAGCGACGCAAACAGAGCCGTGAACTTCCCGATGGATCCTAAGAGGAACATGATGGCCGCTCCGTATTGCACCACCCGCCTGCTGCCCACCTGAGCACAGGTTCCACAAATTAAACACACCTGAAAAACTGCAGGTCCTCAGCTACTGAGAAGCATTCTTGTTGAATTGTTGCAGTCTCCGACACTTCTGAAGGCACCTTACTGACCGTTTGACCTCATAAGCTGTCACATGTCCCTGCTGTATTTTTTTTCTCCGTCAAATGACTATTAAATTCTTTTGCTATCTCTGTCCCAACTTTTACGCAGTCCAGTTACCTTGGTAATGCCCAGGACTCCAATATTTGGACTGGAGGATGTGGAGCCATTTCCTGTCCCTAAAAGACCTGCTATGATGCAGCAGACACCCTCCGTGAATATCCCCCTGAAACACACAAACAAATAAACAAACACAAACAAAAAGCTGTAGGTTAGAAAAGAGCTCAGAGCGTCGCGCTCTCACCTGTTGATGGCATGGATGGGTGGTGGCGAGGCTCCAGAAAGACGAGCACAGGCGTAATAATCTCCAATTGACTCCACGATGCCGGCGAAGGTGGCGCTTAACATCCCCAACACCCCGGCAACTGTCACCACCGGCAACCCCCACTGACCTATCAGAGAGCAGAGACACACAGGCTTCATCGTCGTCGTCGTCGTCGTTGTCATCATCACCACACCATGGTCAGCGTCGTCATCATGGTCATCATTGTCATCATTGTCATCATCATCATCATAATCACCATTGTCATCATCATCGCCATTATCATCACACCATGGTCGGTGTCATTATCATTGTCGTCATCATTGTCATCATTGTCGTCATCATCATCATCATCATCATCATCATCATCATCATCATCATCCTCATCCTCATCCCCATTGTCATCATTATCATCATAATCTTCACCATTGTCATCATTATCATCATCGTCATCATATTCATCACAGTGATGAGACTTCTTCATTGTCTGCAGTCTTACAGGGATAGGGAACCCTGAACCAGGGTGCTGAGGTCATGATGTCTCCGCGGGCGTCCGTACGTCCTTTGTGTCCATATCGATCGGGGTCACTGGGCAGCATGTCGGTCAGAGTGAGGATGTAGGAGACCAGCCAGACCAACATGATGGCGAGGATGATCTATGAGGATATTTTAAAGGTCAGAGTTGGAATCTCACTCTGACATCGTCTCTGTGTGTTTGCACCTACAGGAAACATCTTGAAGACTTGGACTCTGGTGGACGTCAGGCCTTTTTTTCTGCTATAGAAAGGAATTCGAAGGGACGTTGTCCTCAAATACTGAGCGAACAAAACAATCAGCAGAATACACCTGTGAGGGATCAGAGAGTGGGGCTCAGGTGAGTTCAGGTGTTACTGGTTTGGTAAGAATTGTACAAATGAGAGTGAGTTCGGCTGGGATTTTGGTACACGTATAGTAAAGTCATGTATACTCTGGTTTGGTATTTTTATCTATGTTCTTGTTAGTTCACATATTTATCAACACGATAAAATTAAAGTTTGGTTTATTTACATGTGGTCAGATATGTTTATGGCTGCGTTCAGGTATATTGAGGCATGTTTGATTGTCGTCGGCTCAGTTCTGATGTGTTCAAGTGTAGTTTGGGTTTGTTTGGGTTCATTTCGACGCGATCTGTTGAGCACAGAGGCCTGTACCAGGAACTGTGATCAACATATCCAGGATCTCCCTCTGTTTCTTGGGTTGACTTATCCAGACACGCGTGATCCTGATCACCGTTACTACGAAGCAGGTTATCAACTCGCTGGTTCAACCCAGACTTATGTGAGCGTTCACATGGAAGGGGCGGAGTTTGCAGCGTCTGACCAATCACACACACGGAGAAATCCTGCAGCGCAGTTTACAGATTACTGAAGGAGCAGTTATTCTATGAGAATATGAAGAATTGACTTCATAAGATTAAACCATATTATTTCTTTGGCGATATGAACAGACGGCACTGTGATCACCCTGTTTCACTTTATTACAGCAGAAACGATTCAGGCTGAACTTCCTTACTGATCTTCTTTTAGTTTATATTTTCCATCCAGTTGTTTTGAGGCTGAGTTTCTCTTGTGTTTTATGTTGGAATATTAATTCATCACCCTGACGACAGGAGTAGTTCTGTGTTCCACAAATTCATGTTTCTGCAGTTCTGTCAGGCGTGATCATTAAGCTCATTATAACAGATAAACAGACTTGAAACAAGTCAAGATTAAAAACCTCCTTCAGAGCCTCAGAGACCAGGATTTATTTTATTATGTCAAAAAGATTGCTCTGAATTACTTTCTCATCTCCGCCCTGCTGCAGCTCAGCACTCAACCTGTGCACCAATCACCATCATTGAAGACTGGGAGCGTCATTTTTCAAGAGGTCTGATTGGTCAGGAGGCGGAGCTCTGACCATTTATCGAGAAAATAACCTGCGAGGGAGGAGGTTAGACATTCAGCGTAAGTTGCCGGTCAGAAGTGAGCGAGCGTCATAGTATGGAAAACCCGGGGTTAATCCTTGAAGTTATTTTAATAAGAGAAAATCCAGCTTCGTAGTACAGGCCTCTGGCCTCATGTATGTTAAGATAATTTCCAGTGAGTTTGTACGTGTCTCCAGATGAGTCCAGTTGTGTTTTAGTGTCTGTTTCGATGTATTCAGGTCTTTTAACTTGTGTTGCGTTGAATCGAGGCGTATTCATGTGACATACCGTGAAAGTAGTTGTGTTCAAATGAAATTAGTTGTGTTTTCAGGTGACCTCGAGAGAGTTGATACGTGTTCATGTCTGTGTTTAAGTTGGTTACAGTGAGTTCATGTGTGTTCAGGTGTGTTGAGGTGCCTCACAGTGCTGACAGGCCCCAGTGGGACCCGGCTCTCTCTCCAGCAGTGGCGAACACAGAAAGCCCAATCAGCGAGACGGTCGGCGTGATGGTGAGCGGGCCGATGTACTCCAGCAGCAGGCCGGGGAGCCCACACAGGCCGATGATCACCTCCACCAGGCTGGAGATCAGGATGGCCCCCTGGATCTGAACAAACAAACACAAACACACGCAAACAAACAAAAGTAAACACTCTGAAGAGGCCCTACGTGACATGTACGAACTCTCTCTCTCTCTCTCTCTCTCTCTCTCTCACACATGCACACACGCGCACACACACACACACACACACACACACACACACACACACACACACACACACACACACACACACACACACACACACACACACACACACACACACACACACACACACACACACACACACACACTTACCTCCCTCATGCGAGGCTGCCAGACGTGCGACGTGTTCAGTGGAAGACTCCAGTTTCCATAAATCTCCACTGGCACACAAACAACACAACACACATGTTAATGTCAACGAACAAACAAAGCATCTCCTTCTCTCTCTCTCTCCCCATCTCACCGTCAGGGGGACACTTCCACCTATCCAGACCAAGAATAGCCTGGGCTGGAATCAAGAAAGCAAAGGCGCTCGCCTGAAAGAGAGGAAGTCTGAACACAGACACACATGATGTCAGCCTCGCCGCTGAACCCTCCCCCCACCCCCCCCCCCCCCCCCCCCCCCCCCCCACCCACCCACTCCCCCACCACCACCACCACCCTCCCCCCGCTCACCCCTCCTGCCTCACCTGACTCCCACGGTGGTCTGGATGAGCGTGGTGAGGCCCACGGTGGTGAAAATGGTTCCTATGAGCTGGCTGACAGTGGTTTGGTCTCGGCCGACGCACATGGCCTCGGCCAGAAGAAAAGGAACGGCCACCGTGCCGCTGAAACACGTCAGGTAATGCTGTGGAGGGACGATGGCAGGAGACATCAGCTCTTCCTGCCCCAGACGACTCCCTGACATGTCACTCTGTGGAAGGGCTTGGAACCCTGCTGGGCTATTCTCCATTAAACCGAGTAATCTCAGTTTAAACAATAATATCAGTGTGATTTAGTATAATCCCAGGTTTACCTGCAGTCCCAGCAGGATACAAAGGTACCAGGGGGGAACATCTTCGATGGTATATATCATGTCTGATCCTGCCTCCTGCCCTTTGGGTGCCTGTTCATTTTTTCCATCTTCTCCCATTGGAAGGTTGGTCTCGTCAGTCTTGTCGCTCTGCCGCTCTGCCGGGTGATTCTGCCTCTGAATGGAAAGGACACGTCTCTTCAAAACGCTGAACAGCTTTTTTCTCTTGTACAACAATTCATGAAGACGAAAGTTGAAGGAAATGCATTTTATTTTATTTTTTAAAAAAGCAAAGAACTCAATAACAATATTCCTCGATGTCAGAGTCCAAACGACTTGTGGGTTTAATGATCTCGAGTAGATAATGTCATTCAAAACTTCTGAGAATATGGAAACAAAACAAAAAATCTCTACGTAAGACACATGGCTGTAAACATGCAGAAACCATCGCATGGGCTCAGGTGTACTTCAGAAAACCATCACTGCCTGTGAACATTTGTAAAATGTCACTCATAAAAAAGATATATGCCCATAAACACTCCTGAAATTAAATTGCCTACGTAACAATTTAACTACAGATATAGACTCTGTTAGTCAAAGATAAAATAAAAACGGTTTTACCTTCGTGCTTCCTTCCATTTTATCAGCTACAGTCACGCTGCTGCGGATGATCAAGTACAGAGTAAAACACAGTGAGGGGGAAAGAGAATGAGAGCCTCAGGTTGAAGTCCAGAGGAATAACCAAGATTACAGATGACAGATTATTAACCTCCATTTAAAGTTTGTGAGAACACTTTTTTTTTTTTTACAATAGGTCAATAGACACCGGTCGCACTCTACTTCTGTTGGGCTAATTATTGTACACTGGAGTTCAGAGATCTGACAGGCTCCAGATAAAAACTGTTTAAAGTAGCTCATATAAAGTAGGTCAGGCCTCAGAGACCAAGAGTTGTCAGTAAATGACACATGAGCAGGGTCACCTGTCCAGGTGTGTCTCGCTGGCTCAGCCGTTATTAATCGCTGACCTCTGGAACGGGAACTAATGATCACCACTGAACAATAAGTAAATGGCGATTCGTTCCCGTTGCCGTGGATACATGATTCTGTTTGTTGGTTAGATCACCTGTCAGGACCGAATAATCACCACGGACTGGTTCACGCATGCAGCCTTTTTATTGCGTCATCACAACGTTACAGTCAGGTTCAACTTTCAAAGACAATAAAACATCTGTGGAAAACAGTCGCAAACACTTCAGACCTGGTCAAGCTGGTTTGGGTCAGTTCAGACCCGACCAAGCCAGTTTATACAGGTCAGACCAAATCAAACCAGCTTGGGTCAGTTCAGACCCGATTAAACAGGTTCAGGTTATTTAAGAGCAAATCAAATCACTTCGGGTCGGTTTAGACCAAGTCAAACTGGTTTGGATCAGTTTAGACCAAATCAAACCGGTTTGGATCAGTTTAGACCAAATCAAACCTGATACGTCCATATCTAATGGGTTCAGGTTTTGTTCAGTTTGGAAAAGATTAAGCTGCTACAGACCAGTTGGGGGTCGATTAAATCAGTTCAGGCAATTTTCAGCTGTAGAAAGTGAAAAGTTTCAGTTGCAGGTGATTTATTGATCAATTTCATTGTGAATTTCATGAACTTCGGAAACAGACCAGTGATTAAAGTTGTAAGTGTTTCTATATTTATCTTTATGTTCCTTTTGTCCCATTAATGTTTCTTATCTGCAATAATCCCAACATCTTACATGTGAAAATACAGTGAACTGCTCCACCAATCAAAAGTCTTCCTGTCTGCACACCTGGTTACTTGATTCCAGTTCTTTACGGTGTGAACGTCCACCTGGCCGGAGGCTAAACACGTCTACCAATCAGGATGAGCAGCCAACCTGGATTCAAGGGTCTTGTGCGCGTTTCCGTTTCCCCACCCGAGCGAGAAGAAACCAGCTGAGCTGCCTCGCTGCTCACGCTCTTTGTGCTAAGCCAGGCTGATGCGTCTTCCCGAGCTTCGTCTGTGATTGGCTGTCTGTGACGTGACGCCACTGGCCTCCAGAAAACGGTCAAACTGAGACGACCCGTCACTCGATGGTTGGAGGACCCCGGAAAAAAAAAATGCTATGCCACAGATTCAAACCTGATTACCACGAAAACAACCTGCCAAATACATTTGTACTCTTCTTATAAATATATAGTCTTCATTTAAATAATTGATTATGTCTATGTGACCTCATCCAGGGGCTCTGACCCCGCCCACGGCCTATCAGCCAATCCCTGCGCAGGATTCTGTCAGCAACTCTTCAACGTGGCGCTGCAGAGAGAAAGAAAATGTAGGATTATGTAGGATTTACGATTCATGAGAAAAATCGGTACTTAGGAACTTTCATATTCACTTGTTTGTTGATGGTCTGAGTGACGTTCAGCAAACAAACTAACAAACAGTAAATAATTTGCCAACGGAAACAAACAAACAAAAAAAAAAACTTCCTTTCACGCTCAGGTCTGCATTCAAAGGACCTGTCACCATGACAACTACAGGAAGAAGATCAGTTGCATTAAGATGTGGAATCAGCCGAGTCAGTTTTGGATGCAAAACCAGCCGAGTCACAGTTTTGGATGCTGAATCAGCAATAAGTTCTGGACGTGCAACCAGCTGAGTCAGTTTTGGATGTGGAATCAGCTGATTTGTCAGCTCTGGAGACTTGTTTACCGAACATCTGTTTGCAGGTGAGAAGATCTGAGACCTGCAGCGGCAGAGTCCAACTCGAGACCACGAGAGGAAGAGAGACAGGTTCAAATGACGAGGACGAGGACTCAGAGAGAAGTTTGAGAGTTTATTCAGAGATTTCAAACAGGAGAAAAAAACATGTACATAGCTCGACTAGAGGCCAGACTCTCTGATCTGCAAACAGACGGTAAAAAGAGACTCCAGCTTCATCATCATCATCATCATCATCATCATCATGAGAGGGCACAGCAGCTGTCTGTCTAACAGTCAGTGTGTCCTACCTGTCCCCCCTTCCGGCCCGGGCCGCTCTCACTCACCTCCAGACCATGTTTGGGAACCCGGGCCTCAGCCCAGACAACACTTTGTGTTCACAGTTTCTTTCAAAAAACAAAACAAAAAAACAAAACAGAAACAAAACTGAACTGAAAGGTACATTTTTCAGTCGGTGGTCGTCGCTCATCAGCAGGTGAACCGTCAAGCGACCAAAACCTTAACCTGCGCCTGAGTTTCACCGAAGAACGGCAAGAAAAACAGCAACTGGACACACGTGATACCGTGCGACTCGTCATATTAACCTCGAGTGCCACCGAGGTTCAAACGCCATCGGGTTAAACCCTGAAAAAAACGACGACATGACACTGATTGTTCCTGGTTTCAAACGTGGCGTTGTCTTTTGGAGGGTTGCTGTGACGGTGAACAAACTGTCACCTGCTGATGCCGACGACCTCTGTGATAGCAAGCCCCGCCCCGGGAAGGTCACCCTCCTGTCTGTCTTAAAAAAAAACACATGAATTTCTGCAGAACTGTGTCAGTCTGAGGGCATAGCTCCTCCCACCTCCTGGTAGGGGCGGGGCATGTGTGTGTAGGGGGAGGGGGGGGGGGGGGGGGGGGCGCTGCAGAAGCCGATGTTACGTCTCAAACTGTGTGAGCAGTGCTCGGACTTCGGGCGTCAGCTGCTTGGCAGCACTGGCGGCCTCAGCAATGGCGCGGCGGTACGGCCCCTTCCTCTTGCGGTCGAAGCGCGACTGGAAGGTCTCGAGAAACGGCGACAGCTGGGCGAGCGGCAGGAAGGACGTGGTGGGTGAGCCGAACCACGAGACACGCGCTTCCTGCCGCACCGCCAGCCCAGTGTCGCCGCGCCGCACCACCGTGATGCCCAGCACGCGTGCTGGCCACCAGGGGAAGCCGTAGATCTTTGCCCAGACGATGTCGCCAACGCACACGGTTCGGCCGTCAGGCAGCGGACACTTGGACACGGACTTGGAGAAGACGGAGGACGACGATGAAGTCGAGGAGGAGGAGGAAGACGTGGAAGACTTTCGACGCCTCTTAAGGTCGCCCCCCTCCTCCTCTTCCTCACCACCAGCCGACGTCTCCTCGCTGTCCATTTTTGGAGGAGGAGTGTCTTGAGCAGCGGAGGAAGGGCAGTGAGGCACTAACAAAGAGGGAGGGGGAGGGGCTGAAGGGGGAGGAGGGGAGGAGGGCGGGACTCCGGGTGGGGGGTCAAAGGTCTCTGTAGAGCTGCACTCTGAGTGAGAGGAGTCCAATGAGGAGGAGGAGGAGGAAGAGGAAGAAGGAGGAGGTGGAGGCTCCACCTGCCAATCACCCCTGCCTCCTGTCTGAACCACCTCCCCCTCCTCAGGTGGGTGGGGCTTCAGTGTCTCCATGGCAGCAGTGACTGCACAGGAGGAGGGGGGCTCTGAAGAGGGAGCTGGTGTAGGGGATGGCGGTGTGGAGGAGATGGGGTCTGTCATAGGGGCGGGGCTTAGTGTCGCTTGAGGGGGCGAGGAACGGATGGGCTGTTTGGGTGGGGGGGAGGAGGAGGAGGAGGAGGAGGAAGAGGAGGAGCTTGGTGCCTGACTGTCATCGGTACGATACCTTTGAGGTTTGAGGCGCATTCTTGGTGGGAGCGTGGTGTGGGAGGTGGAACCAGCAGGGGTGCCGCTGAGGTGCTGCAGACGACGGGTGAAGTGGACCTTCTGGTTGTGGTTCTGCAGGGCGGCTGCTCGAGTCACAGCCTTGGTGCGGTCCTGGTTCTGACTCTTGCTATGGTTTTGATTCTGGTCTTTGGACCGGCGATGCGGTGGCGGCGGCTGAGAGCTCCTCGTCAGCTTCTTGAGAACCTGCCGCGCCTTGGAGCGCTCCACCGCAGAACCTTTGGTCAGAACCTTCTTCGAGTTCAGGCCGAGGCGCATGCGGCTGGATGAGGCGGAGGGCGTGGAGGGCGCCACGTCCCTCAGGATGCGGCGGGAGGAAGATGACGATGATGGTGACACTCGCATCCCTGATGATGAGCGCCGGTCTGCAGCGGCGCGTCCTACCCTGTCGTCGCTCCTCAGACGTTTGACCTCAGCGGAAATCGGTCCGTCTGCTGGCTTCCGCCGCCGAGACGCTTCCTCCCCCCGTAGGTCCACTGGGCCCCGCCGCGCCTCCCGCTGCCCGGCGGGCGCCACCACACCTTTGCATTTATCACAGAGAACCTGGCGGGGGCGGAGCTTGATGGCGTTCATGATGGAGGTGGGCTCCTCACAGCGATATCGCCGCTTAGGCCGCTTGATTTTGCGCGGCGGCGGCTGAGGTAAGGCCTGGTTGTAGGTGTCCCTGATGAACAGCGGAGGGGGATACGCCGCCCCCTCCTGAAACAGAGGTGGCGGTTTGGAGGTCCAGGGGTGAGCGGGCGGCAGGGGCGTGGCCGAGTCCTCCTCCTGCTTTGTGGACGGGTCATCGTTGGTCACCAGCTGCAGAGACACGGCAGGTCGACTCCTGTCGTCTCGTCTGGGAAACACCGTGATGGGAATACCGTACGGGCCGAACCTGCCAACGAACACACACACACACACACACACACACACACACACACACACACACACACACACACACACACACACACACACACACACACACACACACACACACACACACACACACACACACACACACACACACACACACACACACACACACACACACACACACACACACACACACACACACACACACACACACGCCATGAGAACCTTGGGGAGTCAAACATCTCCTGGTTGAGTCAGGTGAGGTGAAACTAGCAGGTAAACAGATGTTCAGGCAGGAAGGCAGCAACTAGGACCAGGGACTGCTGGAAACCTGGTTTTAAACAGTTTTTACAGTAGTTTTTAACTGGTTTAAGAACCAGTTTGTAATTGGTTTATGAACCAGTTTATCACTGCATATAGAATAGCTTTAAGGTGGTTTATAAAGTAGTTTATAACTGGATATGGACTAAGTTTAAACCAGTTATGAACTAGTTCATAACTGGTTTACAAGCTAGTTTTGAACTGGTCTATAAACTAGTTATTTAATAATTCATAAGCCAGTTTTAAACTAGTTTCTGAGCTAGTTGTAAACAGTTTATTAAACTAGTTATTGTGGTTGCCAGCTGGTTTAGAGTTGGAGGAGGGTTAGTACTATACTGGCATGGTTTTTTTTTTTTTTTAACTGAACTAAAATTACAACTTTTGTAATCTGGTTTGAGGTTGGTTTCAAAAATGTATTTTAAAGATAAAAAAAAAAGAAGAAAGAAGCAAGTTGAAGCTGCTTTTAAACTGGATGGAAGGTGGTGCTACACTGCTTTACAGTTGTTTTTGAACTGGTTCCAATATGGATGTTAACATTAGTTAAGCACACTTTTGAGGAAATTACTTCTTATATGATAATCACGTATTATTCATAGTTCATCTCGCCACTCACACACTGGAGTAACTTGTCACTACTGACCTGAAGCTGGCGCCTCTATAATCTCATATGATGCATTCATAATCTTGTCAAGTCATTTATTTTTTCACAGATTATCTGGAGGTTTTTCACTGCTGATGAACAAACAGAAGCACGTGTTTGTGTTGAAGTGAGTTTCAGGTGTTTCTCAGGTGAACCTGGTTCTGGTGGCGCTGCTATGACGTCACACGTCACGTCAACAAATCGGTTGTTAAAACTCGTGATGTGGTCGAAGTTGTACCTTCTTGAAACGTCCATCAGGACCCCGGAGAAGACCCGGTCCCCGACCCGGAACGACACCACCAGCGCATCATCAATGACGTGGTCCAGGGAGACCCGGACCTCGGAGCCGGGGCTCAGGTCCTGCAGCGGCAACCCGGGGTCCGGCCCTGAGGACGAGGAGGCCTCCCCGGCCGCCTCCAACACCTGCCGCTTCTTCGGAGACCGGCTCGCCGGGGACGCCGGTTCCGAGGCTCCCGCTGATTTCTGTCCGTATCCCTGGTCCGGATCTGGTCCGTCCGGGACCGACAGGCAGTCCTCGGTACCGTCCGACACCGAGTCCTCCGCGGGCCGTAATTCCGCCTGCACCCGGGCCGTGTAGCCCCGGTCCCGGTCCGTGGTTACATTGGTGGTGGGTTCGGCCGGTTCGTCCAAAGACAGGCCGGCTTCGGTGACGGGCGGCGGCGCCGGGAAGGAGTGCAGGAAGACGGCGGAGGGCTGCGTGTCCGGCGGGATGCTGCGGTACGCCTCCTGCACGGAAACGTTCCCGCCGCCCTCCGGGTCGCCCAGCGTCCCGGGAGAGAACCGGTCCACGGTCCGGTCTATCGACAGGATGCTCACCGGGTCGTCGGTAACGGGGCTCTCAGGCGGTGCTTTTCCCGCCGCGGGCTCCAGCTCTGGCCCGACATGGCGGGCCTCCCCGTCCCGTTCATCTTCCTGCTCCGCGGCCGGGCCTGATTCCCACCGATTATCCGGTGCCGGTGCGACTACCGGCAAACCCGTGAATTCCGGCCCGGACTCTTCCGGGCCGTCGTCGTCCGTCGCCGCTGTTGTTATTGTCGGAACCGCCGCAGCTCCTGGCTCTGCAGCCACGGCCGCCATTTTCTTCCGCTGTGCTGCCGAGCATCACTTTGTCCCGCCCCCCACCAGGCGGCCAACTGCGCAGCCGCACTGTCATTAGTCAAATGCCCTGTCAATCAAAAGAAACGCTCTGAAGCGCTGTCTGTGATTGGTTGATTCTGTCAGAGGGCTTACTTCATTCAAGTGACCACCAGGGGGCGTCCGACAAGAAACAAAACAACACAGCCAGCAAAGATCAACACACAGCTGTTCAGAGACCAATCAAAACACAGCTGATAAGCAACCAATCATAACACAGCTGATAGCAACCAATCACAACACAGCTGATCAGCTCAGTTTTGAGATACATACTCTATATATTAGTGCTGTCAATCGATAAAAAAAAGAAACAAATTAATTGTAAAAAAAATAAATAATTAATTGCGATTAATGGCATTGTTTTTCTACTGAAGACTGAAGCTTGTAATGGATATTTATTCTGAGAAAACCACGGAATTAATATTGACTCAACACAGGCAGACTATATTTAAACATTAATTAATTAATTTATAAACATCTAACATAAGTCTGGGTTTTGTTAGAGTAAAGGTCCACCACTTTGAGGATTTGAATATTTCAAGAACCAAAGTTGGGAACTTATTACATGAACAAAGTGGCAATAATATACTGTATAATATGTGAGAGCAAACACACACGCACACTCACACACACACACACACACACACACACACACACACACACACACACACACACACACACACACACACACACACACACACACACACACACACACACACACACACACCGTACAGAGGAGAGCCAGGGAAAGAGAGAAAGCGGAGAAATTAATATTTCACCCGCAAGTATTTCCTCCAGCTTTAGCAGTTTGGTGGCTAATGGTCAGCCAACCTGGCAACATGCTGCTTTGCTGCAGAATTACTACTGTGGTCGTTAAATCCGGCTTTACAAGGTGTGCTAATGTCTTTCACTTTCTCAATCAGCCCTCAGGGAACTTTTTAAAGTGAAACTTTCTGCCTTAATATTATTGCAAAGTGGAACAGGCAGTCACACACATTACTCAGGGAAAATAATCCAAAACGAACCAATCGGCTCAATCAGCACAAAAATATTAGAAAAAATAGTGGAGGACGTAAAAACATCAAAGTATTTCTCCATTATCTTGGATTGCACCCCTGACCTGAGCCGTAAAGAACAGCTCTGGGTGATTGTGAGGATTGTGTCCCTTGAAAACATCCCGGAAGTTAAAGGACATTTCATGGGGCTTCTTGTGGCGGAGGAGTCCACAGAGGAGAGTTTGTCGAAACGTATTTGTTAATGTTGTTCACAGGCATTCTTTAATTTCAAAATAAAGAAATTCTGTTGTAACTGTAAAGCTGGATTTCATTTTTCATTAAACGTGTAAAAAATGCTATTTGTGGTAGAATTGGCTGCAATATAAGGGGCACGGCTGTGTGTGTGTGTGTGTGTGTGTGTGTGTGTGTGTGTGTGTGTGTGTGTGTGTGTGTGTGTGTGTGTAACAAGAATAGACATGTCTTGTCAATAAATTTATACATTTACTTTTTTTTATTTTTCTGCACTTTTATTAACTTTTGCCACCTCTGCTCATTTCTGTGTTAGGGCAATCTAGGTAACCAATTAAAAAACAAACAAAAAAACAAAACAAACTATAATAAATATAGAAATTGTATTTTTGTAACGAGGTCACAGCTGGCAAGGCGTCTACCAACTCAAAATCCCTTCGTCTCACTTGCGATTCTCAAATATATGTGAGTCTTACGAATTGACTGGAGCGGCCTTGTTTTGATATTTAATAGCCCAACTGCCCCTCTGTGAGAGACAAAGGACATGATGAGTCTTAACTGGGGCTGTGACAGGCTTGTCTTCTGGTTACTGCCAGGAGTGATGGGCTGATGAGAAAATGAGTTTCCAGAACGTAGAGAGAGCAGCACACGGTTTACTGATGTCACCAGAGTGGGGCTGGGAACATAGACGTACAGATGCACTCACACAGCAGACACACAGGGATCACCTGCCTGGAGACAGGGTGGATTATAGTGGAATTAGTGGGCGCCGTGTGACTTGGCGGTCGACCGAGGGTCCAGGATCTGATCTCCTGCCTAAACTCGTACAGTGGAGAGCACGAAGAAGGCTGAGGGCACTGATATGGACACGTGCTTTTACCCCCACGTGCATGCATGTACTGTGCACGCACACACACACACCCACACACACACAGTGTGAACGACTGTATGTCTTACGAGGAACTACTTTTTAACCTCACAAAACTCCTCAAAGAGAACTTATGGCAGATGTAGAAGAAGAAACTATTTTTTCTAACTACATGTTTTTGTGCTTTCCCAGCAATTGATTAAGTACATTGTGTTTGTGTTTCTTAAGAAAAAGAAATATTTCTACCCACCGTAAAGCAAGTTTAATTCCTCAAGCTGAAAACTAAGACTTTAAAACATTTCGTCAACTGTTACGTTGAACCAAGCAGGAAATGAAGAGCGGCCCAATAAATATGTGTTTGTAATTACCTGCCAACAGTCAGAAACTAAATAACGCCTGGTTGTAAACATTTCATTGCCTTGGAAATTTAACCAAGTGGTTGTGTTATTTTATATTACATTATCTGAATACGTAACCAAACAGAGATTAAAAGCTTGATTTCGTCTTGTCTGACAGATCCTCTGTATTTTCCTGTTAATTATTATCTGATAGACCAATTTTACTGTTGTTTTTCCCCCGTTTGCTTGTTTTGTGTTCCAGCTCTGTAACCCCATCTACATGGGATGGGAACATTTGAAAAGTTTTAAAGTTGAGTCACTGTGTGACTGTAATAGATTCAGGTGATTGCTGAATATACTGTGTTGTTTTGTGTTCTAGTGTACGTTAAGTTATTAAGGAGGATACTTTGAAGTTACTTTGCTGCCTAGGAAACTATTCACTGCTCAGAAACAAAGATTATGTGACTAAGTGTGAAGGTCCTGACCTCTGAATGAAAGTTATCCAAAGACATTTCAGATTGCAGAGGTGGGAAGTGACATTTTCCCTTTTGAAAAGTTTGTCTGTTGGTCAATTTATTACATGGTGAATAGTAAAGTGTCCCTTTTATTGCAAATTCTTATTATGTTCTACAAAATATATATATATTAACAATATATTAAAATATATTACTCTTTAGTATTCCTCTTCTCCTGTCTTTGTGCATGGTGGATATGCCATCATGATGGAATCCATCCATGTGGCATAAATTAAGTCTTTATTTATCTCTATCAAGGTACCTTTACCTTGTCTTAAGAGTGTATTATACATCTTATCTTGGTTTTGAGAGATACTCTTACATTTAGTTCCCGATTTGAGTTGAAATTGAACCTTAATTTATCCTGTATTTTGTACTTTACACGTATGAATTTTACAGTTTGAAATGCTTGTTCCCCTTCACTGAAGGCTAAAACCATCTTCATTAGGAAAGTAAAATGTCTGTTTAATTCATTTATGAGAGGTAAAAGCAGCTAAGCTGTAATGTATGTACATTTTGTTAATTAAAAAGGATTTATTTCATTAATTTTCTCTAAAATGCAAAAGCCTATGTTAAATTTTTTTTTAAAAATACAGAATATAAATAAGTGAATTCATTGATGCAATATAAACACACAATTGTAATTCATTGTAATACACTTTGTTAAAATTTAATATTTTCACAACTTGAAATAATTATTATGGAAATTACCATGATGATCTACACGTGAACTGTATTGTTTTGGAAAAGACATTTTAATGTTGTACAACACTTTCAATGAATGGCCCTCAGGAGCTGTTCCCGAGGTTCCTGTGTTCCCCCGAGTTCCCTAGGTTCCTGTGTTCCCCTTAGTTCTTTAGCTTCCTGTGTTCCCCCGAGTTCCCTAGCTTCCTGTGTTCCCCCGAGTTCCCTAGGTTCCTGTGTTCCCCTTAGTTCCCTCGGTTTCAGTGTTTTCCTTTGTTCTTTAGCTTCCTGTGTTCCCCTGAGTTCCCTCGGTTCCTGTGTTCCCCTTAGTTCCCTAAGTTCCTGTGTTCCCCTGAGTTCCCTCGGTTCCTGTGTTCCCCCCAGTCCTTAGCTTCCTGTGTTCCCCTGAGTTCCCTAGGTTCCTGTGTTCCCTAAGTTCCTGTGTTACCCCCAGTCCTTAGCTTCCTGTGTTACCCCGAGTTCCCTAGGTTCCAGTGTTCTCCTTAGTTCTTTAGCTTCCTGTGTTCCCCTGAGTTCCCTCAGTTCCTGTGTTCCCCCCAGTCCTTAGATTCCTGTCTTCCCCTAGTTCCAGTCCTGTCGATGCCTGTCCTGTCAGTCCCTGTCCCGAGTCCCTTTGGCACTGGTTACCTTCTGTCCCCAGTCCTTGGGACACATTGGCTTCCGTCCCCAGTCCCGTGGCTGGGTCCCATTGAGCCGGTCCTGCCTCTCTGCTGGGAGGCCCAGGACGACGACAGCTGCCTCTTTGCTTCTCCGGGGGGGAAGGACGCTTTCTGGCCCAAGCAGGGTCCCCAGCAGTCTTGATGGCGGTTGAGATGCCCCAGAGGACTTAGCTTTCTGTGTCCCCCAAAGTCCTTATTTTCCTTTGTACCCCTCAGTCCTTAGTTTCCTGTGTTCCTGCGAGGAGCTGGAACCGGCCGTCCGGCTCTCGAGTCTCCGCCTCCGGCTGGGAGCGGATGGCACGTTTTTCTACAGCCGAACCCTTGTGGGTTTTATTTGCGTGTCGCCATCTGTGCCGGTGCTTGTGGTTTCACTCTCAGATCCAGGTGCTTGTGGTTTCACTCTCAGATCCAGGTGCTTGTGGTTTCACTCTCAGATCCAGGTGCTTGTGGTTTCACTCTCAGATCCAGGTGCTTGTGGTTTCACGCTCAGATCCAGGTGTTTGTGGTTTCACTCTCAGATTCAGGTGTTTGTGGTTTCACGCTCAGATCCAGGTCTGGGTCGAGTAAAAAATAGTTGTGACAGCTGATGGTGGGAGCAACTTGTGACGAAGCACCTTCAGTCCCAAACTCTCCTTTAACGGAGGCACAGTGTCGAAGCAACTGTCCTCAAAATGTGGCACACACAACAGTGAAAAGTCCTGCGGCGTCCATTGTTGTCATGTCCGTTGAACTTGACTCGTCCATTGATCGCGGCAGACGGCGTCTTTCGGGAATTTGAAAAGGCTTACTCCGTCTGATCGAGCGTTCGAGCAAAAGCCTGCCACAAAACGCCCCGGCATATTCGCCAAAAGCTCGTACCAGCAACACGAATTGAACCGAAATAAATCCACCGCAACGATAATAGCAATGTAGTATTGCAGAGTCAAGTCCTTCTCCTGGGACGTCACTTCAGCTTTCTTGTCCAACCGCCGACATTCGTGAGGAAATTATTTTATTCAACAGCGCAAAAATCAATCAAAATAAAAATGTTGACTTTCAAATGCACGTCTAGCAAAGGTAAATAAACCTTTGACGGTTATTTTTAAAGGGAAAAATTAATAAATTAACATGCGATATGGTGTCATAGGCACTTTAAGTTGGTGTGGTTTGTTTAATACCATTTTTTGTCCACTAGAGGGGGCCAGTGTCTTTCAGCTGGGGAGCTTTAAATACACCTTAGAATTCCTTTCCGGGGACGCTACCGGATAGAAGCACGCATTTTTTGACGGTTGTGTGGAGAGGTTTGTTTTATTGGCATTTTAAAGAATTTTAAAACATGTTAATCTGAATTTTGAAGTTTACTGAATTTATTGTTTGAAGATGTTTGAGATTAATAAAGCTGTAAGGGGTTTTTTACTCTGATCGATTGCCTTGAAACGTCTTTTTGTTTTTACTGCCGACAAACAACATACGACGCGCCATGGAAGTCTTCCTGTAGCAAGTACCGTCCGTATCATGATCTGATAACATGACATTACAGATGTCATACTGATTAGGTTTTTTTTAAATTGTAAAATTTATTTCACTGCAATATACAGGTCCCAGCCCCTCTGTTGTATCTGTGTCTGTGATTGGAGGGGAGTTCTTAGTTACTCATGAAGGCATCCATTCTCAATGAAAAAAAAAAATCTTTTTAATTTCTTTGTGGATATCTTCACATATCTGATTGGCCAAAGTCCAGTCATGGAAGCACTCTGATTGGTCACAGGGCATTGAGACCAGTCCCTTCTGTTTCCTTCAGCTCTTTTAAACACATGTCCTCCTTCAGAGCCACGCCCTCTTTCTGCTGGGAGGCGGAGCTTCTTCCAGACCTTCAAACAAACAGTTAGTTATTAGCTTCCCGCAGCGCTTCTAGGTATATGACAATCATTGTGTTTGTAGGATGATTCGGCCCTCTGTGCAATGTGACTGTTTTCCGAGAATGCGGTTAGAAAATGTCTGACAGCAAATCGTGCTTGAGCGAGAGACGCAAGTGACTCGCAGCGGTCTGCTTGTTATTTTGGTTACGGCGAGTGTATGATCATTGTAAGCCTCTGCTGCCACAATCCCACGTTTTCCACTTTGCAACGCTGGCTTCATGTTAGCTATCTTCTTTTAGAACAGGTCGAAGGTAATGCTAATGAAAATGCTAACGATTGCAATGAGGCTAACGGCAACGTTTGTTAGCTGTCAGCTCACCACTTCTCCTCAACGTCTTCAATGGTGTCAGGAAGTGGCAGGTTGAGGGTCTCTGGCAGAAAGCAGGCGAAGCACCCAGCTAGCACCGCCGAGCCCCCGTACACAAGGCTGGGGAAAGCTGGGAATACCTGGGGATTGTAGTCAGTCACTATCGAACCACCGTGTGAACTTAAAGATTCAAATGTTTCCGGGTCAGTGACGTCACCTCGTCCAGGATGAGGATGGCGGGCGCCGCCATGCTGCCGACCCGTGCCATGGTAGAAACGAAGCCCATCCCAGTCTGCCTGGAGGCACAGAAACACGCCACGTCACCATGGAAACAATCAAACACGTCTCAGAAACAACTGTAAGACAAGATTCAGTTAACTTCGGGTCTTCATCCAAACCACCATTATAGTCTCTACACTATATGTTTCCCTCATTGTCATTCATCCATACTGACCTGATATTGGTAAAGCTGTGGTTATTCGCCTGAATTTGAACCTTCTACAGCATAGCATTGCCCTCTGACAACAAATACACATTTCTGGAAATGACACTGTTCACTTCAATTAAAACGTCACGGAATATGAGATCATGTCACGTCAAAATTGAAAACCAGACATTTATACAGGGAGAGTTGTACAACGCTGGAGCAAGTGTCCCTCTCATTATTGTACTTGCTCAGGAAGAAATCCACTCGACCGGTTCTGTTGGCAGCAACAGATTACCAGAAGTCAATCTGATGTCTGATGCTGAGCTGAAGAAAAACAGACAAGGATCTTGTCATAGAGAAGACCTGTGTGGTTGGGGAAACCATTTTGCATGTGGTGAAATGCAGTGGCGGCTGTGCATTTCAGATCGAGGCCTTCACTAGTGCTGGTCTGACTCATCTACCCCTCAATAACTTTTTTTATGGCTACAAAAACCATGCTACCATGCAGAAATGCAGTATAAAAAGCCTTTGCATTACAGATAGATACTCGTGTAGCCAGAATAAATACCTTTACTGATGGAAAAAAATCCATGTTCAGTCTCTCCTTCAGCTGTAGCTGCATAAAATAGCGGCTGCTTTTCCCGAAACCTCTGGGGGTCGAGGACAGTGACAAACGTCAGCTTTTCGTGGTCTTGAAAATAATATAATGACAAATAATATAATCCTGAATCCTGCCACTAAGTTTGTAATGAGCACAGATAAAGTGCACCGGACCTCTGAGCTCAGCACTGTGGTGCGTTCAATGACCTCTTAGAAAAGTCCGTCTTAAAAATTGTTTTGACGAAGAATCTGCAACCAAATGTCTTTATCTTTTCCTTTAGTCATTGTGAGTTGATAAAACCGCTATTAAATAAACACAACTATATTTATGTTCATGCAGCTCGCTACAGATGCAATCAGCTTGCGCTGGAGAGTGAACTCTGTGACTATCCAATCAGAGGGCTTGAATACACTGACGTCACGCGAGGCCTTCTAGAAGGCCCTGAGTCGCCAATATCAAAATCTGATTGGTTGAAGCAGCAGCGTGACCGGTGCTTGTTTAACACTGCAGACGCCTGCAGAATTGAAAGTGAAGGCCTCAGGCAGATTTCTTTACCCGGCAACAGGTGATGGCTAAAATGTGATTGGTTAAAAGTTTTAATATGGAAGTACACGTCTGGAAGCAGCACAGCCGGGGAGAAGCTATGAGAGGAACCGGACAGACCATTTGGAATTATTTAATAAGTATTCATGGACAAAATATAATCAACATCAGTCTGTGATTCTGATATTTTATCTTAGGCTTTCAGAGAAGGCCTTGCAGGCCCTGACAGCCCTCCATGGTGAAATGGTATAACTGCTCAGTCAACCTTTCCGGTACCCTTCTCTGCCCTGTCGTCGTGAGAAAGGACAATAAACATGTGTGGGATCAAAGAAGCGTTACGATTGGCTTACACACCTTACTGACATGATAATTGTGACCGCCTGGTTGTTTAACGGGAGAGATTGCATTGACAATGGTAAGAAGTTTGACACATTCAAGTCATACATCGCAGAGAGTCTGTGTAAAAGTTGAAAGACTATGGAGCACAAGAGAGGTCGTCCAACTCCTCCAATCGCAGGGGCATACGAAGATGAGGAGAGGAGTACCCCCCCATCTTCATATTCATCTGTTTAGTGTTGTGGCAGGATGTTGATCCTGTGTTTGATGGAATCACCTGAGCACGGTTGGGTACAACTCTCCAGTGTACAGGTAGACTGTGGTGAACGAGGCCGACGTGAAACCTTTACCAAGACACGCAAAGGTGGTCCGAAGAGTCTGCATGTCTGCAGGTCAAAAGTCAAAGGTCAGGATACGAGTAGGGATCCCATCACAATCAGGATCCAGATCAGAATCAGTTTGTGGTTTAGGATCAGCATTAGAATCAGGATCAGGATCGAAATCTGGGTTGAATTTGTGCAGGGATCAGGATCGGTATCAGGTACCTGTTGGAACAAACATGTTAGCGAAGATGATGATGGCTGATAGGAAGAGACAGGATGCCTGAGAGACCCGCCTCCCAAGGTAACTGAGCATGCCCAGAGCCAGCACTTTGGCGGGAAAATCTACGGCTCCAAAGATGATCTGCATCAGGTAAATACTCACCTGGAAGGAGCAGAACCACAAACCTTGACACAAGCATAGCAGTACCAGAGCACAAAACTACAGGAGTACAAAACTACAGGAGTACATGTATCAGACTCACCCCGAATTTCTGCAAGTCCATAGCCAGACCGTAGTAAGCAAAACTGGTGGCAAACCTACAAGAAGAACAACAAATAAACTTGTAGGTTTGTAAGAAATAAACACGTGACTAGGTAACCATTTGAACACTAAAACAGGCCAATTTCGAACCAAACAGCAACCAGACAGATGGAGATGCGTCTCATGATGGCCGTCTTCAGCAGATCGACTGCCGTGTACGTCATCCGACTGGACTCGATTTCCTTGCTCATGTGGGAGTTGAGCACCTGTATTCATAGACACTCCCTCAGCACACGAGGTTATCATGCCACTGTCGACTGCAGAAAGACACGTTACCTCCATGTTCAACTTCTCAACCATTTCAGGCTTTCCGTTGATTTGAGCGACTCTGTGAAGACATTTCAGGGCTTCCTCTGAACGCCGATTCAGAACCAGCCAACGAGCAGACTCCGCAAACCACCTGACCAATCACAGAGCACACAAGGAGACACCTGGCCGTTCACAGAGCACATAGAGTGACCATATGACTATCACTGACTGAGACTTTTATTTTGAAAGGCTGACCAGCAGTATGTGAAGAACAGGAAGAGTGGCGCACAGATGGCCACCTGCAGCTTCCTCCAGTCTCTCAGCCAATAGGCGAGACCCGCCAGGATCATCTGACCAAAGGTGAAGAAGAAGGACGTGAGCGTGCCCACTGTCGTCCTCTGTTTGGTCGGAATCCATTCCACCTCTGGAAGACAGACAGGTGAGATGCAGACCGAGAGACAGGCGAGACCCAAACAGGCAGACAGACTGGTAATCACGTACTCAGCGATGCTCCGTTCAGGATCACTCCAGAAACCGCCATTCCACTCAGAAACCTAAAGATGCAGTAGGCGGTGTAGGTCGGAGAGAGGGCGGCGCAACAGCCCAGCACACCCAGCTGGAAGTACGACCAAATCAGGACTGAACGCCTCCCATACCTGGTGAGACAGACAGAAACACGGAGAGTCGGCAGTCGGACGCCTGTGACGGGCGACTGGAGATGAAAACGGACTCGGAGAAGTGACTCACCTGTCCGATAAACCCCCGAAGATTATAGCTCCGGCTAAAACTCCGCCCATATAAATGGTCTGAATCATCTGTTTGAGAGGACGGAGCGAGCACACCAAGCCCCACTGCGAGAGAGTCAGACCGGGGAAGGAGTGGTGAGAGGGGGCATAGAGAGACGGTTCATTGGCTGTAGATTCAGGTCCGACAAAAACATTGAATGTCATTGAGCTGCTTCGGCTCAGTAGGAGTGATATCCTTCCTGAGCAGTAGGTGGTAGTAGTGTATGCCGTCAATTTAGTTTCAAAAACACAAGCGCATAACAACTGCAATCGCGTGCAGTTAGACCACTTTCTGCACTCTGGCTGTCTCGGTCTGTGCGCTGGCTGCGATCTGTCGGCACTTTGAAGTGGGTCACTGTTTCTTATTAATGACAGACTATCAATAGAAATAATGATTAGGGTTTTAATATTACTTTTTAAAAAATGATTTATGTTTCTATAAAAAACCCAGATGAAGGAAAATTAGGCATTGACCAGATGTCAGTTTCGCTGGCACAGTAAAAAAACAAACAAACAAAAAAAATGCCATCATACATTGGTCCCAGTATAAAACCAAATGAAATCTGAGAGATAAAAATGTAAGACGATTCATACTCTATAAGATGAAGAAGAAAGTTCGGTACTCCGGGGTCTTGCTGAACAAAATGACATAATTTTCTTTGCCCAGCTCCTTCTGGCCGAAAAAATATGGTCCGGGACGAAGTCGGTGCCGCACTGCCAAAACTTAGGCTCTGCCGTGTGGTACACATGCGTGTCCCAGCTCGGTAATGACTACGAGTCATATTTTAATCATGTATGAGTCCCACAGCTCGTTAATATGATGGCGGGCGGACTTACGTGATGCACCTGAATGCATCACTCAAAGCTATCAGCTCCTGCAGTCAAAACCAGACCAACATCGTGGCTCAGACAAAATCTCTCTGTTTTATTAGTGAAACAGTTCAGAGAAATGTATTTCTGAAAACATTGGAAGCGAGAAATAAGCTGTGCAGTTGAAAAGTCAAAACGCCACTTCACAGATGTGTGGCTGCCATGAGGGGGCGTGGCCTACGAGTTCAACAGCTTCTTCACGGAGTATTAAGTCTCCTGCATCACAGCCCAACTTTTCTTCTTGTTCTTATAGGTTCTTATGAAAGTCTGCAGGGCCCCCCCTCTCAGCCCCCCTTAATGAGACAGGAGCCCCCCGTAAAGCATATTATTTGTGAAATTTTGGGGGGGGGGTCTCTGAACTATTAGTAAAATGCAGTTTTTTCTTGAGCATTTCCTTTTTGTTTGTTTTCAGTTTTGTCATGATCATGTGTTAAATTCTCTTATCCCCCTCTTATTTTCTGTATACACACTTCCCCTTGGGGATATTTTGCACAGCCTTAATGTCAATTTCTATTTTAATGCGGACGACACTCAACTATATTTTCAGATAAAGCCTGGCAGTACAGACACTTCCTCCATCCTTTCCTGCTTGACAAAGTTAAAGAGCTGGATGACAGAAAATTTGTTACTATTAAATTCCTCAAAACCAAAATCCTTTTTGTGGCCTCTTATGAGCCAAGTTGTAGTTTTAGTGCGAGTGATTTTAACAGCCTCGGCTCCAGTCTGGGTAGCTCATCGAGCAATGTGCCGAAAGACGCCCGCAATCTCGGTGTCATGTTTGACTCCGACTTGTCTTTTGACTGCCGGTGACCAAGGTGGTTCAATCCTGCTTTGTGCCACTGAGACGGCTCGCCAAGATCAGGTCATTCCTCTCCCCAGCAGACCTGGAGAAAGTCATACACGCCTTCATCTCATCGAGGCTGGATTACTGTAATGCTCTTTATTCGGGCAGCAGTAACCGCCGTGTCCAAAGGCTGCAGCTGGTGCAGAATGCTGCTGCCAGTTTTTTAACATTCACCAGGAGGAGTGACCATATTTCAACAATCCTCTATGCACTTCACTGCCTGCCTTTCAGTTTTAGAATAGATTTAAAAATTTTACTACTTGTTTTTAAAACCTTGAATGGTCTGGCTCCCCTTTATATCAGAGATCTGCTAACTCTGTATGAGCCAGAACGCTGTCTGACACCCTCTGGCAGAGGCCTACTAATGGTTCCACAAACTAGACTCGTTACTAAGGGTGACAGAGCCTTTGCTATACGGGCCCCTCGGCTCTGGAACGCCCTGCCAGAGGACCTCAGACAAGCAAACTCATTACTCTGCTTTAAGTCTGGTCTTAAAACTCACTTCTATCGCTTGGCTTTTATAAACTGAAATTCTTTTGGTGTGTTTGCTCTTTTCCTTCTGATCTCTGTATTTTAATCTTGTAATTTTATCGTGGTTTTACTGTAAAAGCACTTTGCGACAATGTTTTAGTTTGTGACAAGTGTTATACAAATAAAATTCGTATTATTATTATTAAATTAGGCTATTTTTATTTATGAGGGTGAATCTTCACTCTTTCACTTTAATAAAGCTGCCGGCCTACGTGCAGTTCTTGTCCTCACCATTGAAGTGTGGGGGCGCTCTTCTTTAACCTCACTTTAAATCACACTGCCGCTCAATTTCAAACAGGGAAACCTCGTAAATTTCGCCTTGCCTAATAAAAGTAAGCTGGAGGACTCTGAGGAGCAGCAACATCAAGCTGATCCAGGTCTGTGGTGGCTTCTGTCTGAAGGTAATGTCCATGAACGGTATTACTATTAAGCACTGTGTTGTATAAGATGGTGCTGAGGACAGGATCTCTGGTAGTCTGGACCTTTTTTTTTTTTCCTAATTCTGATGGTCATGCCTGTTTGGTGTCAATTATTGGATTGTTGATGCGTGTTAATGTATTTCGCAGGTTATTTTGTGCATGTTAAATTGGATTTGATTCCCGGTTGAGTTGCTCTTTTCTTTTTTCATTGACATTCATATGACTTCCAGACAAGACGTCCATGCAAAGTCCAGGAAATTCATTCGGTAACTTTAATTGTGGCTTCCCTGAAGAAGAATGAATGAATTAATGACCGAGGTGAGCGCCCTCGAAAAGCCGCAGTATAGTTCGCACACTGTGCACGCGATTACAGTTTTTATATGCTTGTGCTTTTGGCACTAATTTGACACCATAGTAGTGAGTCAATGTTAATAAAACGGAGTAAAACTAATTGATCTGCAGTGATTCGTGAATACTCAGCAGTGATGGCGGTCACCTCAGAGACGGTGGTCTCGAAGAACTCTGAGCGGTCGAAGGTCCATCCATCCACACATCCCTCAGTCTGCAGATGGCTGACATTAGAGGAGCCGTTAGTGGCTAAGAGCTGCCACTGAGGCGCCACGTACCTGAAGAACAGGTGGGACAGGCTGTGATGTCACAGTGAGCTGGCAGGTTAGGACCACACAGAGATGACACAACCATACCTTCTGCAGCGGTCCAGTCGACTTCCTGTTGAATCCGTGGGGATGAAGACTCTCAGCATTTCCTTTTCATCCACCTGAAACAAGCAACCACAAACCGAATCCACCACTGGAACCAAGTCGTCTGAAGACAGTTTCTAGGTTACCAATTACCTGGTGAAGCTGTGACAGGTTGAGCAGACTGTAATTAGCCGGCAAACTGCAGTGGTGGTCAGGCACTCCTGATACAAAGTTGTTGAGGAGGTTCTGACCGGCCATGAGCAGACCCGGTAAGCTGATGAGAATCACATGGAGCCACTGATATCTGCCGAACCCACCGGCCTTGAAAACCGCAATCAGAGTGGAGACACGGGTCACACAGCTGCAGGGTACACATCTGAAGAGGGGATCAGATCGCCGCCTCACCTCTTCCAGAAGCTCAGTAAATCCCATCTTAACCACAACAACAGAAACCGGAGCAGTCTTCTGGCGTTCGGGAAAACGTTGACAGAACAAACCCTGAGAATAAAACATGGAGACGTCGTCAGCACAGGTTCAACCATGGAACCTTCACAACCTTCACCAAGCGTCCCATAACGTCCACCAGAACGGTTCTACTTCACGTATCTTGACCTGTTTCAGTCGGTTTGAACGTGGTGGTGGTGGTAGGGTTACCTGGAAGTAAGGTTACCTGGCAGTAGGGTTACCTGGCAGTAGAGCCAGTTCTGTGGTCGGGTTAGCCGGTGGGGGTTAGCATTAGCTGTTGTTGCGGTCTGCTGAATGTTCTTACTGGATTATAAAGTCTGAAACTCGAAAGAGGATTTTCTGTATAAATAAGACAAAGTGTACTTACAGAGCGGTGCTGCCGGACCTGCTGATCATCAAGGGGACTGAGGGCACTGAGGGGACTGACGGAGGGAGGAGGAGGAGGAAGAGGAGGAGGAGGAGGACCAGTAGAGAATGAATGACTAAACAATAAGTTACTCTGAGCTCAGACACTCCGAACACGAATGTAATCACCATCATCATTGTCATGTTGTACCAAGGTTAGTGAGAAATAAGAGTGTCTGCTGCTGAAGTTTCTGCATTGAGGGAGAACAATGAAGTGGAGTGACAATGGAGTCGTCTGAAGAACAGACGTGAGCTGGGAGAACCCAGCTTTGATTCTTTTCTTTTTTTAAATCTGAACAGAGCCTGTGGATGTGTGTAAGCATGACTAGGGTTGACAGAGAGGGATATCAGCAGTGCACACTGTGAGCGTCCATGACGAGTGTACAGTCTGATGTCTGTCCTTCATCACCACCACCACCACCATTATCATCATCATCATGACCGAAGTCACAATCACCATACTGATGGTTTGTTTTCATGTTCTTGTGTCTTGCTGAGTTTTTCCCTTCTGGAATTTGTCCGACTGAGTTTGATCAACAAACATTTCAGCATGACACGCACACACACACACACCGTAACAATGAAGACAAATCTGATTTCTTCCTTTCGTTTGCATATGCAGCTTTTGTGTTGACAGCTACCAGCTGTTACCAGATGTTCCTCATTAACCAATCGACTATTATCGCACTTCCACCTGGGTGCAGGTAGAAGCCAAGCCCCCCGGCCCCCTGCTTTGGTGGGTTTATGGCCTCGTGTTGTGAAATGCTCACCCTGAACTAGTTTGATTGCTCATTGATGCCGAGTGCCCGAGAAAAGAAATAGTCTTGAGGTCATCTTGGGTCTATGGACAGTTGGACAGCTGCTCACAGCAGTGTGTGTCTGTGCGTGTGTATTCCCTTGGCTCATGGTGACTCGACATCATGTCTGTTGAGATTTCACCATGTCCATGTTGAACTTTAACACCAAACCTCAACAATCATTCAGCCGCTCTTGAACTTCACGGCCTCCTCACTGCCCCCTGCAGGGCTCCATCGGTACATCAACCTGACACACGTGTGTTCAAGGTACCAGTACTTGGACTGTTAATGTGCACTTGTACTGCCATTAATGTTTGACTTGCTCAGTTTCCTGTTTGTGAATGAACATCAGAACAACGTTTCGGCGTAAGTACCAAGCTGCAGTACAAAGTTTTAAATTGCATAAATCGAGACACTTCATCAGTTTGAGTTCATTTATTCACATTAACTGAACGAGTTGGATCCTGAAGGCATCACGGTGTGTCCATGGTCACCCTTGATTTAGCATTAACAGAACCTTGAGCATAAATATATAACCAATAAAAAGTGGATCAAGTATAAAAATGTGCACACACACACACACACACACACACACACACACACACACACACACACACACACACACACACACACGAGACTGTAAAACCGGAAAAACTTTTGTCCATTGACGCTTGAGTCCTCTTGAGTCCTCTTGAGTCCTCTTGAGTCCTCTTGAGTCCTCTTGAGTCCTCTTGAGTCTTCCGTAAATCGAAATTCACTGCCAACACGCTGAGCTAGGATTGATGGGTGAGGCCTCACAGCGTGCTGAGGAACTCTCGGACCTGTGGACAAAAAGAAAAAGGTCCATGAAGACTTGCAATTAAAGTGAAAATCTCATCTCATCTCTAAAATGAGAGGCACCTTGTCGACGATGGCTTCCCGTTTGATGCGGTCGTTCTTGAAGTCGTCGTCGACGTTCAGAACCAGAACCGGGACCTCGTTCAGGTAATCGAAGTCCAACCTGAGCTCAGAGGAAAGGGCACTCAGAAGTCCACTCGGAGCTACCCCACCCTGAATGCACCACCAGACGGTTCTGAGCGGTTACCTGAGGGTCCGGTGGTGGAGCCACGCCTCGTGTTTGAAGTGAAGCTGCTCCAGGTACTCCAGAGGAATGCCTTGCTCCTCCTCGCGGCCCCGGTGCAGCAGCCTCTGCATACAGCGCTGAAATTTACACAGACACTTGAAGGCAGCACGCAGTCACTGTGTGTAGTTATAGCAGTAGTATAAGCAGTGTTGTAAGTTTTAGTACCTGTGGTGCGGCTCTCAGGTAGATGATGGCGTCCAGGGCGATATCCGTTTCAAACTGGTTTAATAACCAGGTGTGCCAGTCCTGGTAAACACTGAACTCGGTATCAGTCAGATCTCCACTTTCAAACAGATTGGAGGCAAATACATACCTGCACACAAAGTACACACACTCACTGTAGTACTGTTATTGCATTAATACTCAGTTACTGTAGTCGACCACTGTGTGTCATGGGAATAGTTACCAGTGTGAGGTGGGACTAGTTACCAGTGTGCAGTGGGACAGGTTACCAGTGTGAGGTGGAATAGGTTACCAGTGTGAGGTGGGATAGGTTACCAGTGTGAGGTGGGATAGGTTACCAGTGTGAGGTGGGATAGGTTACCAGTGTGAGGTGGGACTAGTTACCTGTCTGAGTAGACCGAGCGCTCGAAGAACTGAACAGGATTTTCTGCCTGCTGAAGTTTGACTGAAGGAAACTGAAGTTGAGCTCGAACTCTGCTGAGACACGCGTAACTCTGAAAGACAGGCAGGTGAGGGAGGAGAGTTGGTCACAGGTCTGGAGGACGGAGCAGTTCTGTCCAGCGAGGTCACCAGTGTTGAAGTGTTAATGCAGGCCTGTGGTGTCGTGTCGAGACGAGATGGAGGAACATTTAGTTACCTGGAAGGTGTAGGACCAGCGGCTCGGCTTGCTGTACAACATCTGCAGCAAGTTTCCTCCACTCTTCTGAGAGGAACTCAAGTCCTGCAGTAAACAGACGAGTAAACACAGAGGCTGTAAACAAACTGGTGGGAAGCAGACGAGTAAACACACTGATGGCAAACAAACAAGTAGATAAGAAGGTGCTAAACAAACAACAGCAAACAGGTGGTTAAAAGACGTGTAAACACACAAGTTGTAAACATACGAGGAAATAGCCAGGGGCCTGTACTACGACACAGTATTTTTCTTGTGGTCACTTCAAAGATTAAATTTGGGTTTTTTCTGCACTACGACGCTCGCTCACTTCCCACCGGGATAAATCACCGTGGTAACTCTGAATGTCGAACCTGCTCTGTACGATGAAGCTGAATTTTCTCTCATCGAGATAACTTTAAGGATTAACTCTGGGTTTCCCGTACTACAACGCTCGCTCACTTCTCACCAGGATAAATCACCCCGGTAACTGACGCTGAATGTCTAACCTGCTCTGGAGCAGGTTGTGTTCTGGATAAGAGGTCAAAGCCCCGCCTCCTGACCAATTAGATCTCTTGAAAAATGACCCACCCAGTCTTCAATGATGGTGATTGGTGCGCAGGTTGAGTGCTGAGCTGGAGCAGAGCGGAGATGAGAAATTAATTCAGAACGATCTTTTTGACATAATAAAATAAATCCTGGTCTCTGAGGCTTTGGAGGAGGTTTTTGTTCTTGACTTGTTCCAGGTCTGTTTATCTGTAATAATGAGGTTAATGATCACACCTGACAGAACTGCAGGAACATGAATTTATGGAGCGCAGAACAACTTTTGTCGTCACGGTGATGAATTAATATTCCAACATAAAACACAAGAGAAACTCAGCCTCAAAACAACTGGATGGAAAATTTAAACTAAAA
Organism: Lipophrys pholis; assembly: GCF_963383615.2. Lineage (NCBI taxonomy): Eukaryota > Metazoa > Chordata > Actinopteri > Blenniiformes > Blenniidae > Lipophrys > Lipophrys pholis. The sequence continues at coordinate 22,834,435 of NC_137634.1, read as the reverse complement.
AAAAAGAGCAGTGAGGAAGTTCAGCCTGAATCATTTCTGCTGTAATAAAGTGAAATTAATTGATCAGAGGAGGTGCTGTCCGTTTATATCTCTGATAAATTTATATTGTATAATCTCACCATGTCAGCATTAACAAGTCAGGAATGTTCTGGCTTTGGCTGCAGCAGCAGTGTTGCTTTTAGCTGCTGGATGTGTTTTAATTCTTAATTTTCTCAGAGAATAACTGCCCCTTCAGTAATCTGTAAACTACGCTGCAGGATTTCTCTGTGTGTGATTGGTCAGATGCTGCAAACTCCGCCCCTTTCACGTGAACGCGCAGACGTAAGTCTGGGTCAAACCAGCGAGTTGTGACGGTGATCAGGATCACGCACATCTGGATAAGTCCACCCAGGAAACAGAGGGAGACCCTGGATAGGTTGATCAGGGTTTGTAGTGCAGGCCACTGTGCTCAACAGACGAGTAAACACACAGGCGGTAAACATAAAGTGGTAAAAAGACAAGTAAACAAACAGAAGGTAAACAAACCAGTAAACGCACAGATGTCGTAAACAAATGAGTAAACAGACAATTCAACAAACAAGAGGTAAACAAACAAGTAAGGACACAGAAGTGGCAAACAGACGACTTGAACGTGGAGTTGGTAAACAAACATGTTAACATACATGTGGTAAACAAACAGATGGTTAACAAACAGTTGGTAAACACACTCATAGCAGGCGTGATGCCTTCAGGTGTACCTGGTACATGTCATCACCCTCGTTCTGGACGTTGCACCATTTTCCAATAGGTTCAGGAATCACCTCCCAGTCCTCTGACGCCCCCTGCAGGAGGCGCACGAAGGTGGACTTTCCTGCAGCTGCAAGGCAACAAGCAAACAAAAACATGCAGTATTCATTACTAATTGCTAATGCACAGAACACTGCTTCTAATTGTGAACGAAAAATTTCTTCTTTTTTACAGTAAAACACTATCCTTGAGAAAATTCACAACTTTGTACACAAAGTACTTATTCAATACATGAAATTCTACTCATACAAAACAGTGACAAACACAGTAATACTTTAACAACATGCAGAACGTTAACCTGGTGTAGCGTTACCGTCACTAAATGAGTACAAAAGTAATAAAAAAAAATACATAAAGTGTATTTCACAGTTGAATACGGAGCGGTCAGTCATAAATTCAGTGGTAAACTGACCAATGTTTCCCTCGATGGAGATCTTCTTCAGGCGGCGGGTAAAGCTGCCGTTCCGCGGCGGGGAGGCCGGAACGTTGCACTGTCTCTTCGGCGGGGTGGCCATGTTCTGTTGGGTTCGGTTCTCTCAGGGTTTCTGTGAACGGTCTGCCGCGCGGACAATGACTGAATGACAGGCGCGCAGATTTGATTTCTCAAATCGAACCTCGCGCGCTTAACAGACTTCCGTTTCCGGGGTGGGTCGAGGAATCTAGCGCATGCGCGTAGTGAATCAACAGTGTAGCGTGAAGATGGCTGCGCCCGTGGATCTGGAGCTGAAGAAGGTAGAAACACTCAAATGGTTCCCTTTTAACGCGTGGCTTTCATACACGCGTGTTTCTGCGTCACGTCGCTACAGAACGAGCTGAGCTGACGGAGCCGAAGACGATCGCTGAGGCTTGTTGTGAGCCGGTTTAAGCTCGTTCAGGATGTGAGACAGACACGAGGGAGCTGCTATTGATGTTTAATATGATCCAAAAGGGAGCGAAGTACCACACACACGCCCTCACAAACCTGACGGGAAACATCTCAAATCCTCGAACCGAAGAGAAACTATGGTTTATTAATGAGTGAGACCTCCTGTCTGGGAGGGCGTTGTTGTAGTTGCAGGTGTTTTCATTTAGGAATCAGGCTGAAATATTTGCTGGTGTTTGTGTCCGTATTTCTCTTTAATTCTGAGTGAATCCTTCTGCCTGTTCAGGTATTGTCTGCTGGTTTTTCTTTAAAGTAGTGAGACCTCTTCTCACCGTCTGTTCCTCACGTTTGTTCTTTAAAACAATTTTTTTTACCCTTTTTTTTTTTTAAATAACGGTTTGATTCGTCTGTGCAGGCTTGTTTTTAATCATAGTGGGCATGTTCAGATTGGCATTAAAGTGTGTTTTGGGTGATACGCTCACAAGTGGCAAGCCCTAAAGACAATGGTGAACAAGCACCTAACCACTTCCCGGCGTGGTCAGGGAGCATCTGACCAGAGAGGCTTTGTAGTGTGAACAGTCATGTGTCCTGGGACGGTGGCGTCGCAGAAAAATACCTTGCACGTAAACATCTTGATCGTTGGTCTGAGCTTTAGTGGACAGTGGACACTGTCCCGTGGAAGCTGTAGGACTCATAATGGCACTTCGAGCCATTTCACCATTTAGTGGAAGTGACGTACAGGTAGTACCGCAATCCAATCTCAAGTGGTTAGTCCCAAACGCATGATTTGGACCTCCTGCCTGTGCAGGTGTATTTTTTAATCAGAGTGAGACCTCCTGTCTGTGCAGGCCTTCTCTGAGCTGCAGGTGAAGATGGTGGACACGCAGCAGAAGGTGAAGTTGGCCAACCTGCAGATCGATCAGCTGACCCGCGTTCAGAAGTACGCCAAGCTGACTCACGCCGAGATCACCACGGTGCCAGACAACACGCGGCTCTACGAGGGCGTCGGACGCATGTGAGTTCCCCCAACCGTTTGAAGGTGACGTCGCCGTGACATCATCAAGGGTGTGACAAGACGCCGTTTGTTTCAGGTTCATCCTTCAGTCCCGAGAGGAGATCAACAACCAGCTGACCGACAAACAGAAGACGGCGAATGAGAAGATCAAAGAGCTGGAGGTACACACACACACACGTACACACACGTACACACACACACAGCGTCCTAATACTCGTTCTATGTCTTTGCAGCAGAAGAAAGTTTACCTTGAACGTAGTGTGAAAGAAGCGGAGGACAACATCAGAGAGATGCTGCTGTCCAGGAGGGCTCAATAACGTTTGTTCATTTGTGTGTTTAAATATTAAAATACTGAAGCGTCACACCGAGTCCTGATTTTATTTCACATAGTCTGAGGAGTGAGAATCACACCGACGGAATACATGACCGCACTCGGAGAACCGACCGCATGTTCTCCGGTTACCACGGTGAGGGAAATGTCCACATCTACTTATTTACAAATCCACACAAGCGTCGTCGCCGTGGCATCATCTGTTGTTGTTGTTGGGGTTCTGGACGAAGTTGATGGAGTAGGAGCCGCTGGCCGAGTCCTGGTTCACCTGGAAGTTGTTGGTGGAAAGTCCGAACGGCCTCAGGACCATGTTCCCAAGATCCTTCAGTTTACCTGCAGGTCAAAAGGTCATCAAGTCACCCACCGACCGCCGGACGCTGAGTCATGCTGCGTTCAAGTGCAATACGTACTCATCATTTCCTCCTTTAGCTTCTCGTTCCGCTCCTGGATCTGCTGAGGCAGCCGCTGCGACAAAGACGAGGCCCCGTTAGCGCGTCAACGTTTCAGAGAAAACAGAAAACTTTTGTGTTTTGGAGGAAATGTTTACAACTTTGCTCAGAGCCACTAAAAACCACGTCTTGCGCACCGCATTCAAATGTCTGTGTTCTCTAATTGTTAATGTTTATAGCTGCATGCGTGTGTGGTTTCATTACAGAACAACAGCGGCAACTAGTGGCCCAACATGAAAAGTCGTTCACACGGGATTGGCAGAAACGCTGAAATCACATGTCGTTTTCAAAAAGAGTTGACCTGCAAATGCTAAACTTTTCCGAAACGAAAATACCAAAACAGTTTCAAGACTTCTACGGTTGCCAGAACAGCCGGCGCATGGTTTGTCCCGTGGTCAGTGAACTCACCATGCAGGCCTGTCTGGCTCCGGCGTGGCTCGGGTCTCGCTCCAGAACCTTCTTGTAGTCCTCCAAGGCCTCGTCCAGCTTGTCCGTCTGCTCGTAAAGCTCCGCCCTCCTCAGCAGCGCCCGCAGGTATTCTGGATTGAGGTCTATTGCTACGGAAACGAAGAGGACCGTCAGTAAGCGGGTCGGTTCAACCAGAAGCAGATGTGACGCGACGACTCACCCCTGCTGCAGTCCGAGATCGCAGTGTCCTTCAGATCCTGGAAGAGAGACAGTTAGCATCAGTGTTAGCATCCAGCTAACCTACCGGCGCCATGGCGACCGCTGACGAGGTCCTTATATAGTACTCACAAACAAATTGGGGTGAAATTGATGGAAAACATGAAAAGTTGATGCTCCAGTCATAATAAATATTGAGAGTAAATCATTTAAGCCGCAGCAGGTCACTGCAGCTGCAGTCCCCCAGTGTCCAGCAGACGGTCACTAATGATTCCGCCACCAAAGTACTGAAACCTCGTACAGCTGGACATTCAGAAGTTTAGAGACGGTCTCACTAAGTTCGCCTGTAAAGGTTAAAGTGCATTTTAAGTTTGTCCTGAAATTTCACCCGAACTTTCAGTGAGTAGAGTTCGTCCACACTGTGTCGACGTTACCAGGTGTCCTCTGGCAGCGGCCCGGTTGGAGAACAGGATGGCTCGTTCTTTGCAAAAACAAACTGGACACAACGCGAGCGCCTCCGTGTAGCTCCGCTCAGCCTCCGCCCACTCTGCAGAGACACAACTGCATTACTACCACACGGCTCCAGGGACCGGTCAGCGTCCTGGTTCACCACCGTCGGGACTCACCTCCTGCTTTGAACAGACTGTTTCCGGCCTCCTTCAGCGTGAGGCTTTCTTGCCGTCGACTCTGAAACACAAACCTGCAGGTTTACGCGAGACTGAGAGGACTGAGATTTCCTGCAGCGTGTCTGTCACCTGAACGCCTCTCACTCATACAACAAGTAAACAGGAGTCACCTCTTTCTCCTCCTCCGTCAGATCTTTCTCCACCTCTCTCAGGTAGTCGTCATCAAACTCGACTCCTGGGCTGACCTCCGCTTTCAACTCCAAGTCCGAGTCCTGCTCCTCCTCCTGTAGCCGGTGGACCTCCTCCTCCTCATCCTCCTCGCCTGCTTCATCACTGCATTCTTTCCTCCTGCCAGACTCAGTTCTGTCGTGTTGAGTGTCTCCAGCTTCAGGACGCACCAGGTCCTCCTCCTGCTCCTGCTGGAACCTATGGCTCTGCGCCTCCTCCTCCTGCTCCTCCTCCTCTTGTCCTGCCGTGTCACTGCAATCCGGCCCCCCGTCAGACCCGGTTCTGTCGTGTTGCTTCTCTCCGGCTTCAGGAGCCACCAGGTCCTCCCGGCAGTCGTAGAAGTCCTCCACCTCCTGCTCCTCCACCTCCTCCTGAGGGGGTTTTCCAGCTGCGGTGCAGCAGGTCTGTCCGCCTCCTCCGCCGCTCATCCTGAAATGACACACAGAGTTACAGAAGCAGACGCAGCTCTCGCTGCTCATGCAATCAGCCGACGTTCCCCTGGAGGAAGAGTCGAACCAGTGAGACGTTTCAGAGACGAAGCTTTTCTGTTTCAAAACCCTGAAGTGTGTAATCCTGCTGGGTATCGACCCGATACCAAGTACACACAGGGCCAGCATCGCCAATACTGAGCCAATAACAATGGTTTTAAATATTCAAGGAGTCATTCTGATTTTTCTTTTGGTTTAATAATTAGTTGAACCGAGATCAGAATTTGGGTAAAGTTTATAGGTTAACAGAAAGTACATCATCGTAATAATAAAAAACTTGTCCAAACAACAGTAACAAAACCTTCGTCCCCCTTACCTTGTAATGATTGTTTTCTTCAACAAAGTTTACAAAACTATCACTCCAGAACAAAAGTATTTCAGATGGAGCTCAGGATGGAGCCGTGTGCATGCATACAGGAGAGAAACTGAAACTAAGCATTGAGCTCATTGCACGGTCATCATGCGGTAGTTTCCCCAAACAGAAGTCCTGGATACTCTCAGGAACCGCAACCACCTTCAAACCAGGGTACGACTCCCACCACAGCTCTGCTGGAGCTGACCGGAGGAGAGGCACCATCAGGACTGAGGCAGCATGAGAATAAACTCGAAATCATCTCACGAAGGAAAACACAAACAAGCTGTGGCAGGAGATAAAGCAACTGAGAAACTACCCGGACTGATAAAGCCCTGCCACACACACACACACACACACACGATCATTTAGCACGACAGGCCACATTTTCAATGTTATAAAGCATTCTGCATCGTAACCACATGTCTTTTCTTAAAAAAAACCAAACCAGGTGAAGGTGTGTTGTTAATTTACTGTGTTGTGGTGACTTTAAAAGGGACATCTGAATAGTCCCTCCTTTCTCTTGTTAACAGATTCACTTATACATCCTGTAAAAATGGGTTTCTTGGAATGCAGTCAGTAAAAAACAAAAATAAAATCAAAACAGAAAAGAAAGAGACACACACACACACAAAAAGAAGAAAAAGAAGCAAACCAAGGGCTTTCTTTCTAGATTGTAATTATTATTCAAATTGAATAGTATTGCACGTTAACTCTTCTTTTTTTTAGGGCTTCATTGAAGAAGAGAAACTCCTTATGAAATACATAAAACCTGGGATATACCATCATGCTTTTGCATTTGTGTACGTAAAACTTTCAGAGGATGAGAATGTTGTTAATGAAGAAATCACAATCTTTGTTTTCTGAAACAAAACCATCAATAATATGTTTTGGAATAAAGGATTTAAGTAGAATATTGGTATGAAGCCAATCATGTATATCAGCCCAAAATGCTTCTGAGTACATAAATAAAGAACAGATGAACTGTAGTTTCTATACCTCCACAGAACACACACTCATTCGTGTCAAATCCAAATCCAAGGATACATCTCATTCAACATTTTTAAATGCAATTCTTTAGTTTTGGGAGTGACGGGGTATTCTAAATACTTTGAGCGCAGAGAATGTATGACGTCCTCAGAGAAAACCTGAGCAACGGAGTTACGGAATGACAACACGGGATATGAAATCTGATTAAACATTCTCATTATTTCGTTAGGAATTTGGTTTGATATGAAGTCACAGCTGCTCACGAGAAGATGAGGAAGACAAAGAGTGAGACTCGTGGAATTTGAACATGTGCCTCTTATTAGACCTAATAAAGTGGCAGGAGTCGCTTTTGTTATAGAAATTAACTTGTGACTAATATTCAAATTATGTTTCAAACAAAAGTTTTCATTGGACATCACATATTCTTCATCGTCAATAAAGTGAATCACAGACCAAATGTTTTTTTATCCATCAATTCCTTATTGTACAATGATTTGTTATTAATCACAATATATCTGTTGTTCAATATCAGTGTATTGTGTGGGGTAAAATTATGATTGTATAGCATTTTCCAGTATAAAAGAACTTGTTGGTGAAAAGGAGATAGTTTATGAGGTAGTCTTTGAATAGTGAAATCACATTTAAGTAAAAAGTCGATACCTGGACTATTCGGATGTTCCCGAACTGTGTTAAAACCTCCTTCCTCAGTGGAAGTGAATGCAGCAGAGGAGAGGACGGTCCTCATCCAATATGGCGGACAGGCTGGTACGTGTGGTCCAGCAGTCAGTGCGAAGTGTCTGAATCTGAGAAGCACGGAGGAGCCCCGCGGACTCAGTTCAGCAGACTTCAAGAAAACATGCTCCCACGCCAGGAGGGGCGACTTTATCGCGAGGACGGAAACACGAGTTGTTAAATCTCAAGTCAGAACTTCTGAAGGCTGCTACATGCTAACAGCTAACCTATCAGCTCGGGATCGTAAACATGACGTCACTGCCACCCAGCCGGTCCCGTCATACCCGGTTAGCATGAAGTAGATACAAAAAGAACACAAACTAATGCGCCAACAAATAAAGAAAGCTGGTTCTTCTTACCTGGAAATACCGGCGAGCGAGCAGACTACTCCTTCTGACGTCACAGCATCTTCTTCTTCTGCTTTTTCAGCATGATGCGACTCCATAGCGCCCCGTGTGTGTGAGAGTGTGTATGTTTTTGTGCGTGCGCGCGCGCGCGTATTGTGTTTTACCTATCATATATCACATATCATAACATTCCATTATTGTTTAGCCCACTCACAATATTACAATAAGCCAAAACTATGTGTCCTGTATCAAACCTACATGACGTTTGCAGGAAAAGGATGAAACGCAGTCCAACACACATTTATCGTTTCTTTGCACGTATGTTTCGTATCACAACAGAGTCAAGGATTGTCTAAAGTGAAGGTAAACAATTTCCTTTTCTAGAAAACATCAACCTGCACTAATAAGAAAGAAATTGTAGGTGAACTTATATGGATATGTTAGAGAACGATTCCTTGGAGGTTATTCCAATTCACCTGAAGGTTTGTGTGGTGATAGAAACGACATTGATGAACAAAGGTTACTTAAATCATTGCAGAATATCTCAGGGCGTTTGACGTTTCGCCTCGAAACAGGAAGTGCAGTGTAAAATGCTTGCACGTGGTCAGATCAGCCTCAAAGTTGACAGATAAGCGCCCGCCCCTCATCACAGCTCCATCACAATGATGTGACCGTCAGCTATAGCGCCACCTGCTGTAAACAGGAAGTACGGCCTACATAACCTGTCCATTGTCCAACTGACCCCAAATGTCCACAAGCCTCATTAGATGACACGCATACGCCGACCGACAGTCTCAGGCGGCGTAGCGAGGACCCATTCAAGGCTTTGGCGAAGACTTCAACTTGTCCATGAAGCTCAATCAGCTGAACCGTTCACTATTTCACTAATGGTTAAGGCAGTAACCTCTTGGTAGACGGATAAAAGACAAAATGACAAACAACTTAGTGTTGGGTATACAGAGGTTATCACATTCTTTGTTAATATATAGTATATATGTATAAAAACATTTTCCCTGTGAATTAATTGAACAACTTGGAAATTGTGATAACATGATATTGCATAGAAATTAGGGACGTCCCGATCACACTTTTTTGCCCCTGATACCGATCCGATTTTTCAGAAATGAGTATCGGCCGATACCGATACTTTCCCGATCCGACACTCACATTGCTATTGCAAATAAAGCAAATCAAAGCAAAAAATAATCTATTACCAGGGAATATACAACAATTGTTCAAAAAATCATGAAGAGTCTTACAATCTAAGGAGGAAATGTAACTTTAAACAACCAAGATTTCGCACGACCAAAAAACGGTTTTGTCTATCAGTGTGCGGGGTGAGACTACTGAACGGGTTTAGTATGGAATTGAAGCAATGTCCAAATATGAGAATGTTTAAAATGCTATATAAAAATATGATTTTCAAAAGGTACGAGGAAGAAGAAGGTGTGGCCAATCACGAGGCTATTTTTAGGGGCAAATGTCCAGTAATTTCTTTTGGTTATTTATATTGTTCGTTTCTTTCCTTGCACTGTGGGCTTGTGTGGGTACAGGTGTTTATGTCTCTCTGTAGATATGTAGGAACTGGATGTGTATGTATATATATTCTATGTGCTGCACAGGACGTGTGTGTGTGTGTGTGTGTGTGTGTGTGTGTGTGTGTGTGTGTGTGTGTGTGTGTGTGTGTGTGTGTGTAAGAGATGGAAGGAAGTAATTATATTATTTACTTGTGACAAGGGGTGAGAGTAAATAAGTTTTTACTTCTCCTTTTCGAATACTCATCTGACGATGTTTTACTTGATTTATTTTATATTATTATTACTGTTATTTATTTATTTATTTGAGAGGAAAACTTTGTTGTTAATTTTCTTTTCTTTTTTTTTCTTATTGTTTTCGTACCTTATTCGAAATAAACATTTCAATCAAAGATACTCAATAGTCTATTTTTGGAGCAACTAAGATGTCTGAAGCTAAAAGCACTATTGGCAGAAGCTTTGTTTACCTAGAAATTATTGTAAAACTCACTTATTGAATCAAAATTCTTCTCAGAATGACTTAAGAACTTATTTAAACTTTATTCAGTCATAACAACAACAAAAAACAATTACACTCTGCAGTCTTGTATCTCTTATTTATGTTAACCTAAACAAGTTCACCTGGATCTTGTGGCAAATAAAAAAAAATAAAAAATGAAACCCAGTGAATCAGTTTGACTAACATATAAACTATAAAAAACCACAACATAAACAGTATTCAGTAAAACCAATCAGAAGAACCCAATTCCCAATGGCCTTTGGGGGCGCTGTGACTCACCAAACACAACAAAAACGTAGAAGAAGACAGACCACATAGAAATTTAGAAGTAGACTTCTGCACAGAAACACATAAACCACGATATATAACTCTAGTTTTATAGGTCTATGGCCCCGCTCCGCCTGCTTCTAGCTTCTGCAGCTCGACCGGAGCTTCTAGTCCCTGATTGTTGTGGTTATTAGGTGATGTTGTGGACCGCGGTGGGGGGAGGAGGGGGGCAATTACGTCATCTCTTTTTCCACGGATGATCGTCTTTGCTGAGCGTACTCCGCCTCATGTTTACTTTTTAGATGTCTTATCAAATTAGTTGTGTTAAACGAAGCTCTGGCGCTCCACCTCTCGGGACCGTGGAGAAGCAAATAGTACAACTGGCGGCTGGACTGGTTTCATTGTCAACCTTAAAATACCTCCAGACTGCTGACATTTTATCCACTCAATGGCTTTAGGCTGTTAACGGCAGTTTACGGCAGGTCGCAAACGGGGCTCGCTTTACGGCAGCTGATGTGAAAAAGTTTTTTTTTTTTTTTTTTTTTAGATCGGCAGGGTGATCGGATGCATTTGCCGATTCCGATCACTGACAAATCACCAATATCGGCCCCGATCCGATATCTACCGATTGGATCGGGGCTTTTCATCCCTAATAGAAATATTTATGAAGTCTACTCCACAAATGATCTAAATAATGTTTTTAAACAATTTTTTATGCATATCTTTGATCTGCTAGTAAAGTTATGTTAACGAGAGTTTGTAAAAAGTTTTGCTTGAAAATAGTAAAAAAAAAATAAATAATCTGAAACTTAAATTGACGGAAGGTTCGGAGCCTGCATCCTGTGTACCCATGAATCTTAGTCACGTTTTGCTTTACGTTTACACACGGCGGTAGACAAACACCTGAGCGAGATGAAAACAGTGAAGAGCGCGAGGACGAGCGCTCCAATCAGGAACAGAGCGACGTCCACAGAGTAGTAGGAGTACCAGGGCATCCTGTACCACTGAGCTTTCAGGTGAGCGGCACCTTTGTGCCTCATGACAAACTCTATCCAGAAGAGGGCGCTATCCATCGGCGCCATTGGCTGATCCCTGTGCAGCCTGGAGAGCCTCTGCATGCTGGTCCTGTAGGAGGGGACAGTCAGGACTTCCCGAACGGCCTTCAAGAAGTTGTCATCTTTGTCCATTGTAGCGACTGAAAGGATCTTAGCAGCCCCTCTGTCTTCCAGACGCAGCAGGTTGTCATACTGGTCAAAGAACAGAGGGATACCCACAACCGGGACCCCGTGATAAATCGCTTCTTGGACACCATTTGTCCCTCCGTGAGCCACAAACAGTTTGATCTTAGGATGTCCCAAAAGGTCATTCTGTGGCATCCAGTCCACCAGTAAAGTGTTGTTACCTAGAGTGTCTGGTTTCTCACCTTTATACCTCCAGATGACTTGCTGAGGCAGTTTGGCAAAAGTTGCGGCGATATAATTTGCCAGATCAGCGGGAAGTTCAGTTACAAAAGTCCCCAGAGACATGATGATGAATCCGTGATCCGCAGCACTCCGCACAAAGTCCTCCAGGTGTTGGGGCAGAGGTTTGGCGGGTTTACACTGGAACCCCCCCATGTACACAACATTCGGCATGGTGGGACGTGGATACTCAAAGACAAAGTCCATTCTCATCAGCCAAATGTCTGCATCAATCATTAACTGCAGGTAGTCACAGTCAGGCCCAAGATATTTCTCACATATCCTCTGATATATGCCCCCGTTCACCCAGTTATTTTGTATTCCACTCATTATGTAGAAAAGCATGTTTTGAACCCTCTGGAGAAAAGTCATCTTGTCAGTGTTGCCCGTTCCTGTTATCGGGATATAGGACACAGGTGAAGGGGCAATAGCAAGATGAGCCTCGATAGCTACTAACCAGCGCACGTTATAAACTAAGGGAAGGTTGAAATATTTGGCCACGATGGCTGCACCACCCCAGCAGGGATCACCGAGGACAAGATCAAATTTGCTGTCTTTGATTTGTGTTATTAACTCTGTGTCACCGAGCAATGTCGACGGTAACTCAACCGTCAATTCATGAATTTCGACAAATGTGCCGATCATGCCAATAGCCATGCGGAGGAAATCTATCAAAGAAATGTCCCCACGTTGAAATTTAAGGTTCTCCAACCCAATTTTTGTGATGAACGTCTGATCCACGCTTCTCTTCACTGGGACTGTGATGGTTCTGTAGTAGGACGATTTCTCCCGGATGTACCAGCTGGCGTTGGAGCGTACGATGGTCAGGCTGTGTCCTCTGGAGTGCAAGGCCTGAAGCAGGATGTCCATGTTAATCCAGTGACTGCCGTCAGCGGGAAGGACCAGGATGTTTCCACCGTCACACACTCTGGGAGCCAGAATGAGCAGCAGCAGAGCACTGCAGCACCACATCAGCCTCATCTGAAATGAAAACGCGTTGCAGTCAGTAGACTGAAGTAGGGCTGGGCCATTTGCCCCCCCCCCCCCCCCCCCCCCAAAAAAAAAGAATCTATGTATATTTTTGAATATTTGTGTTTCGATTTTTTTCCTCAATGCACTTAAAAATTACTGCCGACGTCAGATATATTAAATAACAAAATAAAACGTAAATGAGGCTCAGTCCAATTTCAACAAATTCAGGCTTTAACCAAGTTTAGGCAAAAGTGCAACAGCAACTACAAAAACCCACCAGGGAAGGTAGAACGGAACGCGAAGAACTGCGGTGGGAAAAAAAACTGGAATTTGCAAAACTAAAAATAGTTTTTAGCTGCAAAATGTGTTCGTTTTGAGTCGACACTCATTCTAATGGAACGAAGGCAAACGATTCCACAGACGGGCTGAAGCCACAGGAAAGGCCCGGTCACCTCTATCCTTCAGTCTGGATCGTGGAACATCAAGGACCATCTGATTTGCTGACCTCAGCGATAAAACAGGAGTAAAAAACATGTAATAGCTCGGATAAATTAGAAGGTGCCAACCCGATTAAATACCTTGAAAACCAATAATCAAATCTTAACAACAACTCAGAGAGACAGGAAGTCAGTGGAGTGAGGCGAACGCTCACTTCTCGGTCCCTGTTAAAAGTCAGGCAGCAGCATGTGCGACTCTCAAAGCCGCCGTGGGCGAGAGAGAACTTTACTTTGACCAACAGCCTCGACTGAAAGAAACCAGTTTCTAAAAACAAATTGATTTGTCAGTCAAGTTTTAAATCCACTATCAAGAATTCACCCCCAGAGTTTTAGAAAAGGGTGGTAGTGCATCTGCCTATAAGCAATGACCTCCGTTTTTGATTCATTGAGGCAGAGAAAATTAATTTCCAGCCAAGATTTTAGATCCTCTAAGCAGTTGAGCAGAAGCTGTGACGAACCTGCAGATTCAGGTCCAACTGGGAGGCAGAGCTGCACATCGTCACTGAAACAGTGAAGGGAGATATTAGGTTTATTTTGTTAAATGGACCCCAGGGGTAGGATGTCTAAAGAAAAAGGTAAAGGGCCTAAAATAGATCCCTGTGGGACCCCGCAGGAAAGTGGAGCAGCGATGGAGGAGAAATCATGGAGCTGAACAGAAACGCTTCTATCTTTCAGGTATGACTTTACACGTTTAAGAGATGAGCCTTTAATGCCCACACAGAGGTTCAAGACCAGATAGTAGAATGTTGTGATTAACTGTAAGAAAGACAACGGTCACATCTAAAAGTACTAAAACAACTGAGTGTCCTGCATCAGCAGTTAAAATAAGGTTGTTAAAAACTCTTAAAAGGGCAGTTTCCGCTCTGTGACGGGGCTTAAATCCAGACTGAAACTTTTCATAAATACTAAAATCATCCAAAAAAAAAGAAGTTTGCAATTGATTAAAAACTGGCATGTTCAACATTGTTGTCTATGAATAAAAACAAACAAAAAAATTATAATAATTAAACAAAATCAATTAAATAAATTAAACGAATTAGTGATAAATAAATAAATAAATAAATAAATAAATAAATAAATAAATAAATAATAGTCCTGAAACACCCTGTTTGCAGATACTTTGTTTTGGTTTAGTTCTTCCACTTTTACTTTGTCCTTCGGTTTACCATCACGTCCAGTTTAGCTTTTCTTATTTCAAGCTGCTGTTCTGACATTAAAATAACCTCATTAAAATTTAAAAAAAAGAAAAAGCCAGTTATCTTTCTCACGTGTGTCCAGTCGGTTCAACCCGAATAGAAGAACAAGCATCCGTCAACACTTGGACTCACCATCGCCTGACTTCTGTGTCCTCATCAAAAAGTGACTTGGAGTTGGTGATATGTAAATTCTAGGACCTCTTGCGTTACTGTTCACTATGGAACGGCCGCGTCCCTCCGTGCTCTTTGACCCTGCAGGGAGGAGATCATATGACTGCGATCACAGTTTCATTCGAGTGATGACTGACTGATCGCATTAGAAGCGTGTCTGCGCACGAGATCGAAACTTTTTCAGGTTGATTTGAAATCTAGGAGAGCCTCGGCAGCACCACGAGCACGCGCCGGAGAACTGGAACCATCCAACCCCTGTGATATCTGATGAAGAAAGAGTGGAACTCGAACATTTCCTCGTCCTTGTTGTTTGCGGGACACAGCTGATCTTCAGGTTGCGGCGTTGCCAGGTTGGGAGGGTGCGTTGCCAGATCCAGCAAGAGAAACAAGCAACAGAAAGTAATAAAAGTTGTTCTTTTTGCGGATTTTTTTGTGTTGTGGTTAGTACAGACACTACTGAGTACAATCAGTGATGAAATGTGCAAAAATAATAATAAAAAAATCATGTTATTTGGTACGGAAGCCCTAATAGGCCATGGGTAACTTTTTTTTTTCCTCTCCCCGTTTTTCCGTGATAACGAGATAATTTCAGTGGTTTTCTCGAGATCGTGAGTTAATTTTCTCGAGAAAACGGGTTTTAGGGCCACTGAAGAAAAAAAAAATTCGGAGGTTAAAAAAAGAACAAACCTTTGTGGCCTCATAAAAAGTCGAAAATCAAAGTCGAGATTTTTTTTTTTTTTCACGGAGAGACGTCTATCCATCCCTCATCATTTGTCTGTAGATGTGAATTCACATTAAATCACTTAATTGTGACTATATCGGGTTGCTTACTGCTTATGGACATGTGATTTTAAACAGGATTTCCTTGATTAATAAGAACACATTTAAATAAGCAGCCTGGGAAGGAACCAGGCAGCAGGCTGCTCTGTCTCTTCTACTCCTGATACTGATGATAACTGCACCGTGTTTATGAGCTGGCGTGTGGATGGACGGACTTTTTTTTTTCCACCGTGAAAAAGAAAGAATCTCGACTTTGATTTTCGACTTTTTCTGAAGAGCATGAAGGTTTTTTTGTTTTTTTTAGCCTCCGAATTTTTATTTTTTTTCTTCAGTGGCCATAAAACTCTTCCGTAGTTTTCCCGAGATAACGAGAAAAGAATTACAACTTTTTTTTTGTCTCTTCAGCCAGACCAAGACGTGACAAGCTGCCACTGCTGACAGACCGGGTGAGTTCAGCCTTACCCATGGCTGGTCAGGCTCAGGGTGAGGAAATTGAGAACGTTCATAAAAGTAAGTTTCTTGGTGTTATAACTTGATGATAAAATAAAAAGGAAATCTCACATAAAACACTTTCAAAACAAAATACCGAGAAGCATTTCAGTAATCAATAAAGTAAAAATACATCCTGGACCACAAATCACTTCACATATTACAGTATATTGATGACTGGTGTTACCATCTCTAAATGACCGTGCAGAGGTTTGGGGCAACACTTAGAAATGTTTGCTACAGCTACTATCAATTTTACAAAAAGGAGCCATCAGGATAATTCATGAAACCGAGTTTAGAGATCATACAAATTCACTTTTCTTAAAATCAAAAATACCAAAATTCCACCAACTTTCTAAACTTTTTTAAAACCTTAACAGAGATGGTGTTACAACTGGAGAGAGGATGTAAAGTTAAAACGCAGCAGATTTCGGATAACACTGAAGTCCTTTTGTCTTTCTATATGTGGAGTGAGATTGTGGAACGGATTGGAGGATGGAGCTACAGGCAGTGTCCAAACACCACCCAATTCAAAAACAATACCCCCCCCCCCTAAAAAAAGTTTCTCGTTAAGTAGAGGGAGGAAGAGGAGCAGTGACACTGGTGTAACAACCCAGTCTCACAGCAGTTCGTCAAATGGTCACGAACTTTAATCTATTTTTTGTGTTCTCTGACACATTTCATGTTACATATAAAGACTTTCAAACTAATACACTTCAATTGGACTGACCTCTCTATCAGAAAGTACACAAGCTGTGATGGTTTTGTCTTTTTTTTAAACAATCAGAGCCCTTAAACTAGCGGCTAAAATAATGGAGCGTTGGTCACCTGTTGCTGTATTTCCTAGGATATATGTGTAACAAAACGGGGGAAAACAGTCTAGATTAGAGTATTTATGAAATAAAATAAGAGGTAATGTGACTTATTTTAATCTCTCTCTCTCTCTCTCTCTCTCTCTCTCTCTCTCTCTCTCTCTCTCTCTCTCTCTCTCTCTCTCTCTCTCTCTCTCTCTCTCTCTCTCTCTCTCTCTCTATTGACATTTGATTGTGTGAATGATCAGCCAAACCAATTTGAATCACTCAAGTATCAAAATGTTTCAAAAGGCTTTTTTTAAAACCTTCTTGCTGTGTTGTAACTTTTTAATTTCTTATTCTTTAGATATTTTAACTTTTCTACGTATGGGGAAATTTCTTTTAATTCTTCCGCCTATAACCTCTTGAAAACCATCACCGATGCAAACGATTCAACTTTAAAAACATTCAACTTTTTAAACTTCTTCATTTAAATTTTTTTTTTAAATCTTTCAAAATTATGTTTAACGCCAAAATGGATGGGAAAACCCTTCATCTTACCTTTAAACTCCCTCAATGTTGAACCACTACAGGTTCGCCATACTTCCAGTTAGAGACTACATTTAACTTTGAAAAAATCGGAGTCCCGCAAGGAGCAAGGAGCGAATAAAAGCTGCTTGCAGCTTGAGTTTTATTATTATTTTTCTGCCGTTTTTGTTGTTGTCATAGTCCCGCACTGTTGGGGGCACGGACACAAAAATCTCATTAAAAACATGTGCAACGTTCGGGAATAGGTTGCTACAACTTTTATTAACAATTCGGGCAAAAAACAAACCAAACAAATAATGCAAATAACTGTGGAAAAATGTCCCATACAAAGGGACCAGGAGACGCTGAGATCAAAGGTGAAGCAGGCACACAACTCTGGAATTTTGTAGTTGATTAACTGAAATATTAAAATTCAAGAAAACAAGAACATATATATATATATATATATATATATATATATATATATATATGTGTGTGTGTGTGTTTTTTAATGTCACTGTCAAGCTCAAATATTATAATACAACTGATGGATTGTTTTTTTTAATTGACCAAAAATTGATACGCATCACAAAGTGTTGTGAGGAGGCGAAAGAGGAACGAGAAGAGGAAGAGTATGGGCATTAGGAGGAGGAGCGTCTGGTCTGGGTGATCCAGGTGCTGAAGGCGGAGACTCGGGCGTAGACGGAGGGTCTCTCAGGATGCCCACATCCGATCCCGAAGGATGTGACACCTGTCGGGAACCAATCAGAGGACAGCCTTTTTATTTTTAGCCGCCTCCTGCTTTTTAATGAGTGAGTCTGTGGATGTCAGTGTGTGTGTGTGTGTGTGTGTGTGTGTGTGTGTGTGTGTGTGTGTGTGTGTGTGTGTGTGTGTGTGTGTGTGTGTGTGTGTGTGTGTGTGTGTGTGTGTGTGTGTGTGTGTGTGTGGACTGACCAATCACAGTCCAGCTTCCATCGTCCAGACACATGAGCGGACCGCCAGAGTCCCCCTGGTAACCAAAAGGAAAGTTTAGGAGTCTTCAGGTGAGTCCAAATCCGTTCAACGTGATTGTCGGGGAATCCAGGTGAGTCTGGGAGGGTCCCAGTGAGGGATTACCTGACAGGTATCAATCCCTCCTTCATTGTATCCGGCACACAGCATGCCAGAGGTGATGGTGTACTCAGGTAGCTTGTTCTGACACAGAGTCTGATTCACCAGAGGAACCACAGCCTCCTGGAGGATGTCTGGACGGTCACCTGAGACAGACACAGGTGAGACACACACAGGTGAGACAGTCAGACGAGACAGAGGCAGGTGAAAGACGTCGTCTTGCTTTACCTCCCTCAGCATCTCTTCCCCAACCAGCGACGAAACACTCTGTTCCTGCAGGTGAACTTTGACCTTCAGTTGGTAAACACACTGGCTGGACCCACTCTGAAACACACACACACACACACACACACACACACACACACACACACACACACACACACACACACACACACACACACACACACACACACACACACACACACACACACACACACACACACACACACACACACACACACACACATTTAGTCACAAAGATTTTAAACGTCGTCATCAGACTTGTCTTGGACAGTTACTGACGGGTGAAGTTGACGGGCTCCTGCAGGTGCATCAAGGCGATGTCGGCGTGTTTGCTCATCCTGTTGTAGTTCTCGTTGATGACGATGCGATCGACTCGTCTGGTCTGAACCTCTTCCGGGTTTATGTCACTCTGAGCAAGAAGTCCGAGGTAAGCCGTCCAGAACTCCAGCTGGTTCTTTCTAGAGAGACGTTTCAGTATGATACCAGTGGTACTCTTTGCATTCTATGCTCTACAGCTCTACGATCACCTGCCGCTCAATTCTCGCTCTATGATGACCTCTACCAGTATCATCACTCTACATTCTGAACCTCCTCTTCAATGTAAAGCTAACTTGTAGATTCAGGAACATCCGATTATACTAGATTGTAAAAAAAAAAAAAAAAAAAGCTGTGGCCCAGGACTCCGAGAAGTTCCAAGTTGTTCACAACAAGAGGCATGACCTCTCACCCGTAGACACAGTGTGCCGCCGTCAGCAGCCAATCACGGGCGATAAGCGAGGCCCCACACACAGGATTGTTCTTCCAATGCAGTGACGCAATCCATGGCCATTTCCCCTTCACCGAATCTGTCCCGCCCACCACCAGGCCCGTACCTGACAGGTAAGAGCAACCAGGACCAGGTCAGTATCAGGTCGCGCTCGGTCTCCAGGGAAGAAGAGGAAGTACCGACCTGTATCAGATCGACTGTCGTCCAGTAGTTCCGACTGAACCGTGATATTTGTGACCTGGCGGACTCCACAAGCTGAAACAGAGAGATTCGTTCACATCTCAGATCCTGAAACACCAGGAAACATCGAGGTCACTATGATGTTGTTGTGTACTCACGCAGGTAGGAGCAGGTCAGGTGAGTCACTTGGTTGCTGCTGCAGATTTCACTGTAAATGTCACAAATGAATAAACATGGAAGTTGTCTGAAAAAAGACTCATGTATTTGTTTTGTTTTTTATGTAATTTGGTGGGAGGAATCCTTGGAACCATTGCTTCTGTATCTAGTCGTTGTTTCTCAGTCCGTTTCTTGATTCAGGTCCTGGTCCGGGTTCCTTTGTCAGAACCAGTCCATGTTTTATTTTGATCCTGTTTTATCGTAATTCAGGATCTGGTTTTTATTTCCGCTTGTAGTTGTGCATTTTTACTTTGGTTCTTGTTTCCTGATCTACTTATTGGTTCTGGTGCTTGTTTCTGGATAAGGTTTCGAGTCACTTCCTGGTTCTTGGTTCAGATCCTGAGTCTTGTTTCTGGTTTTCGTGTCAAGATCAGTCCATAGTTTGGTTTCAATGTGGTCTTTTGACCATAGTTCGGGATCTGGTTGTTGTTCATGTTTTTGTTCCTGATTCTTGTTTCCGGATCTAATTTTAAATCAAGATGGGCCTCTGGTTCTGAATTTGGGTCTTTGTTCTACATCTTGAATCTACTGGTTCTTGATTCAGGATTATGTTTGTATTTCTTCTTCTAGTTCTAAATCAAATTTCAGCTTTCAACTTTTGGCTTTATTTTAAAATGCATGTTTCGCCTTCACTCTGTGTTGGAATATTTTAGTTTTAATAGTGATCTGGATCTGGTTTTGATCCTAGCGCAGGTCTTGGTTCTGGTTTTCAGTACCTTGTACTGGTCTCGATGGTTCCGCTGCTGCCGAGTGTGATGTTGACAAACGGTGAGTCTTGAGGTTGAGCCGGCAGAGTCGAGGCGTCTCCAGACCTGCAAGGGAGTCAGAACCACAACCAGGCCTGAGTCTGGATCGCAACACTTCCTGGTTCTGCTCTTGTCAAACAGGCAACGTTACCTGTATCCCAGGTACTGACAGGTGAGGTTGGACAGGTGAGGGGTCCAGGTGTCGGCACAAACGGTGAACAGGTCGGAACCGAGCTGCACCTGAAGGCGGCCTGATCCGCTGCCCTGCAGGTGGACTAGTGCATGCAGGCGTTTTGGTTAGATTCTGAGCAAATCACCGGGCACCTCTGTGGTTGCCGTGGTGACAGACTGTTAGTATGACCACCCCAGGGAGCTCATGTGCTACCTTACCGCAGTTGACCTCGTCGGTGCCGTCCGGGCAGTCGACCACACCGTCACACTGACTGCTGCCATGGATACAGAGTCCGGTCCCACACTGGAACTGGCCAGGGGCGCACGGAGCTGCAAACACACACACACATGATCACGCTGACCAGACACTTGACCGCTCATCAGTCCAGCTCACCTGGTAACCCCAGGCCAATCCCGCAGGTGAAGTTGGCTTTAAAGCCACGATCCGAATGACCAGAGGGATCCGTGAAGAACCACACTGTCATCTGGTTGGTGGTTGAGTAGAAGTCATAGGCGGGGCCATCGCTGCCGGTGAGGATGGCTGAAACAGAGCTGCAATGAGGTCACCTGCACCGGTAACGGGCCAAAGTCCATGAGTGAAACAGCTCTTCACCAAGCAGAGTGGAGTTAGGCCCCGCCCCATCTCGAATTTCCACCATATCGTATGTTATCTCAACATCAACGTCCTCAAAGTGCAGCTGAATATTCTGGCCGACGTCAGCGTGCAGTGTCCATACACCTGCAGCAAGGCATCATGGGTAAAATACAGGTGGTAGGTGTAAACAGGTAAAGACAAGATGAAACAGGGACAGACAAGTGCAGACTCACACTTGAAGTTACTCCCATACGAGTGTGGGTAGTTTGGCGAGTTAAATGTTGAGTTTGTTTCCCAGAGGTCGAAGGGTCCGCCGCAGTCAGCTGGACCAATCAGAGAGAGGGTGGGAGTCAGAATGGATCACAGGTGTGTTCACTTACCTTTGTGAATGGTGTTAAAAACAGTTATGTGTTCCAGAAATGAGCACAATAAAACCAGAACTCTCATGGGGTCTAAGGTCCCATTTACACAACATTTTCAAAAGAAAATGGAAAACTTTTGTTGTGTTTTGAGAGACTGTTTAAATAACAACGGTGCTCAGAATCACTGAAAACGGAACTTTTTGAAAATGGCTACCAAGGTGGAACGTTGACCACCTGTCTCACCCTGTCTTGAGGGTGTGGTCTATGTCATACCATGTTTTGGGCTGTGCTCTCGGGCCGGCTGCAACCTGTGCGATGTCAACAATCTATAAGTTCACAGCGTGTCACACTCTACGACATAATAAACTTTGGGGCACAACATGAATTTTGCACGATGAAAACACAAGCTGAATCGCAGCCTACGATGTATGTGAGTCGACGTGATTGTTTCAAGAATATGATGTCATAAGCATGTGCCAATCATTCATGAAAAAGAAACTGGCGAAGCATGAATGGAGCGTCCGCCATTGTGGCGTTTATGTGTTTGGAGAGAAATCCCCACAAAAGCAGAACAAGGAGAATATGGACGTGGATGTGGCTCGGAAAGAAAGGCCAACTTTGGATGCCAATTTTACAAAGAGAGCTTGAAATAGGTACTAGTGTAGAGCTTATCAGGACATCATTTCATGCTGTATTTCTATTGGTTGGTTAGTTGACGTAGGCCTCAGCAGCGGTCACAATCACCCCAAATTCCTGATGCTGTCAGAATTTTATCGCAGGTTGTCTTTGGTCACAAGACCTCGACAACGGCTGTTCTATCCTCATGATTCTCTCACGATTGTTTGCAGAGAACGAAAATCTCAGTGTGTAGTGGGCATAAGGCTAAGTGTCAAGGAGGGTACGTGGTCAGTGTATGGAGGCGTGGCTTAACTCCTTCTGTGTATGGGGTCATCGTCTGAGGCTTTCCTGGTTTGGGGGCTTTGAACAACTCTTACTTGGTAAAGGTGGCGTTGTTGTTGGAGGCGGTACGGTGGTCGGGTCAGGGGGTGCTGGGCCACAGGGACCAGAGGTCATTGCGATGTCATCCAGAGCGATATCGTTGTACATGCCTCGACTCTTCAGAGCTTCAAACATCACCTGCAGAGGTCAAAGGTCAGCCCCAGACTGATCACCTGAGATGTCACTGTGATGTTATTGTGATGTCACTGACCGTGTCCCCGGAGCTCAGGTTCAGGGTCACCTGGCCGTAGTGCCAGCTGTCGCCGTAGTTACCGCTTCTCTGATACAACACAGAGCTGGGCAGTGACGGCGACCGCAGGAGGACACTGAGCTGATGGACGTCCAGGCCGAACATGTGGAACCTGTTGACATGTAAACGCTTACATGGCTTCATCCATTGACACTATGTTTACATGTTCCTTTTTACATGGGTTTTTTTTCGGGAGGGGGGGGTTAGTGTGGTTTGCATATTTATGTCAGTATGTACCAGAAGCTGAGACACATTGGCTCAGTGGACGTAGTCAGAGGAATGCTTTGGATCCAGAAACTCTTCAACAAGCTTCCAGGACTGATCGGGGTCACCAGGTAGAAACCTGAGAGTCAGCAAGTCACAGGAAATCATCAAATATCTTCCAATAATCAAAGAAAATACACACACACACACACACACACACACACACACACACACACACACACACACACACACACACACACACACACACACACACACACACACACACACACACACACACACACACACACACACACACACACACAGGGAGAGAGACTGACTGTCTGGTGACCCACCTGAGCTGTTTCCCAGTGTGTGGTCAACACTCGGCCCAGTGGACGGAGGAAATAAGGGACCCCGGATTCGAATCCAGTCATTACTGTCGTCCTGCGGTTGCCTCCAGAAACACATGCCTTGCTCAAAAGTGCAGGTCAGCTTCTCCTGGTCTTAACAGAAAAGCAGGCCGTGAGTCAAAAATCCCCCCAAAAAACAGCCCACTCCTCCTCCCTCCTCCCTCCTTACTGGACAGGTTGGTGGTGTCGGTGGCGGTGTATGAGGCATTGAAGGCTGATGTGGCAAAATCATCCAGTGCATTGAATTCCACCGTGGATCGATCTGTGAGCAGCCACACGACGCCGGGAGACTCGAACCCTGAGAAGTGAGCTGTCAAGCACAGGGAGACGTCCAAGGGGTCAGCTCAGGTGTGTTCATCATGTCCGACTCCGTCTCTCCTGCAGCTCACCTGCAAGCTGCTTGTCTGCTCCAACACCCTCGTATAATCTCAAAGATCTGGAACCGCCGTCGGCTTCGAACTGGTGGACGTTGACCTTGAGGGATTGACCGCTGTCCACTCTGCAACCACACAAACAACACTTCATACAATGAAAGTACTAACTTACAGTGTGTTACAGTGTGCGTCATTGTGTGTTTCAGTGTGTGTTACCTGATAATCCACCTACAGGTGTTTCCGCTCAGAGTTTCGGGGTTTGGTGATCCGAACGAGCCGCTTGGTCCTCTCAGCTCAAACTGTCCATCACACAATGTTCCTATGGAAGCCAAAGGAGGAGTGCTGAGACAGGTAGAGACTGCAGCACCAGACACAGACAGGTACAGACTGAATACAAACCACAGCGAGCAGCAGTTTCATCAGAGGCATCTGGACAGTCAGAAACTCCGTCACAGAGTCGAGAGGTTGTCACACATGTCACGCCATCAGCACAAGGGGAGAAATTAGGACGACACGCTACTGAAGACAAAGACACACACACACACACACACACACACACACACACACACACACACACACACACACACACACACACACACACACACACACACACACACACACACACACACACACACACATGCAGCCGTTAAGAAAACCAAGACACCAGCGTTGACACACCTGGACGAGTCTCACCTGTTGTTGTGCTGCTGGTCGCTGTAGGGGTCGTCACTCGAGGTGTCGTCACCTGGGGGGTCTGGGGGGTTGTCACCTGAGGTGGTGCCACCTGGGATGGGTCTGCAGAAAGCTTGGGTGGTTGAGTGACCTCACCTTGACCCCACAATAACCTCACAATGACCTCACAGTGACCTCACCTGTGATCTGAATGCTGTCCCTGTCGATAACCAATCCGCTGCCACCAGCTTGCTGAAGCCCCGCCCCCAGTTGCTGCTCCACCTCCCTCTCATCAACCAGGTGAACAAACCAGAGGTCAAGGGTCACTGCTATGCTGCCTTTACTGGATGTCAGAAACCAAAATCAGTTTATCGGACATCATCAGTCAATCAGTGATGTCACACGATGCCACTGACCTGAACTCTCGGACCTGACAGGACTTGTACACCAAACTGAGTTCACTGAAACCAAACGCCGCAGATACCTGCGGCCCAACCAGAAGTCAGACTGTGATCAGGTGTTATTCTAGAGAGTGAAAGTTCCTGCCCGATGTTCCATTTCCTGGGTGGAGCTCACCAGAGTCTGTACGTCGAAGGCCAGAGATTTGAAGTCTGGACTGCTGGAGTTTGTCAGCTGCTCGGTGAACTCAGCCCCCTCAGAGATGATCATCCCAGCTCTCAGCTGTGTCGGCTCGACTACACCTGGACACACAACCACAGACAAAACACACAAACGTGACAGACAATGAATCTTCAGTGGATTGAGTTTTTGCACGCACAAACACACGCACGCGATGTGACTGGCTGTGAGTTTACCTTCAGGCTGAAGGTTGATCCACAAAACAACGATGAGTCCGACACAGCAGAGCAGAAGAATCAACGAGATGAAGATGAGGAGGAACTCCAGAGAGGACAGACGAGGCTTCATCTTTACTGCTTCACAAACACACAACTAGTATTCAACACAAACAGTACACAAACATAACCAGTACACAACATACCTAGTACACAAACACAACACAACTACCACACAACAAAAACCACACTCTTTCAACACACAGCTGTGTGTATGAGTGTGTTATTTTTGCTCTTCCTACCTGTTGTTTGTCTTCCTGCTGACAGTGTTTGTGTCTCTCTTCGGTCAGCTCACTTTTTAAATGAAAATCACTTCTTATCAATATCAGTAATATTACTGTTTCTGAGATAAACTCAACCAATCAGCTGCTAACTCAACAGTAATGATTTAATGATTTATGACATTTGAACACTCACCCATAAGGGCGTGTGTGTGTGTGTGTGTGTGTGTGTGTTTTGTGTTGGTTCCACAGTTGTTGCCTGATGCCATCCAGTAGGTTCTTCTCCACCTCCATCTCCACCTCCAGCTCCAGCCACCGGCCCACTGTCATCTTGCTCTAAAACATTGTTATAAACGTCATAAAACGTATTAGTTTATATCAAATCACATGTATGGTCCCTGTGTGACATGCAGATGGCGCCATCAGCGCACACAGTGGATGATGTGATTGTTTACGTCCTAGTTAATAGTGGAGTTAATAACAAGAGGAGCTGAACTGCTTCAAACAAACACAGGAATCACAGTCAAGCCAACCGGCAGCATCAAATGGAGCAGAGGAACCTGCTCAGGACGAACCAGCAGGAGAACCTGAAGGCATGTCTGGTACCTGAAGGACTGTCAAACCAGCCTTCAGGGTTTAATTATTGAGATGTCCTGGACACACTGCTCCACCCTGTATGAAGCCTGATCGGTCCGCAGAAAGGCCACGAGCAGCCGTCTGGCAGACTTCCAACCAGGAGAGGCAGTGCTTTGAGAAACAGAAGGATTATCATTGAAGGACTTGGACCCACATTCACGCCCACCAGTTCACCAGCAGGCACAACAGTCCAGCAGGGGAGTCATAGCCACAGTCCACCACACCACCACCAAAAAGGCTTCTTTTCATTGACCTTAGTTCAATATTTTATTCAATATATTAAGAATGGCACTTTACAAACCAGCAGCACGTTTTTTTTATTTATGAAAGCAACGTCTATCTTTTTCATGGGTTCATAACTTTTCTACAGATAACAGGAGCAGAATTGTGTGTAACTGTACATTAGTTCTTGCTCCAGTGTTTTAAAGAGGAGATGCCTTTTAACCCAAAATGTGCTGTAACCCAGAGGTATAAAGAAGCGCCACACTTCTTCAGTCCATTTGGGAGTCCCCATGGTAACCATGGTAACATGTGGTGCTCCTCAGACCACCACAGCAGGATGGACTTGGCAGCAGGTCCTGCGCCACCAAAAGGAGGCTACCAGAAGGCATTGCAACCTTCCTTCTACCTGATTTACAACACACTCACTTCTACAGAGCAAGATATTTTGTTTTGGTTGATAATTAATGCATGATGCATAAGCTTCCGTGAATCTTGTGATTGTGAGAAGTGTATAGATTTTTGATGGTTTCATACTCTCATGGGTCTATACATTTTTTTTCTTCTAATTAGCATAAAGCCAAGGTGGCCGCCAGCTCAAAGATAACTCAACCAACTATAACTTCATTAATAATTGTGATAGAAACACGATTTTGGTCCTAGAGTATGGTGTTCAAGAGAAAGGCTGAAGATGAGGGGTATCAAGAGGTCTCATACTCATGCAGCAGACAGTGGTGTGTTTGACATTGTTCTGTGGTAATATGTGTTTGTCAGTGGATGAGAAACACCCAGAAAGGTGGGATCATGTTTGTGAAAGAACGAAACCCCCTCCTGACGATGAAAGATGTGATCATTAATGTAGCTGAGCAACAAAACGACGATAAAGCCACAATTGTCAAGTTGCATCTTGCTTGCGTTTCTGAGCAACCTGCCACTGATTTCAAGTACCTGGTACGTTGCAACAACAATTTTATGGAATTACCCAAATATGCTGATTTGCCAACTGGTTGTCTGCAGGTTATTGCTCTGAAGCAAGTCTGTGAGTGCATGAACAGTGACAGGTCCAGTTTGTAGAATAGTGTTCAACTTTATTTCCTGTACTCTGACAGTGGCAGCAAGCTTTGTCTGCGAGGCATGTTCAGCAAGTTGACAGAATGCATGAATAAGGACGTCATTGTTATGCAGGTACAAGGCTGTACTTCCATAATCGGTTACCGTGTGGTAATTGCGAAAAGTGTTAAGGTATTCCAGGTGGCTGGCGAAGCAGATGAAGCAGGAGACATGGTCAAATACAACAGTGCCAATTATGACCTATCAAAGTTTACACAGGCTAACACAATCAGATCAACGACCTCAACTTTGTTGAATTTAATTTCAGATTTGGTCTCAGGTGGCGAAGTAACCAAGAAATATCTGGGTCTGAGTCTGAGTCACTCAATTCAGAGTCATATAACAGGGACGTGGAATCAGCCCACATGAGGGCTGGCAGTCAAACTGCAGCAGCGGCGCAGCAGTTCTGATCTTATAAGGCTCCACCATGAGCACGGCTTCACAACTTTCTAAGCAAGCAGCCCAGTCAGGCAGCAGCAGCACATCAGACAGTCTTCTGTTGCTCCACTACTGTGGGCCTACCAAGGTGAACCCCCTGTCATTTCGTGGACCACTCTGCATTTTTGGTGAAATACTTTTCAGATCTTTATTGGTAGCCCTTTGATTGCTCACCCCTGAAAACCAGAGACCGGCGCCACAAATCATGTTTCTATCACAATTATTAAAGAAGTCATGGATTTATGCTAATTATAAATTTGATTTTCCCCAGAGTTAAATTCTTTCTACAGACCCAGGAGAGTATGAAACCATCAATAAACCATACACTTCTCACAATCACAAAGCCCTGAATCTGGTAACTGGATTGTGTGTGTGTGTGTGTGTGTGTGTGTGTGTGTGTGTGTGTGTGTGTGTGTGTGTGTGTGTGTGTGTGTGTGTGTGTGTGCAGACACTGCATGTTTGTTGGCGTCAGCTCTTAGTTGACGATCACCATCTAAAGTCCAGCAACTGTAAACCTGTCAGTTTAATCTGGATGAGCGGCCCTCTCCCCGGCATTAACCTGTCAGGCAGGTGGCCCCGCCCCTGCACAGATTGAGCCAATCAGCAAAGAGATTTCAATAGTCCCCTGCTTTCATTTACATTAATCACTTGAGCTCTGTTTGTTTGTTTGTCATTATGTGCGGTCGCCACCTGATGGTCAGACACACGCTGAACTTACAGGATTTGGTCCTTTGAGTTTCTGAAGGAAAGTTAGAGCAGAACACTCAGGTGTGTGTGAGCAGGCTTCTTTCAAAGCTGTCTGATGTTCCACAACAGAAGAGCTTCACAAAACATATTTTAATTCATCAGAGGAAATGAAAAATTGATACAATCACAATTCACTTTATATATATATATATATATATATATATATATATATATATATATATATATATATATATATTTTTTTTTTTTTTTTTTTTTTTTATTATTTATTTATTTATTTTTTAAATTCTGAATTATATGGTTCATTCAAAAAAAAGAAAATAGCATTGAGACTCTGGACACACAATCTTCAGTTTCCATGAAAGACAATCCCAGTAATCTGATTACAGCACCAGCCAAGACTCCAGAGACCCTCCAGAAATTGTTTCAAACCAGTTCAACAATCACTAGAGAGTTTCAAGAACCTGTTAAAACGTAAATAAAGTTGTTGCTTGATTTCAAACTTCTCTGTCACATGATCTTGGGTATTTGAATGTGAGAGAACCATTTTGATTGGAAGTCAGGACCGCTGGTAAATGTTCTTCATCATTGGCTCCGGCTCTTTATCGTGGTCATCTTGGCGCTCTGTGACGAACAGGATCAGTGAATAAGCAGCTGTTCGTTTGTTTGTTATTTATCACTTATTTTCAAATCCCTCACCGCCTCGCTCTTCTCCTCCTCTCTTCAGCGTCGCTCCTCCCACCTCCTCATCCTCCTCATCTTCTTCCTCTTTACACTCGTCAATGTTCCTGTACGTCGGCTGAACAAGGAAAAGAGTCACATACACCTGCCAGGTGAGACTGAGGTCTCACAAAACCCGCCCCCTTACCTGGTCACCATGTTGTGGCGATGTGTCATCAGCGGAGGGGAGGAGCCTGTGGATGAGCTGACCAATAGTTTTGAAGGTTGGTCTGTCGGTGGGCTCAAGACTCCAGCAGAGTGTCATCAGCTGATACCTGGACAGATGAGGACACGGGTGAACAGGTGGGGACAGGTGAGGCTAGATGGAAAAGAAAATGTTCTGGAGGGATAAGAGCAGGCGAGGACAGCTGTAGACAGGTAAGGACAGGTATGTCCAGATAAGGACGTGTGACCAGGTGAGGTCAGCTGGAAAAAGGTGATGAAGCAGGTGAACAGATGAGGACAGGTGAGAACAGGTGAGTACAGATTAAGACAGCTGTGGACAGGTGAGGACATGTGAGGACTGATGCTTCTCCTCACATCTCCGCTGGAGCGTAGTCCGGCTGGTCCATGTGTCGTCCGTCCTTGATCATCTTGTAAAAGTTGGTATCCACGGCAACGTTTGGATATGGACTCCTACCTGCACAGGTAAACACAGCAAATTTTGTCAAACTCCCAGAAAGCACTGTATGCCAGGAAATGACTTCATCCTGAGTGACTGTTCATTTTCATCTGTAGGGATCACTGTTGCCATGGTTACCAAGAGAGAAGATTTCCCACAGTAAAACTCCATAGGACCAGACGTCGCTCTGCACTGTGTAGACACACTGAAAAATGCTCTCAGGAGACATCCATTTCACCGGGAGACGGGCCTTTCAAAATAAAACACACAGACTGTCATAATAAAATATGGATTGTTACAATAACAGACAAACCACTACAATTAAATCCAGAATCAAGATGAGGAGGAAATAAAGACAGACTTTCAGAATAAAAGAGGCACTGACGTTTCCTTGGACGATATAACTGTCGTCATTGCGAATGTCTCGAGCCAAACCGAAGTCACAGATCTTTGCAACTCTACCATCAGTCAGCAGGACATTTCTTGCCGCTACGTCTCTGTGGATACACTGAGAGACAGACGGGTGATAAAAAACACAGGAGAGACACACAGTGAGAGAGACAGGTGAGGGTCAGGTGAAACGGACAGGTGAGAGACAGAAAGGTGAGACACGGACAGGTGACACAAGGAGGTGAGAGACATGTATTGTAAAGGTTACTAATGACACAAATGTGTTTGTGTGCTCACGTTTCTCGAGGACAGGAAGTCCAGACCCTGAGCAACCTGATAGGAAAACCACAGGAGGTCCCCGACCGACAGGTCGTCTGACTGTACACCTGAGAGATGGACAGGTGAGTTGAGGTGTGTTCAGGTGTGTTCTGATGAGTTCAGGTACATGCAGGATCTTACCCAGGTGTGTTTGACCTGGTTTCATGTCCTGATACTCTGAGCAGCATGAGATCCCGCTGTCACTGCAAAACATGATTGGTTGTTGATGATCAGACGGGCCATCAAAGTTGAGCTCAAAGCCTCCCAGCAGACTACAAGCACCTCATCCACAGCTGAGTATTTATGATAAGTCTATAAGTATTTTTCTAACCTGCGGAGCCGCGTGCTCACATTCTTATAGAAAGCTGCGTCTTCCATTTCGTCCACACTCAACATGGATGCCAGGAAGTCCTGCGCATGGCCCCGCAGGAAGTTAAGCAGGTCGCCATGGCGACAGTATTCTGTGATCATGAGCATGGGCCCTGGAGGGATTGAACAAGTGAGTGGTTGGGTTCTATGTCGCTCAGCTTAAGATCAGCGATGAACATTATAATTATTGTCAGTAAAGCCGACACCTCCTTGTGTGCATGCCCCCAGTAAATTCACAATGTTGTCATGGTAACCGAGGTGGCTGAGGATCTTCAGCTCAGACATCAGAGCTTCACGTTCTTCAGAGTGAGCGCTCGCTGAAAATAAACCCCCCAAAAACAGGGAAAAGTTCACAATGGACACACGGACAGGCGCTCAGGATGAGAAGGACGGTGAAGATTCAGGAACTCACGTTTCAGCATCTTCACGGCAACTCGCATCGCCTCATCAGTTCCCAGGCCATACGCTGTCGCCTCGACAACCTTCCCAAATGCCCCCGACCCCAAAACAGCACCTGAGAGACCAAAATCGCACACTCAGCTCTCACGGATAGTGATGTTTGTATTTTGTGTGCTAACAGTAATGTTACAACAGGTTTTTTTTGCCATGTGACGGTAGAATCTCACCCAGGCGCAGTTTGTCTCGAGGAAACTCCCACTCGTGGTCGTACGGTAGCTGTGTGGGGTCGATGAAGGTGTAGTTGTTGCCATCGGTGCACTCAATGATCTTCCAGCGAATTTCATATCTCGGTTTCTGAGAGAAGAAGACAGTTTTTGTCAGTGTGGGAATGTGATTTCATATCATGTGATCATGTGACTGACTGACCCGTCCACACTTGTACATGATGACCAGTAGGAGCAGGAGGAGGAAGGCTGAGGTGGCGAGAGCTCCAATCAGAGGCAGTGTGAAGATTGTGGGTGGAGGAAGAGGAGCTGAAAGCGTTGTCACCGATCAGAATTCAATCACAGACTCTGGTTTAATGTTTATGATTACAACACCTACGAGGTCTGAACACGGCTCGGGTTGCTCCCAGCAGGTTGGAGGCCTCACACTCGATGGTGACATCATCATCAGGTGACAGGGGAAGGCGTGTCCTCACCTCCTCTTCCT
This sequence comes from Lipophrys pholis, assembly GCF_963383615.2. NCBI lineage: Eukaryota > Metazoa > Chordata > Actinopteri > Blenniiformes > Blenniidae > Lipophrys > Lipophrys pholis. The sequence continues at coordinate 22,802,410 of NC_137634.1, read as the reverse complement.
CCCCTTCATCCTCCTCCCCTTCCTGTGTGCTCACAGGACCTGCAAAAAGCTGATTGGTGGAGATGTCTTCACACCTGCAAGACAGGTGAAGGTTAAACGGCTGCGGCAGTCCCCTCAAAACAACCGTTTTCACTGCAGTAGATACGTACGTATGCCCGGCGCCATGGCAACTGAACCAAACGATTGCAGGCGGTGGATATCCTGAGCCGTTGCAGGAGAGAATTTCTCCGTCCTGAGAGACCGATGCAGACGGAGGACCTGTGGGACCGAGGTCAAGTGGTGAGAGGAGGAGGAGGCTGAGGAGGAAGAGGAAGAGGAAGGGGAGGAAGAAGCTCTTACGGTAGATCCGCAGGTTGATGTTTTTCGAGCCGTTGAAGAACAAGTTTGCAAAATGAAACGAGTATTGACCTCGATCCTCCTGGCGAACACGACGCAGCATCAGGCTGAACTCTGACCTGCCAGAGAGGATTCAGTAAGTGTGATTAAACGCTGTCAGTTTTCACGGAATCTGATGCAAAGAAAGCTATTGTGCACTTTGAAATGCTTGAATATCAAAGTTGTTCTTTATTTTTCAGCAGCCATGGCATGAAGTACAAATGCATTAGGTGCCCTATGTTGGAAGCCTGGAATAATCTTGTATTGCTCAACACTATGCCATCACAATATACATCTGTAACAATAATTAATCAGCATAAAAAACAATGATATCATCTGATCAAAACTGTTATTTTATCCTTTAGCATGCTAACCCGTGTACTAACCTACAGCCATGACCTTGGTAGCCTTTAAATATCAAATTACAAACTTGTAGACAGGAACATTCTTGCCTGCGAGTCACACAAGAAGTAAGATTTGGATACTGACCTGTAGCCTTTAGCAGTGTAGCTCTCCTGGTGTGCTGTGAGATCTTCACCACCCAGATGTTTTGGTGTCTTCCAGCTGTAGTTCTTTACTGGAGGATACGAGTCTATCACAAACGTCAGTGTCACATCTTGACCTTCAAACACTTCCTCTCTGCTCCTGCTAATGTTAGCACCGTGAGCTCCGCCAGTGCTAATATTAGTGAACAGAAAAGTGCTGGTGGCATTGGCCTTTAGCCTTGTAAGCATGTTGCTAGCATTAGCCGGTGTGATCCAGCTGTGGTGTCGCTGCATGCGGATTTTTAGGTAAGGCCGGTCTGAGGAGAAAGACCGTCATTAATACCACAATATCATGACACTGTAACCCTTTGTTGTTTACCTACCGAGCACACGGAGCTGTGCCCTTGCCACCGTGGTGCCAACATCGTTTGTGGCTTTGCAAGTGTAGAGGCCCGCATGCTTCTGGCTAACGGCGGAGATCTTCATTGTGCTGTTCATGTACAGGTGGCTGTTGTCATAACGACGGCTGATGGTGGCGTTCAGCCTCTGAAACAAACCAAACCGAAATTGGAAGGCAGTTTGACAGGACAGCTGACGTATGACCTCTGATCTCTGACTCTCACCTGTACATGATCATGTGTCCAACTGAGAGTGTATAAATGGGAGGGGTTACTGCCGACACAGGTCAGTTCAAACTTCTCCCCGATGAGACGGACAAAATTGTCCTGAACGATGGACACAGAGGGGGGCTGAAGCTGCCCTACAGACAGACAGGGGAGACAAACAGAGGAGACAGATGAGGACAGGTATAGAGAGGCAGGTGAGGGCAGACAGGCTGAGATGGGTCAGATATAGACAGTGAGGACAGACAGATCATCTTACTGCGTGGCACCACCAGCAATTGGACAGGTTTAGAGGTGACCAGTTTCCCATCCCTTAGGCCTGAACACATATAGCGCCCATTGAACGTCGTCATGGCGGCGTGGATCAGGGCTCCTCTCCTGAGGTCAAAGGTAACGTTCATGCCTGGGGGCAAACCCCTCTCCTTATTTTCTGATTGGAGGCTGAGGTTTGTGACAGTCGGGTCCGTGAGAAGACATTTAACTAGGACATCCTCTCCCTGCTCCACGCTCAGGAACACACGCGCTGAGCTTACGAAGACGCTGTTTTGGTCCTCCACATCTGACAGGAGACAATGGGGATGATGATGTCACCAGGTGAGTAAACATGATGATGTCAAAAAGAAGGAAAAACACAATTATGTCACCAGAGGCCTGTTCTACGATGCTGGATTGTCTCTTATCGAGATAACTTCAGGGATTAACCCTGGCTTTGCCATATTACGAAGCTCATTCACCTCTCACCGGGATAAATCCCCCCGGTTACTGACTCTGAATGTCTAACCTCCTCCCAAGCAGGGTACGTTCTCGATAAATGGTCAGAGCCCTGCCTCCTGACCAATCAGATCTCTTGGAAAATGACCCGCCCAGTCTTAAATGATGGTGATTGGTGGGGCAGGTTCAGCGGTGAGCTGCAGCTTAGTGGAGAGAAATTAATTAATGTAGAGATCTTTTTGACATAATAAAACAAATCCTGGTCACTGAGGCTTTGAAGGATGTTTTTAATCTTGACTTGTTCCAATTCTGTTTTTCTCCACGAGGGTTGATCTGTAATAATGAGGACAGAACTGCAGAAACATGAATTTATGGAACGCAGAACTACTCGTGTCATTGCGGTGATGAATTAATATTCCAACATAAAACACACACACAAAGACACGAGGGAAACTGAGCCTCAAAACAACTGGATGTAAAAAATAAACTAAAAACAGCAGTATGTAGTTCTGCCTGAAACTTTTTTGCTGTAATAAAGTGAAACTGAGTGATCACAGTGCCGTCTGTTTATATTGTCCGATGAATTAATATGGTTTAATCTCATGAAGTCATGCATGGGTTGCTTTTATCCTGGTGGATGTGTTTTAATTCTTCATTTTCTCAGAGAATAACTGCTCCTTCAGTAATCTGTGAACTGCACTGCAGGATTTCTCCAGTTGTGTGATTGGTCAGACGCAGCAAACTCCGCCCCTTTCACGTAAACGCGCACACGTAGGTCTGGGTTGAACCAGCGAGTTGATAACCTGCTTCGTAGTAACGTGATCAGGATCCAAAGTGGATCAGTCAACCCAGGAAACAGTGAGAGATCCTGGATCTGTTGATCACGGTTTGTAGTACAGGCCTCTGGTGAGCGAATATGATGATTTCACCAGGCGAATCATGATGATGACATTTCTAGTTGAATCACAATTATGACGTGACCAGGTGAGTGAACGTGATGTCAGTAGGGGGTGCCTTCTGCTGGTCTTACCTGTAACGTACAGGTGTATCCAGCTATTTAAGTGCTCCAGGCTTGGGTTGGTGTACCCACACCTGTACGTCCCAGTGTGTCTGGGACTGGACTTCCTCACTTTTAGTCGTCGGTTTGATTGCAAACGAACCAATGCAGTGCTGGACAGGTGGAGCGACGCATTACCATGGCAACTGAGGTTGAAAGCAGCGCCGGCTTTCAGAACCACGTCAGTCTGATTCGGCTGCAGGACGGTGTTCAGGAGGACCAACGGAGGACCGGGAAGCTCTGATACAAAACAAACAAACAAACAAACAAACAAACAAACAAACAAACAAACAAACAAACAAACAAACAAACAAACAAACAAACAAACAAACAAACAAACAAACAAACAAACAAACAAACAAACAAACAAACCAGGTCAGTCCAGAGCCAGACTAAGATCTGAGTTGCAGGTCTATATCACACAATGTTTACATTCGATAAAATGCACACTGTGCAACAGGCAGCTCACCCAATGACACAGTTGGTGGTTTCAACATGTGTGTGTGTGTGTGTGTGTGTGTGTGTGTGTGTGTGTGTGTGTGTGTGTGTGTGTGTGTGTGTGTGTGTGTGTGTGTGTGTGTGTGTGTGTGAGAGAGAGAGAGAGAGCGAGAGTGAGAGTGAGAGCGAGAGCGAGAGCGAGAAAGAATACTGTTACAGTTTCAACGACACACAGAGAGACCACCACAGGAGTGCCTTGCCAAAACAACTTTATTTAACAAAATCAAAACATCATCAAACAAATCAAGTTTCGTAAAATTTCTTGGAACAGCATCTCCCATTGATTAGTTGTAGCAATAATTGATCTCATTGGCTGATTCAGTAAGAACAGATCCTGATTGGCTGGTTTGAATCAATTATCATCAGTAACATACAGCATCATCTTGAGTCAGAGGCAGTGATTGGCTGGCCTGTGACACCGGGGGCCGCTGTGGCTCGGTGGCCTGGGAAAGCCGGAGGTTCTTATTGGCTGTCGGCGGCGGGTTTCTTGCTCTGCTCGTGTAGTGTGGTGGCGATGCGTGATGTCTGCAGCAGTAATGCCTGGTGGTTTTCTACCAACAGACTCTGGTGACGAGCCAGATTCTGCAAGTCCAGGATCTGCTGGGACCCCTGGAGACACATCAGCAAATCAGGTTAGTCTAGGTAACTTTGTAAGTGAATCCAAGTCAGACCTGACCAAGCTAATAACGAATGATCAACTGAATTATCTGGAAACTGTAGGACTCAGTAGGGATCTGGATTCTGTGAGACCAGTTTAGTCCGGACTAGTTGCAATGTTTTGTTTTTAAGCTGATAACATCTTGCCTGACTGAGGAGGTTTACCAACACTGAACCAGAGTTCAACCAACAACTGCCCTGAGCTGACTAACTAAACCTTGCTAGGTCATGCTGAGATCACCTTAGATATACTAAACCACACTAAATCAAACCAACCTGTGTTTCCAGCATGCCGAGCTGTTGGACCGTCTGCTCCTGGTTCTTGGCAGCCGCCTTTTGGATCAGGACCAGCTCAGTCAGTAGGTCCAGGACTTTGTTCCTCCACTGACTTTCTGTCTCCAGCTCTGACCGCTGGGGAGACGAACTTGGACCATCGTCTGATTGGAGAGGTGACTGGGCAGCGCCCATCGTCATGGCTGCAGCTGGGTTGTCATGGAGACTACCTGCAGTGAAGACGGCTGAAGTCAAACCTTCATTTTGTATACCTGGAAGTCTTCAAAAGACCCCGGGCCTGCACCACACCCGGGGGGGGGGGGGGGGGGGGGGGGTCTGAGAGCACGATCCAGGAGGGCCCCGGCATCCAGTTTGTTGCTTGTTTAGGTTGTTAAATTAAACAGACTCAAAGTACGTGAGGATAAAAACCGAGTACCTGCAGGAGGGTACTGATCGCAGTGACAGTCTCCCATTAGGAGTCATGATGTTCATGACAAGAAGAAAGGACATGATCTGGTGATGAATATCGCAGACATCCACAGCAGATCCACTTTCAATTTTCCATACACTCAAAAACAGCAAGCCACTCTGTGTGTGTGTTTATTGAGACATAAAATTAAAAAGCTCTCAGGACTCAGTAAACACATTGCACTTCACTTTGACACTGCCCCTTCACCCATGACCTCCAAGCTTCTGCAGTGTCAACTCATAAAACAGGAAGTGTGTCACGTCTGAATGGCGTACAGCGTGTGAGGCCTTTAAAGAAAACAAAAGTCAGAGATGAAGCGTCAAACAGAAGTTTGGGCAAAGTTCTGCTGTGAGCAAGTTTCACTATGTTGCAACCTGATGAAGTCAGGAAACACATTTTCTACTAGAGGACCCCCCCCCCCCACATGCAATGTGTGTGTGTGTGTGTGTGTGTGTGTGTGTTTGGGGTGGTTGTCTTCTTTTCCCACTTCCTTGTCTTACTTCTCCTTTGAGAATGCCCAGGCAATGGAGCAGGAAGTGGTTGCCATGGAAACATACTTCCCTCTGATTGGTTGTATTTGTTCATTTTTTTGTCTCAGAGAAAATTGAGTATTATTGGGTCAGTATGAGGAGGAACTGATTGGTGGTTATTAGGGTACACCAATGCAGCGATTCGTAACCAGTCCAATACCAGCTCAAACCAACCCACAACTAGTCCACCACCGGCACTAAACAACCCACAACCAGGCCAACACCAGGAATAAACTGACCCATAACCAGTCCAACACTACTACTAAACCAACCCACAACCAGTCCAATGCCAACTCAAACCAACCCATAACTAGTCCACCACCAGCACTAAACAACCCACAACCAGGCCAACACCAGGACTAAACTAATCCATAACCAGTCCAACACTAGCACTAAACTGACCCATAACCAGTCCAACACTACTACTAAACCAACCCACAACCAGTCCAATGCCAGCTCAAACCAACCCACAACTAGTCCCCCACCAGCACAAACCAACCCACAACCAGGCCAACACCAGGACTAAACTAACCCATAATCAGTTCAACACTAGTACTAAACCAAGCCACAATCAAACAACACCACGATCAACCTACAACCAATCGAACACCAAGCCTAACCCAGTCTACAACTAGTCCCCCACCAGCACAAACCAACCAACAACCAGTCCAACGCTGGTTGCTGGTTGTTTTACAAAACCAAAGTTTATCGGGTGATTCTCGCCTGACTCATTTCAGTTTAGATAATCAGTTCTGATTGAGTAGAAGAACCAACCAGTAAAAATTCCAACGAGGTCGATCAACAAATATCTTCCTTTGTTTATCTGTATTTTCCTTTTATTCCTGGAAAAAGATCCACAAGCAGGCTCACCTGTCCAGGTGTGACCGGCAACTGACAGTCAGCCGGGCACGAGCCCGTAGACTAAGTGAGGCTGCTCGCACACATACAAGCAAACAAACAAACAGATTTATTTGTGAAGCTACAGCTCCGCCCTCCACAGCCCACTTCTAGTTCTTGTGCTCACTGTTATGATGTTTGTTGTTATTCATTATTGACATAGTTTAAAGAAAGTGCGGTAACAAACTGTTGTGTTGGAGAACCTAATTATTTTTAAATGAATTGTTCATTACTGATAAACTCTTTACATGTATGTATAATAGTCACTCAGAGATCCTCTGTTGAATTTGGATGTTTTTTTTTAGATTTTTACAATCTTGATTATAAAGCATTTCATCTAGACTCTTTGTTCTCAGACCAATTCAGCTGATTAAACCTCAACTTCATGTCTTCCTCTAAACCTCATCAGGCGGTAAATGAAAAGGAAACCAAGAGCAGTTAAAGCGTAAACAGATAGTAAACAGTAGTGTTGTTGTTTTTTTTACCTGCAGAGCAGAAACAGCTCAGGGCGATCGACAGCAGTACAGAGTGGAGCCACATCTCTTTCTCTCTCTTTCTCAGTTCTACACTGAAGGAGAACTCACTCTGAACACAACTTCCTCCTCAAACTCAGACAGGAGCTCCTCCTTTTGCACCTCCTCTTTGTTTCTAATGGGTAAGATTTTTGAGAATTTCTAGGGGCCGAGCCCGAGAGGCCAGGACCCTATTTTATTTTGCATGTTTCTTATTATTTCTTCTTATTATTGTTTTTTTCTTAGACTCCTGACGCCTCTTTGAGCCCAAATTTGACCCACTAAATGCACAAATGTTGATCAAATTCAGCACACTCATCAAGACTGGCGAAAGAATAAAGGAAATGTAAAAATTAACCCCCAGAGTGCCAAAATGTGCTCTCTAGCGCTACCTAGAAACATTAAAACGGCCACCATGGCCCATAGGATTGTCGTATGGAGATTAAACCAAAACTCATTAGTTCATCTCATCAAGATCTAAAAATCATGCACTGATACCCCTGACCTAAATCCAACAGGAAGTCTGCAATTTGCCTTTCAAAGTAAGATTTTCACCCAAAAAGGCCCTCACAAAAACACTATTACCTCTGAGGGAGACGATATTTTACCCCCTAAACATGGAGAAGGCTTATGACCGTGTCCCCCAAGATGTCTTGTGGGAGGTGCCAAGAGACTATGGAGCACCGGAACCGCTGCAATCCGGTCTTTGTCCTCCCAATGTAAGAGCTGTATTCGTATATGGCACTAAGACAGACTTGTTCACGGTGGGCGCTGGACTCCGCCAGGGCTGCGCTTTGTCACCCCTTTTGTTTGTGGTTTTCAAAGACAGGGTGTCGAGGCCCAGCTGGGTGCAGGAGGGCATCACGCAGCGGGAACCATTTTCAGCCTTGGGGATTCATACCTCCAACGGGCCCACTTTAGATCAAAACCTATTAAAATCATGTAATTCTAATCTTACATGTAAAGTCTATTGCGCTGTTCTGTAAAGGTCTTGTAATTCAGTTTATGTTTCAAAAATATTTCCAATTCATTGCAAGTAAGAGTTGCTTCATAATGAAAATTTAGTTCAACACAAGTGAAACCAACATCATACATCTTTATTTTAAAATATATTTTCAGAATCTATATTTCAAATAAGTGTTAAAAGATAGCCAAGCCTTTGTAAAAGGAAACATAAACATAAAATATTAGATTCATGAGATAGAATTAAAAAAGGAACTTTCTCATAACACTATCATCTGTTTTTCAAAGTAGCATGGCCGTGAGCAGTGCACTGGTCTCTGCCTCTTTGTTTATGACAATATCATTGTCCACAGACATGAGGATTTCTTCCTCAGTGCTCATGAGCATGAATGCCTCAAGTTTCTTCTGGTCAAACGGCTCCTGAGTCTGTTTTTAATGAAATGTACTGTTGAGAAACTTCTCATACATTAGAAGTACTGCTTGATTGTTCACACGCTGTTCCAGCAGCTCCGCTATTCCTTCCATAGTGACGGGATCAGTCCCCTCATCACCACTGGCTCTGCTTCTCACACTGAATCACTTTTTAAAAATGATCTCAATTCTCAGCACAAATCTCCCCTTTTTACAAAGTTCAGCTCAGTTTCACTAATGTAGAGCTGAATCATCTAGAAACTCAGGACATTTCTCATATGGAGCAGGTCTCCATCCTACTCTTCATTATATTGAATATAATAATCTGATCTATCCTGAGATCAGTCCAACCTGCTTGGTGCTGCTGGATCTGCTTTCTGAGGAACCAAAAGACAAAGTTTTCCAGTTATGTGGCGTTGCATCATTACTATTATTTAAATGATAGAATTTCATGTTACATGCCACAACGCCACAGAATTCATTGACTTGATAATTAAATTGAACAGTGGTTTGGAGGCAAAGTTAAACATCTTACTCGTTCCATTGTCATTTGTTGTTTCTAACCGTGAGGCTGGTTTTAATGAAAAAGTTGCTAATCTCAGCACATTTTGTTGCATCTGTTTCCAGATCTTTCCTCTTTTTAATTCTCGCCTTCTCTGCTCCACCTTGCTCTTTCGATCATCTTTCAAACACCACTGGCCGAGTGAACAGACGTGTTACGTCATCAGGGCGTGTCTGCAGAAAAAAAGAAGCTGCCAGTGTTAAACTTTAAATAAAGTTTATTTAAAAGAGAAGAAGCTGGCAGTGGAGGGAGGCGGGGGTGGCCCAGGAACAGCGGAAACAGCCTGTGGTCAACCCAGTGCTGTGGACAAAAAAACACCGGCCGAAAAAAAACAAAAAAAGGGAACACCGGCCCAAACATCAGACCGGCCCACTGGGAATTATCCCGGTCCTCCTGATTAGCCACTCCGGGCCTGCTGGTGGGAAACGTGTCTGCTCGCTGCAGATCGTTCTTCTGGCGGCGTCACTTGAGGGCCTCCAGCTTTCACCGGAACGGTTTGCAGCTGAGTGTGAAGCGGTTGGGAGTCGGATCGGCACCTCCAAATCTGAGTCCATGGTCCTCTCGTGGGAAAGGGTGGCATGCCGTCTCCAGGTAGGGGGGCTGGACCTTCCCCAGGTGAAGGAGTTTTAGTATCTCAGGGTCTTATTCATGAGTGATAGAGTGAGGAGCTCAGTCATCCGGGAGAGACTCAAAGTCGAGCCACTTCTCCTCCACATTGAGAGGCGTGAGCTGAAGTGTTTCAGGAATCTGATTTAGGGCGCCCCCTGGTGGCCCTTCTTTAGAGGTCTACCAGGCACGTCCAACTGGAAGGAGGCCCTGAGGTCGGCCCAGGACTCGCTGGAGAGATTATATGTCTGACCTGGCCTTGGCGCGTCTCGGGGTCCCCCCAGAAGAGGAGGAAGAAGTTGCAGGGGACAGGGGTGCCTGGTCTTCTCTGCTCTCTATACCGCCACTGTATGGCGTCATTTTAGTGCCAAAAACCCAAGCGAATAAAAGCTGTAATCGCGCACAGTTAGACCACTTTCTGCACACGCTGTCTTGGTCTATCCGCTCGCTGGGAATTCTGTCATCTCTCTGCGCGCCGTGATGTTGAGTTTTGGCTCTTTGGGGGCGGGCATTGCATAGATGGCCTCGTAATTCCCCTCCGTGTGTATGTGTGCGTGTGTGCATTGTGTTTTACAGATCATTGTTTAGCCAACTATTAACATTAAAATGAGCCAAACCATCCGTCTTGTATCAGATCTACATGTATGTTGTTTGCAGGAAAGAAAAACAGGTGAAGATTAGTTTAGTATTCAGCGAGTTCTGATTGAATAAAGTCTCCGACACTTCTTCGCTCCTGTTAAACCATCACACTGAGTACCGAGATGGTTGTGGCGTCTATGACGGTAACCCCCATGTTTTAAAACACCATATTCATGTTCATAACTCTGGAAATTATGATGCACAGGAACCGACGAGGGCGAATTTCCCTTTAGCAATGATAAAGATGATTCACTCTATTATACTCTAATAAATGACATTAAACAATAAGGTGAATTCATACATATATAGACATGTCTATAGGCCCACATGTTTAAAACTGTTTTGAATTAAAGAAATTAAGAAGGCACACTGCCATGCCGCACTGTTTAGTTTGTGTTTCTCTGTGTTTCCCTTGTTTACGTTCCCTGGTCTTCTTCTTCCCACATCATCCAGTGTGTCTTTGCTTCTAATGTTGTTGTGTTATTGTCTCATGGCTTGTCATTTCTCTGGGTTCCCTGTTTTGAATAGTACAGTGGTGTCTCGTCAGACATTACTTCCCCGTGAACATGTACTTTGTCCATTCTCTACTTTTCTGCTGATGTGTGTTGAGGGTCTTTCTTAGCCCGATCAGCCCCGCCCCCGACTGTTAGCTCTATTTCGTTATCATTGGTCTTATTATTTTGAGTTACGATTGATCTGCTTCTTTAAGATAGGTTATTAGCTATGATTCTTTATTACTAGGTAAATCATTTATGATCGTTATGCCTGGTTGATATTATTGTTAGTGTTTTTATGAGGTAATGTTAGTTCTGACTGTTACCAGTGAATGATAGTTATGTTTCTTTTGATTGGTTATTATTATTTATGATTGTTATGATTAGTCTTCACTGGTTATTTTGATTAGGATTGATACAAGTTTATGATTGTTACTAATTTCTTTGGTAAAGATTGTTTACTATTATAATCATTAGTGGTTATAACTGGTTGATGTAGTTAATGCTTAGTTATGATTGGTTAGTTCAAATATGAATGTTATTATCAGTGATGATTGTTTATATTGTTGTTGTTTAGTATGTTTGTTGTGATTAGTTGTGATTACTGTTATGATTGGTGATGATTGGTTATATTGTCATTATCATAGTTTCAAGGTTATTTTATAATTGTTAAAACAGTGATTATTATGATTGATTATGATTAGTTATGATTATTGCCTATTATTGTTTATGACTGTTTTTATGCTTACTTGTATATTTATATTTCTGTTACTATTGACCATGACTGCTTCAAATCCAGATTGTTATTGTTAGTTATGATTGGTTATTAATATTTAGAATTATTTATGGTTATCAGTTTATGCTTAGTATTTTTTGTTATTAATATTGTTCATGGTTAGTTAAAATTGCTATGATTGAAGTCAATGGTTAATATTAATGTTTATCGTTGTTAGTTCTTTGAATTTTGATTCTTTTATTGTGATGTGATTGTTCCAATCCTTTATTATTGGTTTTGTTTGTACTTTTATGATTGTTATTGTTATTATACCGTTGTGTATGGTTATAGTTGTATTGATATAGTTTGAAGTTCAGTGCCAACATGACTGTGAGTTCATTTGATTCTTCTGTCACATCCACATTTTACAGAGAAAAACATCCTGGAAGAGGAGGAGGAGGAGGAGGAGGAGGAAGAGGAGACAATGATATTCAGAGTCATGAACATACTTTATTGAACGAATGCTTACGTCAGAGTCTAGAAGCAGTTTAATAAACAGAAGCTCAAACTATCAGAATACATGAGAATATACAAGAGTTCAGCCTGGAGGTCAACGCTTCGTAACCCTGCACCTTGTCGTTCAGAGAGCTGAGACCATCAAAGGTTGCTCTCCTCCTCCTGGTCCGCGGGGGGCGCTGTAGGCGGCTCCTCGGGAGAATCTGCCAGCTGAGGGCTGCAAACAGGAAGTGAGTGAAAGTAAATTCAACCAAACTGTAAAGCTAAGGTGTTTATGACCGCGTGTGTAGAGAAGTGGTGGTGACCTGACTGCGTCCAGCGCAGCGTCGCTGCCAGTTTCTATGGTGACGTCAGCGGCAGGGAGGATGTAAGTGCCGTGAGAGGGGCCTGCCTCCACTGGCTCCGCCTCCAATAGGTCAACTGTCACCTGAGGGGCGGGGCTTCCTACAAAAAGAGGTTTCAGATTAGACTGACGGACAGGGTGTGTGTATGTGTGTGTGTGTCTCACCCTGTGTGTCTTTGTTGTCTTCCTGTCTGGATGAACTGAGTCTTGACTGATTGATGGACGCATTTCTTCCTTTCTTGAACTCGTCAGTCAGCTGCAGGTAACGCTGACACACGACAAACAACATGAGTAGTTAAGTGCGTCCATGGATGTTTCTGAATTTGTGTGTGTGTTTGTACCTGGTTGTAGTCGTCATTGAGCAGGTTTCCCACGGAGATGACTATTGAGGAGAAAGATGGTCTGGACTGAGGCTTGTCGTCCCAGCACTGCTTCATCAGGTCATACCTGCAGTCACACGACACACATTATGTGTGTGTGTGTGTGTGTGTGTGTGTGTGTGTGTATGTGTGTGTGCGCGTGTGTGTGTGCGCGTGTGTGTGTGTGTGCGCGCGCGTGTGTGTCATACAAGTGAGGAGGAGTGTGTTGTGGCTGGCTCATCCTGTGTCCTCTCTTCAGGGCAGAGCAGAACTCCTGGGTCATTGGCAGCTCAGAATATGGACTGGAACCTGGAACCACACAGGGACTGGTGACTGGTTATACTGGTTATGTTGGTTATTCTCTTTATGTTAGTGATGCTGGTTATGCTGGTTATACTGGTTATGTTGGTTATGCGGGTTATGTTGGTTATGTTGGTAATGTTGGTTATGCAGGTTATGTTGGTTTTGTTGGTAATGCTGGTTTTGCTGGTTATGCCGGTAATGTTGGTTATGTTGGTTATGTTGGTTATGCGGATTATGTTGTAAATGTTGGTTATGCTGGTAATGTTGGTTAAGTTGGTAATGCTGGTTTTGCTGGTTATGCCGGTAATGTTGGTTATGTTGGTTGTGCGGGTTATGTTGGTAATGTTGGTTATGTTGGTAATGCCGGTTTTGCTGGTTATGCCAGTAATGTTGGTTATGTTGGTTCTGCTGGTAATGTTGGTTATACGGGTTATGTTGGTAATGTTGGTTATGTTGGTAATGCTGGTTTTGCTGGTAATGTTGGTTATGTTGGTTATATGGGTTATGTTGGTAATGTTGGTTATGTTGGTAATGCTGGTTTTGCTGGTTATGCCGGTAATGTTGGTTATGTTGGTTATGCGGGTTATGTTGGTAATGTTGGTTATGTTGGTTATGTTGGTAATGCTGGTTTTGCTGGTTATGCCGGTAATGTTGGTTATGTTGGTTATGCGGGTTATGTTGGTAATGTTGGTTATGTTGGTAATGCCGGTTATGCTGGTTATGCTGGTAATGTTGGTTATGTTGGTTATGCGGGTTATGCGGGTTATGTTGGTAATGCTGGTTATGTTGGTTAGCTGTGGTACCAGGACGGTAGATACCCAGAGAGAAGATCTCCCACAACAGCACTCCATAGGACCACACGTCGCTCTGAGGGCTGTAGATGTTCTGGAAGATGCTCTCTGGAGACATCCACTTCAATGGCAGGAAGCTCTGACAACCCATCAAAAAGCCAAGGTTATCATCTCATCTGATGATGTCATCACCGTGTTGCCAATTGACCAATAACGTTTCAGAATCTCGCAAACTCACATTTCCACGGGCGACGTAATCCTGATCCTTCAGCATGTTCCGAGCCAGTCCAAAGTCGCCGACCTTCACCAGCTTACCCTCGCACACCAGCACGTTCCTCGCCGCCAGGTCTCTGTGGACACACTGCATCAACCCAACACATCAATGAACGATGTGTAGAGGCAGCGTCTCACGCACATCATGTCATCACAGCTCATCAAAATGTCAACGCAACACTTTAACACAACATTTGAAGATGCTTCAGAGCAACTCAGCACTCAGAGCCTGATTCACGATGATAATCTCCCCAATGCTCTGTCCTCAGCAATTTACACACTTATCATGTGCAATTCTTTTTACTAGTTTGTCATATACCTTCATCTGGCACATTTCACTTACTGTTATATTGTTAATATGCTTCTTAGTGGGGTGTTTATCTTTTCTGTAAAGGTATTTTGTTTATTTTTCTGGTATATTGTATGTTTTGCGTGTTTACTTTTAGTATATTGTATATTTCAATTATTTATTTTCAGTATATTCTATATTTAGCTTATTTTAATTTGCTGCTGTGACGATATGAATTTCCCCATTTGTGGTATGAACAAAGTTCAACTTAATCTAATCTAATAATAATGAAAAAAGGTCCCTAAATAGTGTGTTTTAGTAAAAAAAAAAAAATAATGCATTTTTTTGGGATGATTTACTAAAAATAAGACTATGACTGATATTGTGTGCAAACATGAGTATTCAAATGAGAGTTTTAAATGCTTTGAAGTCTGTTTACACAAGAGTGATGTGCTGGAAGCAGTAACACAAAAATGTTCTTTTGTTTGTGTCCGTCATGGAAAGATTGAGTTGGAAAAGAAAAAAAAAAAAAACACAATATGGGAGTCAAAGTTTCAGGTAAAATACAGAAAATATCTTTGAATAAAATCTGGGAAACTAAAGTCGTGGGGAGCCGGCGGAGGAAATGTGTCTCACCACTGTGGCTAAAAAGCTGAACTGATTTACACCTCCTTTACAAACAAGGTCCAAAAATAGACAAGAGTCATCAACGATGTAAATTAGTTGGTAAATCAAATTAGTCGTGTAGCATAAACTTCTCCAAGTATTTTTGATGATCTGCTCAAGAACAGACAAACACGCCAAATCGACAGAATCATTTTGTGCGTCTACAGCCACTATGCATGTGCACATCACATTTGAGCTGTTTTTTTTTTTTTTTTTTTTAAATGTGCGGACCTTGAGCAGATGAGGCCCAGTGTGCCAAAACAATGGTTAACAAACCACGTGAGTCAGGTTAAGTTGTGGGTTATTGCTGTTTTTTGTGTGAGTTACCTTTCTGGAAGACAAGAAGCTCATGGCCTGAGAGACCTGGAAGGAGAAACTGAGAAGGTCATGCATACTGAGGAGGGGCGACTCGCTGAGGAGGAGCGCTGGCGCCTCCTGCTGGTCTGAAAAACAAAAGAGGCGTCATTTCAAAGGTGACCACCACGGAGAGGATTCACTCAGATGAACACAAGAGGCGTGTGTACAGGTGTGATACAGGTGTAGGAGGAAGTCACCTGCAGGCGTGTCCGGGGTCTCATACACGGCCGGTTCAATGTCGGCGTAGTTGATCTCCTTCATGGCGACGAACTGGACGCTCTCCTTGTTGTTCATGTCCATGTACCCGCCATCACTGTGGAGACACAATGAAGGGGCGGGGCCTTACGTGAGTGTGTGTGTGTGTGTGTGTGTGTGTGTGTGTGTGTGTGTGTGTGTGTGTGTGTGTGTGTGTGTGTGTGTGTGTGTGTGTGTGTGTGCGCGTGCGTGCGTGCGTGTGTGTGTGTGTTCACCTCCCACTCTGAGTGTCCCCTTGGAGAAACGAATGCTTGTTCTTCTGCAGGTAGTTGACCAGGTCACCATGGCGACAGAACTCTGTGATCACGTAGAGCGGACCTGGAGAGACACACAGGTGAGAAATAGACGTGTAATACAATGACAAGACAGGTGAGACACCAACAGGCGACATAGAGGTGTGGTTGGTGTGGTGAACCTCCTCTGGTGGACGCTCCCAGCAGGTTGACGACATTCAGATGAGGA
Source organism: Lipophrys pholis (assembly GCF_963383615.2). Classification (NCBI taxonomy): domain Eukaryota; kingdom Metazoa; phylum Chordata; class Actinopteri; order Blenniiformes; family Blenniidae; genus Lipophrys; species Lipophrys pholis. The sequence goes on along the minus strand of NC_137634.1, from coordinate 22,786,319 downwards.
CCGAGATGAACCAAAACCTTCAACTCTGACATCAGAGACTGAACCGCATCTCTCCGCTCTGTGGAGGGAGACAGACAGACAGACAGACAGACAGACAGACAGACAGACAGACAGGGTTAGACACAGACAGAATTGGATGTAGAGACAGAGTTGTCCCCCCTCTTAGTCCACAAGTGTTTGCAGTAATAGCAAGGAAGCCCAGACGTCTATTTTCTCTGTGACGTCCTCCAGCTCGTCTGCTCGTTTGCTCTGTGTCTCAGTCCTTTTCATTGCTCTATTTCTATCTCCACCAAAACACCAGAAGGCAGCCACCTCTGAGCCTGGTTCTGTAAAGGTTTCTTCCAGTTAAACTGAAGTTATGTCAGTCCAAAGGTAATTTACCCAGGTTACATGAGCTACTGTAGAGTTGCGTCAACCAGGACAGAATGCAATATTCACATCTTGAAACATCTCCAGGCTTAACTGATGATGACCTCTGGTATACTTCACCAAACGCCCCAGAAGCCTCTATCCCAGCCTCCTGTGTAAGAGGCATTTCCCCTGGGGTGTGGAGATTCTTAAATTGCTCCCCCTAATCTGCAACAATATCCTTATCCCTATCGTGATGCTCCAGAGCCTCCTTGAGGCCAACCAGTCCCTCTCCATGCTGTCTCCAAACTCTTCCCGTGCAACAGATTTTGCTACACCTATTTAGCCTGCAGATACCAGTCTGCTGAGTCAGAAGTCCCCTCAGGGACTGGGCTTCCTGAAAAAGGTCCTTCAATCATGACCCACAGTCCACCTGCAGGATCCTTTCCTGGCAAAATACTCTAAGTTGCTGTTTTGTTCAGAAGCACAACCAGCTGTCACAGTTTTCATTGCTGCAACTCTAAGCCACAGGAGGGCGACCCTGTCCCTCCCTGTGGTTAAACTCAGGTTCCTCTGAGTTTAATCACACGTTCCCTGAGTCTCTCATCCAGTTGCCCGAGTAGGAAAGAGACAATCCCTTATCAAGTCTGGTTCCAGAGCTGATGCAGCATGTGGAGGTTACCCCAAATACTTGATGTAGTTGGTATCTCTCAGCTTCCCACACCAGCATGCCTAATTCCATCAGTAAAGGTACATTCCACATCAAAATATTCAGTTTCTGCTGCAGTTGCCCCTGACGCCATGTGGCTCCCCGCTGGCTTATACTGCATGAGCAATGCACCACTCCTCCCTATTGGACTTCATGGGTGGTGTTCAGACGTACGTTTCACCATCTTTACAGCCACTTTAGTTTTGGAATCGGAGTGAGTCAGA